>NW_009647856.1:11964279-12005260 GCF_000708025.1 Charadrius vociferus | reverse complement strand
GGCACCAAAACCCTGTGTAAATACGAAACTCCAGCTAACTTGTGGGGAGAGCAGCCTTGCTCTGAAGGCTCAGCTCTGGTTCTGGTTTTCACGGTGTTGAGCATTAAATGTCAACATAATGTCCCTGAACAGATGAGGCAACTGAGACTCTAAACAGGCTTCATGTTTCCAAAGGTGATGGAGAAATAACAGTGACAAAACCAAGCCCAGACTCTGGCTGTCAGACCTGGATGGTCTGAATTGCTGGCCAAAGGGACCCAGCTTTCCCTTTCACCACAGAGCCACACGAAGTGGCTCATGTCCTGGTGTGCACGTCTTGGTTAGACACCCCAGGCCAGAGAGTATGATTTTGGCCTAGTTCCACCTGCACTGTTACTGCATAGGCCTTTGCTTTGGAAAACACTATTAAAATGCACCTTCGCTTAAGTGTAGAGGAGTGTCAGGCTAAAAAAAGTCTGTTAAAACCAAAGAAAATGGAGCCTCAGCTGTTGGGAATAACAAAATCTGCTGGGCAGATCTGCTGAGCGGGGGCTGTTCTCCCACAACACATCATGGGGTTGAGATACCTGAAGTCAGGAGAGGTTAAAAAGAAGAAAAACAGACAACAGTCTAGGAGCCCTGTCCCGCATTAACCATGAGGGATGGTTTTTGTATTGCAGCCCTGCAGTCAATCTATGGAGCCATACTCCTCTTCCCAATTTAAAACAGGGATTTGGCCACGTTCTGGTCTGTAGCACACACTGAGTGTCACGGGTGGGCCAAAAAGGGGGGAAGCCCGCTGGTCAGAAGATCCTAGCAGCCTGTTTGCCCCAGCATCCCTGTTCCCAAGCCACCCAGCTCGACTTCTCCTCTTCCTCCTAGCTGAAGTGAGACTCTTCTCACCCTGTCATTCTCCCTGACCCTGTTCTGGCATTTCTGTTGGTGTTGTGGCATCTGTCGGAATCAGTTGGCATCAGAGTTTGCGGTGTTTTTCTAGGGCGGGCATCCCGGCCCGGGGCATTTTGTCATGCTGACCTTCTGTTTTGTTTTTCTTCTTTCTCCTTTCCCAGGGCTCTCTCATAGCAAGCATGGCTCTAGGTATCGTAATTTTGAAGAAAAGGTAAATCACAAGCCTCTTTCTTATATCATCAGAGAATGCTTTGCCATTGACTTAATCCTAACTGGTGTTTAGTGCCCTCCCCTTTCCTGTTAAACATTCTTGTTTTACTGATGGGGAAACCGGGGCACAGAGGTGTGCCTGGAGTAGAGGCTGGAGTAGGTCCCTCTTCTGCATTTCCACCACCTCTCACTCCTTTATTTAAGGCAAACATGGGCTGAAGAGAGAGCTTTTACATGTGGCTGCAGCCCTCTATGTTAGCTCTTTTCTTTCCTCTTACTTGTGTGAGGCCGGTACCTCTCCTGATGGAGGGGTGTACTGAGTCTGGCTGGGTTGGAGTTAACGTTGTTCATAGCAGCCCATATGGTGGTGTGTTTTGGATTTGTGGCTCAAACAGCATTGATAGCATGCTGATGTTTTGGCTATTGCTGAATAATGTCAGTGTCAAGGCTTTCTCTTTATCCCATTCTGCCTGCCTTGCCAGCGAGTAGGCTGGGGGTGGACAAGAAATCAGGAGGGGATGCAGCTGAGACAGCTGACCCAAAATGGCCAAAGGGATATTGTATGCCATATAATGTCGTGCGCTGCAATAGAAACCAAAGTAGAGGAAGAAGATGGTTGGGGGGATTTGGCTTCCTAGCTGGCCATGCTTATGGGAGGTGGTGAGTGACTGCTTTTGCCTTGGTTTTGTTGTTGTTCTCCCTCCTCCCCCCCCATTAAACTCTACCCACGAGTTTGCTCGCTCTTGCTCTTATAATTCTCTCCTCCATCCCACAAGGTAGGGGGAATGGATGAGTGGCTGTGTGGGTGCTTGGCTGCTGGCTGGGGTCAACCCACCACAGTGGGCAAAGACATCAGGACAGGAGGGTCCTCGCAGCTGCTTGGGGTCTGGCTGTGGGACCAATGTGGGCATGTCCCCTGCTACTCCATCGCTATGCAGAGATCCACACTGGCTTTGATCTGAGAGGGTTCCTTTGCCACGGGCAAGGAGATCTTGGTCCAAATGCTTCTTTTTTGTTGCAGGAGGAGTAAGTTGGCCTTCCCTCCCAGCAACATCAAGCATTAGGTAATGGGTATGTGCCCGTTACCCCAAGTTCACACTGGTGTAGTGGAGCAAAATGCAATGCAAGGGAGCAGTAGATGAACAACGCGAGGCTGGGCTGAATCACTGACATCTTTCTTCTCCCCTGTGCAGATACAGCGTATCTAAATACACATCCATAGCCCTGGTGTCACTGGGGATCTTCACCTGCACTTTCATGTCTGCAAAGCAAGTGGTAAGGATTGGAAAGGGCCTGAGGACAAGCTCTTGTTTCTGGTCTCATTTTGCTGTGGTTTGGAGGGAAGGGATGCACACACATGCGTGTGATTTAATTTAATTACGGATGCCTTTTATCCTGTGTTGTTCAGGTTGCTTTTTGCTGAGAATATACCTTTATTCTTTTGCCACAGAGATAACAGCTAGAAATTGCTTTCTCTTGCCCTTACTGCAATGTGTTGCGGTTAGGAGCAGGTGAATCTTAAACAAAACTCAGCCATCCTCGCTCTTTTTATCCCAGAAGAGATTGTCAGCTTTCAGGCTAGATTTTTCCAGGCCTGTTGTCATCCAACGTGACTTTTTGTGACGCTTGAAATAGAGTGCATGTATTTGGAGAACAGGAGGGAATGAAGAAAATCCATGTGTAACACCACTTTGGGCTTTTCCTGGGTCAGCACCTGCAGCCTGATCTTGTCAACTGAAGACAGAAAAATGCCATAAAGTGGTAGTCAAGTGAAAATTGGTTGCACTTAATCCAGCTCTGAGAGATTGGAAATGAAACAGGGCTGTCCAACCTCCAAGTCCCCCATCATTTAATAGCTTTCGATACTCTCAGAATGAGGAAGGTCTGTGCTATGCAGCCTTGCTCTGTATTAATCCAGATAAACTCTCAGCAGGCACGGATGGGGTTTTGGTATAGAACGGACAGTTGTGGCAAAGGTGAGTAATCTGATTTGCCCTAAACCAGTTGAGAGTTGAGCCAAGTTGTGCTACCTAGAGTTTTACCCTCGGCTAACAGCATCTACAGGCCTGGTTTCCTCAATGTCTTGACCGCAAGCCAGAGCCCTGGTTTTAGTACCTGACTGGGGCTTGGCCAGAGCCCTTGTTCTTTCCTGCACACTCATCTCTGAGATGCGGACAGAGGAGCCAGCCAAGGGGCTGTCTGTGGGAGCTTTCTAAGTGGCGCTGATTATTTTGTGGGTGAAGAGTTCCGTCTCTGGCCAAGCCAGGGCATTTCTTGCAGAAAAACTACTTTGTTGATCAGACATTTACACTTTTTTCCTGAAATCTGGTGCATTCCCTGAAGCGGAGTGGAGAGCAAAGTGTGCTGTAGTTGCTACACCTCCGTTCAGCCAGGGAAGCGACTGGAGAATATGAGACATAAAGCAAAGTCTTTGCTTTATCGGCTTGCTTGAAACACAACGCGCAAACCAAGAGTGAGGTACAGGCGGGTCCGAATGAGCTCAGGGACATGGTAGCTCACAGTGATTGTGTTGCGTCTCCCTCCACCAGGCATCTGACTCCAGCTTAAATGAAGAGGACGGACTCCAAGTTTTCTTGTGGTGGCTGCTAGGTATGTGAATGCCACATCTCCAGTCGACCTTGCTGGGATAATGTCAAGACTCAGCTTTCTGGTGTCCTTGGCCATGTGGGTTGTGCAAAGCAGACTGTGGTGGGAGTCCCTGCACTGAGGTTAAGTTGTGCTGAGCGTCTGGTGGATGTTGATTTGCAAGGAATGGGGTTTTATGGCCCTCATTAGCACCTTTGTGCAAGGAAACACTCTTAATTTGGTCAGCAAGTCAAATACGGGACCTAAAGGGTTTCTACAAGGTAGTGGCTTAGTGACGTTATGAGACTATAGCCACGCATGTTTGCAGGTATCTTCTTGATTTTTCTCTGCAAAAGCAGCCCTACCTGATGCTGTAAGCTATGCTGCAGAGAGAGAGAGGGGCTGTAGCTGGTTCAAGTGTTCATTCAGCACAGTATTTCATGGAGGAGCCTCTAGAGTCTGGCACTTGAGTCTATTTTTATACCTCCAACATAGATTTATTGGTGGCTTTTCAGGGAAACTGGGATTGATGTATTGTCAGTAGTGGCAAGCAACTTTATCCCTGGTATCCCGCCAAGTCCGCTTGCCAGGGCTGAGTCTCTTTTTAAAGAGATGATCTTTTCAGAAGTCTCTTGGCATTTCAGCCTTTGTAATAAGACACCTGTGTCCCCAAGACCAGTGTCAGTTTTTTGCCCATCTTATCAAATCTGGGTGCTTTGGCTTTTTGGCTAAATTGTGGGAGTCTTCAAACTTGAGCTATGCTGTGCCTGAGCAGTGTTTTAAGGCTGTGCTTCTGTTCCAGGTATTGCTGCACTCACCTTCGCCCTCCTCATGTCTGCCAGAATGGGGATTTTCCAGGAGATGCTGTACAAGCAGTTTGGGAAGCACTCCAAAGAGGCCCTTTTTTATAATGTAAGTCACCAAGTCTTTTCTTTTTCTTTTCCTGTGCAGATAGACCTCCTCAGAGAGTCCCTTCCCCTCCCACCCTGTACTCGGCACAAATCCAAAGGATCACACACTGCAAGGCTGGAGCAGTGAAGGGAGCGCCCTCATCCAGATGTGTGAGGCCCAGGATGAGAAGTGGGGTTGTTTCACATAATCTGTTAACATCATGGCTTCATTTTTCTCTCCAGCATGCGTTACCACTCCCTGGCTTTCTCCTCCTTGCCCCGAACATCTACCACCATGCAGTCCTCTTCAGCCAGTCCGGTAAGTGTTGCACAGATGGATCCTTGCTCTTGTACCTTTCTGTCCTCTGGAAAATGCTGTAGGAAGCTTTCAGTCCAGCAGTTGCCCATGTCAGACTGTCATCTTGGGGTGTTCAAGCCCTTTGAATTTTTTGGGTTTGATAGAAAGCTGAAAAAACCCCACACTGTATTGGGGACATAGTCCAACTGCTTCCCCATGGTGGCCTGGATGCCCAGCATGCTTGGACAGGCGGTGACGGCTGACTGCTGAGAGCCCGGCCAGGAGCAGCTGACCGTTGGTGCCACAGAAGCTTGCAAAGCGAAGCCATGAGTTACTGTTTGGATCACTGTGGTTAAAGCCCAAGCTTGTCACTGATGCATGTTTTGGGCCCAGCCAGATTGCTTATCCATCCACCTTGATCTATACATCTGCTTAACAGTAAAAATTCACCAGGCTTTTCAGTGCCAGCAAGCTTCCTATAGCCCTGATTTTGTGAAACTACAAGGATCTGGAGAAGAGAAGGCTCCGGGGAGACTTTATTGCAACCTAGAGGGGGTCCACAGGAGAGCTGGGGAAGGACTTTTTACAAGGGTATGTAGTGATAGGATGAGGGGGAATGGCTTCAAGATGGAAGAAGGTAGATTTAACATAAGAAGGACATCGACCTGTTGGAGCAGGTCCAGAGGAGCATCCAAAGATGACTCGAGGGCTGGAGCACCTCTCCTATGAGGACAGGCTGAGAGAGTTGGGGTTGTTCAGCCCGGAGAAGAGAAGGCTCCAGGGACACCTTATAGCAGCCTTCCAGTCCCTAAAGGGGCTACAGGAGAGCTGGGGGAGGGACTTTTTACAAGGATATGTAGTGATAGGATGAGGGGGAATGGCTTCAAACTGGAAGAGGGGAGTTTTAGATTAGATTTTAGGAAGAAATTTTTCACTCTGAGAGTGGTGAGCCCCTGGGGCAGGTTGCCCAGAGAAGCTGTGGCTGCCCCATCCCTGGAGGTGTTCAAGGCCAGGTTGGACGGGGCTTGGAGCCACCTGGGCTGGTGGGAGGTGTCCCTGCCCAGGGCAGGGGAGTTGGAACTCGATGATCTTCAAGGTTCCTTCCAACCTAAACCATTCTGTGATCTTTGCTGAATAGGTTTGCCGATTCTCTAATCCCCTCTGGGTAGGGGCGATGTTTGCACTCATAGATTGCTTTAACCTGTTCATTCATATCATTGCAAAATATTTCTAGCGTTCTACACCTTTCCCAGGGAAAGCATGAGGTGACCCCTGGGTAAAGTACCGGTACCGTGGTAGTTCAGAGTGGGAGTAACGGGACCGAATCCTCAACAACAGGTTTAAACACAGACCCCTTGGCTCTTGTTTTGCTGGTGCTACGGAGGCTTTCTCATGCTAACACTGTCAGCTTCTCAGAGCCGCACAGTTGATTCATCCAGTTTTAACAGTGGGATAACCCTGACACAAGAAAGCAAGACAGAGCTTTTCTTTTAATGGCTTATTTCCTTAGCCTATTTCTTCCTCCGTCTTCCTTTCTTCCCTACAGAAGTCCAAGCAGAAACGTCTCTTGTAGTTGTCATTTATCACAGTAAGAACAAGATAACTCTCCATTTGGAGCAAAATCAAAATGTGCCCACACCTCAGTCTGCCTAATGCAGCAACAGCCTCCTGGAGCTGCACCATGTCTCAGGTCACGGTCAAGCCAGGACAAGAGAGAGACACCTCTCCTTGCATGTTCTTTAAGCAGTGATGTTGCTCCATCCTTTCTCCCTGCAGAGCCGTTCCAGGTCCCAGTGATCGGGCTGACCCTGCCAATCATGTGGTTCTACCTCCTCATGAATGTCATCACGCAGTATCCTTTCAGAGCTCAGCTTGAGACGCCGCAGAGCTGGCAGCAGGGTGGGAGAGGAGGAGTAGGGTGGGGGTGCCATGCCCTTGGAGCCTTCCCTCCATTTGGGAGCTGATGTTCCTGTTACTCTTGGAAAATATAGAGTGAAATTTAACTTGGGACTTAAGATTTTCTCCCAGGATGGTGGAACCACCTGGCCACAAACACTTGGAGAATATACAGTGGAATTGAACCTGGGGCTTATGCTGTTTCCAGGGTGGCTGAAAACTGCCACCGCCTTCCCAGGGACAGACTGGTTGGTATAAACTCATGGTGGTTCTGTTAGCCAGCTTAAGGTTCTGTTAGCCAGCTCAAGAAGGGACAGATCAGGAGCCATTTGTGTGCCATATCGGCGTGTAGATTCTTCCAGGCAGTGAGAACAGCTCTGAAAGTCTGATGAAGCCGAGATAGCGTCAAAAAAGGGATGGACCGTTCAGTCCAAGGCCCTCTTACTATTTTCCTCTCACTGTTGAGAGAGTATGGTACTCTGTTGCTGCTCACGCTCCTCCATGAAACCCATTGTTTAATCTGCCTTTCCCATGCCCCCTCAGGGGGGAAAGGGGACTTTTGCTGGGTATAAATAGAGAAGTCTGATTTTACCTTCCCTTGTCTCCATGGTAGGGACTGTAAATGCTGCACACCGTTAACCTTTTGTCAACACATCAGCCCCAGCTGCTCTCCTGGGGTGATTTTGCTGTCCCAGAGCAAGCTTGGGGACAGACTGGGAGATTTGGGGTATTCCTGGGGTTGTAGTGAAGCTCTTCATAGCTGTAGAAATGCTGATGTGAGGAGAATGGAATTTTATTCCCTTTATAACCAAACTGGGGCTATCCATTCCCCGGTCCTTTTCCTTCCCGAAGGTCTGCCCAGGCGGCCTTCCTCTTCAGCCCTGATGTCCCCTTACCTCCGCACACCCAGATACGTCTGCATCCGCGGCGTCTTCATCCTCACCACAGAGTGCACCTCCCTCACTGTCACGCTCGTGGTGACGCTGCGCAAGTTCGTCAGCCTCATCTTCTCCATCCTCTACTTTCGCAACCCCTTCACAGCCTGGCACTGGCTGGGAACCACCTTCGTCTTTGTGGGGACTCTCATGTACACGGAGGTGTGGAACAGCCTCGGGCCCTTCCTGGCCCGCTGGAGGAAGAGGCCGAAGGAGGAGTAACAGCCGGCGACTCTCTGCAGGGACCTTTTTATTGTTTTATAGAGCAGAGCAGCAGGGAATCCCCCCAGAGGGGGTTGTTTTTATAACACAGGGGAGACGGCTGTGCCAAGCTCCTGGAAAACGTGGAGCCTCCGCTGGGAATCTACCTGCAATGGATCATGGAGAGACGATACGGTTATTTTTGCAAGGTTGCGTTTTTTTGGGTTTTTTTTTTAATGCAACCCTTTTTGCTTTCAACCTCTCCCCCCGTTTGTTGTTTTTGTTTGTTTGTTTGAATAACCCTTTTTAAGTAACGTAACAGCTGACCCAGTTCTCTGTTAGGAGCCCAACCTTGTTGTGGTGCTGTTGTCCACTCCTCCCAGCTTTGATGAGCTGGACCCTGAGCCTGTTTGGTGCTGTCCTTTAATGTCCAGGTGACTGTAACAGTTGGCTGACCCCCGGGGAACTGCTGTTTGGGCAGGAGGTTGTTAGTTACACTGGAAATGCTCTTAACCTGAGTCCTTGTTTTGTGATCCTACCACCTGTGCTGGGACGACATTGGACATACCTGTAGCCACCTTCTCTAGAGCCTTCCAGTCTGCCCAGTAGATTCTCCACTGGGGAACGGCTCAGGGGGCTGATCCCCAAGCCACTGAGCTCCCATCGCTAGTAGCAGGACCTAGTTGGGAGCCTGAGGAAAACAAAAAGGGGTGATGCTGATGGGACAGAAAGTGCCGCTGTGTCACCTTTGCAGCCTTCTCTGGGAGACAGCGAAGTGCTCTTGAGGCTTTGCTGCATCCTCAGACGTTGCCCTGATGTTTCACCAGCTGGCGGGTATCATGGGTTCCTCCTGCTTTGGTTAGGTCCTCAGTGCAGGTCACTTTTCAGTTGCTTCCTACTTTTCCACTTATTTACAAGTGTGTTCAGTGGGCTTTGTTACCAGTAGTTGGCTGCAACGAGCTGTGCTCAGCCCCCACTGCGCCCCTGGTCCCCCGTGATCCAGCCCAACGTCAGGGTTCAAATGATGCCAAGAAACTCAAATAGGGCCAGTAGAGCTGAGCTTATTTCTGCTGCTGGGAGGGGGGGGAGCTGGTTTTGGTGTCCCTTCCCCCAGTTCTCCTCCCACCCCTTGGGCATCGGCTTCGCTCGGGGCATTTCTGTGCATCATAGCAGCATCCACCTGGTGCAGGACACGTGTCCCTTAGTGTCACCCCTCACCTGGGGCAGGAGTGGCCTTCAAGAGCTTTGAGTGTGTGTCCCCATGCATGCAGGCAACACGTGTCTCCCAGCAAGGTGAGGAGCTGCAGCCACAGCTCGGCGTTGGGCAGAGCAAGGGTGAGCGCGCAGCCTTGCCTTGGTCTCGGAGCAGTGGGGAGCACTGGTTTGCGCTGCCTCAGTTTTCCTGGAGCACCTGGTTGTCATCAGCATAACACTGTCACTGCTCAGTGGTGGTAATCGGGACATCCAGCAATGTCAACCTGATTCGCATCAAGCTTGGCTGAGTATATATACTCTGTTATTCCTCCACGGCGTCCAGCCTTGGTGTTTACAGCCCTTCCAGTGTTAAACCTGCGCTTGTGGTGGGTCACCCCCGGCTGGCAGCGAAGCACGACACAGCTCCTCACTCACTGCCCCCTCCCCACCGTGGGACCGGGTGGGGAGGAAAAGCAAAAGAAAACTTGTGAGTAGAGACAAAGACGGTTTAATAAGCAAAAGAAAAAGGAAGGGAGGAAAAAACCCCAAGTGATGCCAAGACAACTACTTGCCACCTCCCACCGTTAGACCTATGTCCAGCCAGGCCCTGAGCAATGGCCACCTTCCCCCCCAAAAAACCCTCCCCTCCGTTTTTATTGCTGGGTTTTTTTAACCTGTGTCAGTTCTCCTGGCTGTGGCCCTTCCCATGGCCTAATCACCCGTGGTGGGGGCAGAGTGGGGAACAAAGGGAAAGCCTTGATGCTGTGTACGTGGTGGAACGCCAGTGCGTTGTCAGTGCTGTTTTAGCCCCAAATGCAAAGCCCGGCACCCTGCGGGCTGCTGTGGATGAAGTAAACTCCATCCCAACCAGAGCCAGTACGACACTGACGGGACCTGCAGCGTCCTCCTTCCTGAGAGGTTGAAGGGTTTTCCCTTCTGGTTTTTATTTTTTCCTGAGCCTGAAAAACCTCTTGTATTTTGAGTGTCAGACACGGAACGTTGCCAACGATTTTGTGGATGGGGAGACCGTTTCCCACCAGCTGCCCCAGCATCTACCGCACGTCAGCTCTCGCTTCCAGCTCTCTGCACAGGCTCTGGGAAGGACCCACAGAGAGGCAAAACCTCTATCCTTCTTCTTGATCTTCAAAGGTATTTACACGGCGCTTCAGCAGAGGCAGCGAGGTGGGGGAAGGCAACACGAAGTCAGCGTGAAAGCACCAGGGACAGTGAGTAACTGGTGGGGTTCGTCAAAGCTTAAAATAAAGCTTAAAACACTGGTGTAGCGTCAGGCTGGAGGCAGGAGCCGCGTTCCCGGTTGAGCAGCAGGAGCTGTAACTCCCGTTGGGTGGCCACGGCGGCTGTTGCGGTAGCCTGGGTTGGGGACTTAGCAAAGCAGTAGCTTTTTTACATAGAAAGTATGAGTCTGTGTAGACTGCTCACTGCGTCGCTCTTCCTGTCGCCGAAATCTGCATGTCGTCTCCAGTCTGTGTGACACCGGGAGGTTTGGGGAGGTTCGGGTTTCTCTTCTTTTAACCGTGTGCTGTACTTGGTTCTCGCTCAAACCAGGTGTCAATGATGGGTAATTATTTGTTGTCGTCAGGGGTATATTTTTTTTTTTAACTTTACAGTGTGATCTGTGTGTTTCTGAATATTTATGATTGTTAGAGCGTCGCAGAAGCAGCAGCGATTCCCTTCCGGCTGTGGGAGAGCAGGTGAGCTTGCCCAGTTGTGAGATGGAGGAAAGGTCCACGCAGAAGGGCCCCGTTAGCCAAAACTCATATTTGAATCCAGGGCTCCCCCCCCAAAAATGGGGCTATGGATTTGTTTGGTTTCAATGTTTGCTGTAGAGATAATAGCACATATTTTTTAGCAGTGGCTGGAAAAGCGGGTGAGCCAAAATACTTTTTGCTCAATGTTCTGGATTTGCAGAGCTTTTGAGTTGGCTGGTTAGGTTTAGGGTGGTATTTTTTGTTGCTGTTTTTCTAAAAAGAAAATAAATATATATCCTATTCGAAACGTGTTGGTCTTGTTTCTCCTTTCACGCTTTGCTACTGGTAATGAGCTGCCAGTGACTGGAAAATTAATGGGGCTCTGAAATCAACACACAACTTGTGCATTTAATATGAATATGCCTTTATCGCGCTCCACAGCTCCATGAAAGGAGGGGATAACGAGGGGGGGTCGGTCTCTTCTTCCAAGGAGCACACGGTAGGACAAGAGGAAATTGCCTCAAGTTGTGCCAGGGGAGGTTTAGATTGGATATTGGTAAAAAATATCTTCTCCCAAAGGGTTGTCAAGCACTGGAACAGGCTGTCCAGGGCAGTGGTGGAGTCGCCATCCTTGGAGGGATTTAAAAGATGTGTAGATGTGGTGCTGAGGGACATGGTTTAGTGGTGGGCTTGTCAGTGTTAGGTTAATGGTTGGACTCAATCTTAAAGGTCTCTTCCAATCTAGACAATTCTGATTCTACCCAGAAAGGCCGTGCCCCTCTGCTGTGCTCCAGCCCAACGTTACCCTCTAGCTGCTACCATGAGGCAAGAAGCTGCTCACCTCAAATCCCACGTGCCTTCTCCTCCTCCTCTTGGTTCGTAGCGGCTGACGGTGACCGCACAAGGCAAATGCAGCCACACCGATGGGGAGCTCCAGGCTCACCATGCCAGTGGACTCCCCGGGGTGGTGTTTCCCCCCTAAGCTGGGACCACCCGCCTCATCCGGCCCTGTCAGCTGTGGTTCCTACTAAAGGGGTGTTGACCCAACATCTGGGGTGGGGTGTGGGAGGTGTAGAAAGGCAGAAGCAAAGCGTGGCCTGGGGGAGGGGGGGAGAGGGTCCTTTTTCATTGCACTTATAATAACTTCTATCCATTAACTTGCTGCAGATCATCTCTAATTGCACCCAGGTGGGTGAGTTGGGGCAGTCGAGGTGCCCGGCAGCACCCGCAGAGGTTGGGGGACCCATCTCAGGGCAGCAGTTTGAGCTGAAGCGGTTGGTACTGAGGACCCCACCAGCATCTGAGGTCCCCCAGTAAGACCCAACAGTTGTTTTAGGCTCCCGGTTTCCATGAATCTGGTCTGTGCAGCGCAGAACGCCACTTCGCTTGCCGTGCCGTTATCCCAGGAGGGGTCTAATAGGAAGTGAAGCCTCCTGGCGTCAGCACTTAACTGTTACCTCAGCCGGGAGCTGGTTTAAAAAAAAAAAATATAGCAAGAAATTGATTACTGCGGGTTTTCCAGACCCCGGTGATGGCTCCATCACTGCCAAACCAGTGACGTGGCGTTAAAATCCCGGTCATCACTTCACATTTAACACACCTTTAAACCTTCCCCATCTCAGAGCTTTAATGGGCACCCTTAATTCTCCAGCAGTTACCAAGTATATAGAGTTCTAATTTAACAAATCATCTTTCCCCAGATCCTGGCAGCCCTTCGTTTAATAAATCCTCATCGGCCGGGCTCTGCTTTCATCGGCTCGGAGATTTCTGTTCAGAAATCTTTTGCCTTTCATTAAATCTGGGCTGGTGTTTATTAATGCTTTCAATCTTCCCTCGGCATGGCGCAGCCTGGCTCACCACGGGGGCTCGGAGAGAA
Source organism: Charadrius vociferus (assembly GCF_000708025.1). Lineage (NCBI taxonomy): Eukaryota > Metazoa > Chordata > Aves > Charadriiformes > Charadriidae > Charadrius > Charadrius vociferus. The sequence continues at coordinate 11,992,577 of NW_009647856.1, read as the reverse complement.
ACAAGGGGTATTTTTTTTATTAAAGCGAGAGGGAAAGCCTTGAACTCCTTTGGGAAACGCGATGAAATCTTTGTCACTTCCAAGGTGTAAAAAAAACCCAACTTGCTCCCGCCACTAAATTAAACGAGAGGGGCAGGAGAGGGATAAAGATGTCTCTGTAAATCACTTGGAGCCACACAGTTCATTTCTGTTCAGCGTCTTTCATTATAGCAACCGTAAATCAGCCGCCGGAGCCCAAGAGGGCAAGAAGGCGAGATTTATTGACGGGGGAAATTTGGGAGGGGAAGAGCTTGGAGGATACTGAACCTTTTTTTTTTATTTGCCTCCAGAACAGCCCAGGCTCACAGGGCTCTGCTGGCACCCTTCCTTCTTCGAAAGCTCTCCAAAGTTTGCTGGAAATTTTTAGTATTTATTATTCTTTTCCCCCTTCCATAGTTATAACCAGTCGGCTTTCACCCTCCGCTTCCCCCTCTCTCCCTGAGCGGCTGGAAGAGGGATGCACCAACCCTACGTTGACCACAGGACCTCATCACGGGGCATGGGAACAGCTAATTTACCCCTTTCCAGCCCTGAGAGGGAGGAGGCAAAGCAGGAACATCCTTAGCGCTACACAGCTCCACGTAGGAGGTATTGGGGACCGGCCAGGGAAGAAGCAGGTGACACCGTCTCTGCTGGGAAGACACCTGTGGTCGTGCACGCCAAGACAAAGGGCTGACCCTCGGGCCACGAGAAAGACCCTGGGTGGTAAAAAGTCACACGGGTGGAAATAACCTCCATGGGCGGTGTCCTCTTTAGAGGGCAAAAAGCAGATGCTGCTCAAAGCAGGACACAGTGGTGGCATATGAACTGCTGCTGAGAAAGTGGGCATTGCAAAGGGACCTAAACCAAGCAGAGGTGTCTTCCATCAGGATAGGAGGGGGATGACACAGTCCCTGGAGAGTCATTCCTGCGGTGCTGGCGGCTGCTTCCACCTTTGAGAAGAGGAAGAAATACCCCAGCTCCCCCCATCAGCCAAGGCTGCTGGCTTGTTGGTAGACCTCCATTCCGAGAGCCTGGAAGACACCATGGCTCCCCGAGACGGTCAGTCGCAAAGGTGTGCTGCCACAGGCCAGCTACATTTCAGACGGCCTGAGAGCGTGTCGGCTGGGTGCAACCACAAAAAAGGCAGATGCTGGGCTGGGGAGTGCTGCATCATAGTGTGCAACGCTGAGAGTCAGCTAAATGTCAAGTGAGATGAGGGGAGGAGAGGAATATCATCCTTCATAGTCCCCACAGTTGACGAATGAAAGCCCCCAAGCGCAGGATTAGTGCAAGGAATACCACTCCAGGCTCAGTTTTCCGATCAGACACAAGAGGAAGATTTTTCACACTGCGAACAATCAGCCATTGGAATAACCTCCCCAGGGAAGTGGTGGATTCCCCAACATCGGACAATTTCAAGATTCAGCTGGGCAGGGTGCTGGGCCATCTTGTCTAGACCGTGCTTTTGCCAAGAAAGGATGGACCAGATGATCCTTGAGGTCCCTTCCAACCTGGCATTCTGTGATTCTATAATTCCTTTTGAACACTACATAGTCTCCAACATACAGGAAATCATCTTTTTTCCCCCTGGAGGATTTATGATGCCACCCCATCTCTGCTCTGGGCAGGTGTGAGCCTCTGTGCTGTTACCAGCCAGGAAAGCACTGGGGAATGGAGATGCGACTCTCCGGAGAAGATCTTTTCTCTGGAAGGACCCTCAGCATGGGAGATTTTTCACTGTGGAGCCTTCATGCCTCTGTGATGGACATTGATTTACACCTTCATGCTTCTACTTGCTCTGAGGTATGAGCGGAGAAAAGCATGAATGATAAAAATGTAGGAGCCGCCTCCTCCTCCTCCCTTCAGGAAAATGAAATTCAGCCTCAGCTATGAGGGTTCCTCTCCTTCTGCCTTACAGAAAGAAAAAAAAATAATCTCAGAAGCTTGAAATATTTCATGAGGGTTACTGAAAGGGTATGTCCAAGATGCAAGATGTAGTCCAGAGCTTGCACGGGGTCTGCAGCACTGAGCAACACGTGGGCTGCAGGGCTGATTCTGCACCAAGAGGGTCCTGCTTGAACTCCAAGCCCATAGACCACGGGGAGAAGGTATGTGGCTCCAGTTGGGCTGGCAAACACAGCCAGCGTTGGAAGCAACAACTGGTAAATCGACGTGGGACCCAAAGTGGTTTGCAGGGCTGGAGTTGTTGAAGCAACACCACAGAACCGCAGGGTGGGAGCAGGGAAAGACCTTACAGGTTTCCTTGAAGCCCTTCACCAACTCTCTCTTGAGTCGGGGATGCAAAGAGAAACATGGGCAGTTGGTATGATCACACCAAGCGGCAATTCTCCTCACCTCCACTGCGGTACCATTAAAAAAGAAATTATAATTCTTTTTGACAGCTGCCAAATTAGCAGCATATTATGCAGCATATTCAATTAGACAAGCTCCTGAGGGAGCAGGCGGAGGTAGCGGGGCAGCCAGCCACTGCTGGGACATGACACGGTGCTTCAGGAAGGTATTTTTAGAAATGGATGCGCGTGTTCTGCAGAGAAATAAACAGCCCTTTGGTCAATACTGGCAACTCTTCCCCATCTGTTTCCAGAACATGCTTAAAACCATAAAATAAAACTCTGTAAGTGCTGGATTTGCAGTGGTCTTACACGCACATCAAACTTCTACCAGTGGTTTCTACCTTCTAGGGTTTCTAGGGCCCATACCAGTGGTCTTAGTGGAGGAGGGAGGCCAGGAGATGAAGGTCAGAGTACCAAACCAAACCATTTTGCACCCATTTTTTCACAGATACAGCTACTAATTCGGGGAGCAGGTGCTGGAGAATCTGAGCTGCCATGTATCTCCGTCTCTCATCTTCTACCAAGCCCACAGCAGGTTGCCCTGGCTGCCTACACACTCTGTGATGGTCTGTGGAGCATCTTGGCCTCTGGCGCTCAAAGAGTTCAGCAGATTTCCAGGAGCAGCTACTTATGGACCTATTTTGCAGCCTCTGGAAGTTGTCACTGAGCTGTGCATCGAACTTTTAGCTAGCAAACTTCTGATCCGCTCCTTCAATCCCAGGTCTGTATGAACACACCATCCCCTTATGTCTAACAAAAGCGTCATTCCTTAATCCAGCAGCTCCTTATCCTGCATCTGTATTTCAGCTCCCACCACATTGCTACTGGCCTGGGGGAGGAATCAGGATAAAACAGCTGCCCTTAACTTCCCGAAACGCTCGTGCATAGACTCATAGAATCACAGAATGGTTTAGGTTGGAAGGAACCTTGAAGATCATTGAGTTCCAACCCCCCTGCCATGGACAGGGACACCCCCCACCAGCCCAGGTTGCTCCAAGCCCCGTCCAACCTGGCCTTGAACACCTCCAGGGATGGGGCAGCCACAGCTTCTCTGGGCAACCTGCGCCAGGGGCTCACCACCCTCAGAGCGAAAAATTTCTTCCTAAGATCTAATCTAAATCCCCGCCTCTTCCAGTTTGAAGCCATTCCCCCTCATCCTATCACTACATATCCTTGTAAAAAGTCCCTCCCCAGCTCTCCTGTAGCCCCTTTAGGGACTGGAAGGCCGCAATAAGATCTCCCCGGAGCCTTCTCGTCTCTGGGCTGAACAATCCCAATTCTCTCCGCCTCTCCTCATAGCAGAGGTTCTCCAGCCCTCTGATCATCTTTGTGGCTCTCCTCTGGACACGATTCAGCAGGTCCATGTCCTTATGCTGTGGGCTCCAGAGCTGGATGCCGTACTGCAGGTGGGGTCTCACAAGAGTAGAGGGGCAGAATCCCCCCCCTCGCCCTGCTGGCCACACTTCTTCTGATGCAGCCCAGGATACAGTTGGCCGCCTGGGCTGCAATTGCACGTTTCCGGCTCATGTTGAACTTTTCATCAATCAGCACTCCCAGGTCCTTCTCCTCAGGGCTACTCTTGATCCATTCCCCACCCAGCCTGTATTTGTGCTTGGGATTGCCCCGGCCCAGATGTAGGACCTTGCACTTGGCCTTGCTGAACTTCATGAGGTTGGCTTGAGCCCACCTCTCCGGCCTGTCCAGGTCCCCCTGGATGGCATCCCCCCCTCCAGCATGTCTACCTCGCCAAACAGCTTGGTATCATTGGCAAACTTGCTGAGGGTGCACTCGACCCCACTGTCCATGTCGCCGACAAAGATGTTGAACAGCACGGGTCCCAGTACCAACCCCTGAGGAGCACCACTCTTAACTGGTCTCCACTTGGACATGAGCCGTTAACCACAACTCCTTGAGTGCGACTATCCAGCCAGTTCCTTATCCACCAAGTGGTCCATCAGTCAAATCCACATCTCTCCAATTTAGAGACCAGGCATAAGCATGGTCTTCTCTGCTTCACCTGAAAGATCTGGTGTTTGAGCGGAGACACAAAACTCCTGTGTTCTGACTCAGTTCCTGTTAAAAAAAAACTCATGAGATAACACCAACCATTGGAATTTTCTCTGCCTTGATTTACTGACGTGTAGCACAGGGCTACGACGCAGCACGTGTGAGAAGCGCACAGCCACATCCTCCGGCTGGTAAAGCCATTTGCATTCACAAGGCAGCAACCACAGTTACTGGTTTTATTGAATGTTGAATGTTTAATTTAAAAAAGGGAAATTAAACAGCTTGTTATACTCCCCTCTGTAAAATTCAAGACTCAGAGACTTGTTTGACTATGACTAACTTAAGGTGTTACTCTGCTGTAATCCAAACACGCTTCCTGCCAATAAAAACAGAGTTCCCTGAAACAGCCCCGTTTTTATCTGCCAGTCTATAAATATATAGGCACCAAGTTACACGTTCTGTACTTTCAGCCAAAAATAAACGCTCTAAACTAAAAACCGACAAACTGCAAAGCTTCACAATCTGCTAAACGAAATGTAAATATTACGTATCAGCAATCCAACGGCACTTCTGCCCTCAAACTCCGCCAGATGTTCCACGCTTCAGGGTGCAGCAGACGAAGGGCAGGTCAGCACCGTGACGGTGTTTTCGGGAACCTGGGAAATCGGGTTAGCAACGCGATCTGCGGTCTGCTGGGGAGCGGGAAGAGGGCAAGTGAGAGTGTGTGGCAGTAAAAGCTTAGGGAGGGAAGAAACTGAGTATTTTGCTGAACTCACTTCAGCAAATTCAGCTTCTCCTTATTTGTTTTTTTTTTTTTTAAAATCCTACTTCCACGTGTAACCCCACCTGAAAGCTCAGGGCCCACGAGCTGATTGCAAAATAGGAGACTCTCTTCAAACACTGTCATCTGATACAAACGCGAGGAAGCTAACCAATACCCTGATCACAAGAGAACAAGTGATTTCTTTTTACAACTGGGAAATAAGAGTAACTTATTTATACTCCACCTGTACGCTCAGCTCTATATAATCAAAACAGAGATACAATTCCTGCACTGAAGAGCTTAACATTTAAGACCGTTCCTGTAAATACGAGTAGTTTGAATTGCTGTGCTCGCTGAAGATGTACAAGGCTTTTGCAGGATTGCAGACTTTAAGCAGAGGAAATTCAGCACCGTTCAGGGATAAGTTGTCATGTTTTGTCCTGTTTTACACAGAAGGGAGTAACCACTCCAAGGGGTAAAGCGGAGAGCGGGGGCTGCACGTGAAAGAAGTCTCGGCTTGGAGAACTGGGCAGGAATGGAAGGAAAAGAGAAGAGACACCGCTGCGACTGGGGTATCACCCAACACCCACTGCTTTTATTTTCCAGAAAGTCTAGGTACGTGGGTTCCTGCATTCGTGTCCAGGAGAAAGCTGATTTAGCTGCACTGACTGTACTACTTTCCCAATTTAAGCGAGGGGTGTGATCACCTCTGGCCCTGCTGTGTACGAACCATGAGTCACCTTGTACACGCTCATTAACGGTGACACTGGCGAAACTACTATCAGCTGTACAACAGCAAAAACTGATACAGTGATCAGCATCCGTGTCAATCAACCCTACAGCCAGCCCTAACAGCCAGCCCAGCTTCTGCAAAGGTATTTGTAGAGGCAAAGCGGCTGTGAAGAGCCCCGTGGGATTTGGTGAAGACACTGAGGTCAGGTAGTCATTCAGCGGCAGTCAGGTACTCGCTTTGCTGAACTGCTTCAGCAAAAAGAAACCATTAAGGCTGAAACTGCAGCTTCGGCTGCCTGAACTCCCTCTGAACCCAGGCCATGGAGCTGCCTTACTTTTTGTTCTGCCAAAATCAATGATAAAAACCTGGTGCCACAGAAGAGCTGTTGTTCTTCAGCTTGAGGATACAGCCAGCTGCTATATGGAAAAGGAAACCGCTTAAAAAGCTGAGTTGTTTTACAGGCTTCGCTGGAATTTAAGGTCAGGCTATCTGAAACTATCCATTACTTACCATGAGCTGTGTTGCTTCGTTCAGTTCAATGAAAACCCTCGGCCACATCGTGAACATGCATGGTGAGGGAAACCAGAGCTCTTCCACGGACATGACTCCACGCTGTGGCAACGAGGGATATCTTCCGTGCGCGCAAAGACCTCTGAGGCCCCACGCGGCAGTAGGAACAGCAAACGCCCCTCCTCGGGGGAAGCTGCTCGGGGGAAGCAAAGTGGTCCCACTATCTGTTCTGTAAGTAGATGGTAATGAAAATTAATTAGGACAAACATTAACTCAAGAGTTTTATTAACTTGTCAGAGCTCTACTCCACATACAGAGAAACAAATTTTCACATACTACTTACAGCTTCAGCTAGTTCTTAATAATTGTACTAATTTTTTTCTGATGAATCCTTACTAGGTTGTTTAAATACACTTGCACATCAAAGAATTATTTCTCATCCCTTCAAAAAAACCCTACATTTTATTAAAAAAAGACTTGGAACTAGTTTTTACTCCCAACTTAACTCTGAACGTTTCACAAAATCCCTCTTCAAGATAATTCACTAGTACTACAATACAGACAATATTATCAGAGGCCCCGGTGCTTCCACACCTCAATTAAATCTATAATATCAGAGGAGGAGGAAAGAGAGAAATTAATGGAAGATATGGTCATGTGGCTGTTAGGAAAAATTCTATGCCATTTCCCAGCTGAGAGTGCCTGGGGAAATAATTTCGAGCTTTGGGAACTACAGAAATTACTTTTTAATAAAGTTATTAGTAAATAACTTTTTTGGGGGAGAGTTAATCAAATGGATTTAGAAATAATATTTGATAGATTTTGCTTTGTTGAAGAGAAATGTATCAAAATCAGTGTTCCTGTTCGACAGAAAGATTCGGCGTAATCACGACAAAGCCTTGGCTAGTAGCGGCCATCAAGGGTTGGTCCTTTTCCGCCCAGTTGGGATTGGAGGTAGGACAGGTTTGGAGTGGGAGCCTGGCCAGTTGATGAGCTGAGGCATATGAGAAGAACCAATCTTGGACTTGCTGTATTTTCTCTGAAGATTGTCACTGAGGAGTTCAGTCTCTGCAGAAATTATAAGTGAAGAAGCAATTGAAAATGGAAAGTCAAAATGTACCACAAAGCACTCCTCCAGCTGAAAACCCAGTGGTTTAGGGGGTGGGGAAGAGTAATATCTTCAGGAAGTCTAGTGTCTGCTCTGCCTCATACATGTGGAAGAGTAACTTTATGCCTAAGCAGTCCCTATTTTTAATTTCCAAAAAAAATTCATTGAGAGAAAGCTGCTGTATCGAGTATGGTGCATTCGCACTGTGGTGATTCTGCCACACCGTAACGTTGCTGCTTACAAGAGTGTTATCACCAAAAGCATGAAGAAGCTGTGCAGTCACCCAAATAAAGCTACTACAATACAGTGAGACACACAGCCTGAGCAAAACTCTTACTTTGGAATATGGTTCAAACCTTTCAATCTGTCATCCACTCCATTTTCAGCTCCTCTTGGATCTCGATGTTCAGCTTTGGCTTCTTCAGCGAGGCGAGCGTGGGGAACAGGGGTCCGAACCTGCAGCCCTTCAGCAGTAGGTGCACTACTAGCAGGACCAGATTGCCTGGAGCTGAGAGAGGGAAATGATTCATGCTTTAAAACAGCAATAATAATAATAAAAAAAAAAGCCTGAGCACCAAGTCTGACAGTATTACTGATGTTGCAGCCACACAGCTCAGTCAAAAGTCAGAAATAAATCCCAGTGCTTATCAGTTACACAAAGCTTCTTCACACATTACAATTCTCTCAGAGCTCCCAGTGCCAGCAAACACAACTACGACCTCCCTCAATTTTCCTTTGTTGATTTAATTAATAAATCCCATGGACAGGTGCAATAAAGAGGTTCGTGCCACACAGTGAATCAGCTGCACATCTGAGATCAGAACTCAGAGCTCCTTGTTTCCAAATCTGTGGTTCGGCACTGCAGACAGTTCTCTCTTGGTGAGTAAAAGAAAATAGGAATTGCCTTGAAAAGACGTGTTTCTGTAGTAGCCAAGTGACAACACAGACCATGAGTAGCCATTTACCAGTGAGTAGCAGCCAAGACACCTCTGACCTGTTGCATCTCTTGCAGAAAAACTAGTCAAAGCCAAAGCCTCAGTGGTCTGAGACCCTGATGATGATAACGACCACGTTGTAGCTTGTTCTAATAAAGGTTTTCCATTTCCATCTATATACTATCAATTTACTTCAAGAAAAGTAGGGAAAAGGCCTTGATTGATATGGAGAGATCAATAACTACCTATTTAATGCAAATCTGTAATATATATCTGGAGCAACGCTTAAGACATTTCATAATGTCTCTTTTCATACAGAAAGGACTGTTCCCGTCTAGGTGAGAGAAACTGATTTATGAATCTGGGAGGCAGTTCAAAGATTATCCACCCTGACCTTATCCATGGTGCGGGCCAAAAGAAATTTCATCCTGTAATTCTTGCAAGGAGCATTTTAGCTTGTGAGAATACTGTGATTATAGTGTTCTGGGAAATAGAAAGAAAGTAGTTCAGTGGCATTTTAATAAATCCATACAATAAGAAGAAGGGATGATGAATAATGAGACAAAACAGTGTGGTACTCCCATATGAAACAGGTCATTATCTTCCCACTAGATGTACTGTGGAAGTCTACGAGAATTTTGCCTTTGCCTTCAAGGTAAAGGAATATTATATCCTGCAACGTACTGAGTGCTTGTGTTTTCCTCTGAGGTCCGCTGCGTCCAAGGATGCTCATCAAACACTGAATGCTCTAGCCAAGTGCTTAACCCTAGTCATAATCTCATTTTAGCTGCCTGTAATACGCGTCAGACATAACTGTCGTAGGGATAAGAAATTACTAGGAGTAGTATATCCAGGCTTAGTGCAAACAGCAGCTTGGACTCTTCAACAACATCTATTCCAATTTCTAAAAGGCTGACTGCTTCTGCTTTTGCTTCAGAGAACATAGTCACACAGTCGCCTACAAATAAAGGCTAAAAATAGATATTATATAGTTAGAATTAACACCCCTGTGGATCTCTAGCCGCCACTACATGAATGCGCTACGTTAAAATCCAGCATCTTAAGGTGTTCAACAAAAATCTTCATGGCCTTTCTCCCCAGCTGTCCCTTTCTTAAAGGGCAGAAGACAAGGTAAACTGTGGGAAATAATTTACGTACCACTTGGCAGGGTGTAAAGGGGAGGCAGGTACACAGGCTTTTCTAATACAAGTGTCATAGAAAACATTTAATTTAATTAAGAATTCTTGGAAAACTACTCTGAGAATAACATCAAAAATAAGTGGGAAAACTGGAGCTTATGAGGTCTCTGCCATCTAGACGTGCAAGGTATTTAGGAGGGGAGGGGCAGAGGAGCCGAGAACTTACCTCTCCTTTGTGCTTTTGCCAGGGGACCTGTAAATGAGTTTGGATAACCTATCTTTAGTCCTTCCCTGACAGCCTCAGCACACAAAAGAGAACGTATTATACGCAAAGCAGGCATGTGTTCCCTCTAGTAAAATTTCCCAGTCAGCTAAATGGAAAAGAAATGAAAAATAGGAATCTTAACCCCCTCCCAGTATTACCCCATGGAGTAATGAGATAAATGGATTCTGTGTGCGATGAATACAAAATATGTTAGTAATGCGTTGAGGAGTAAAAAGCACTGGATTGCTATAGGTTCTGCTTAGATGATGGTTGCACTGGACTGCCAAACTCTAACATATATCATTGCACATGGTGACATAATATTTCAGCCGATGGATGTTTTTAATTTTATTGTGTTTGGCAGGAATGGGGACATGCAATTAAGTATTTGAGACAGTTCCTTGTTTAATGCACCGGTCAATGGTAGGTGAGGTTCTGACTCCACTCTCAAACTTGTAAACAATGAAGGTATAGTAATAGATTAAGAAGTTACAAATAATGAAGGTATAGTAACAGATTAGGAATTTAAGTTTCTACTCTCCAACTCACTATATTTTGCCCCTTCTCTCTTCTCGTCTCCTTGTTACGCTGTAACCAGATCGTTTCAATACCCTTACTGACACCTCTACTGGTAAAAGTGAGTAATGAAATACAGCAGGCAGGGACCCAAAGGATTTATCGTTGCCTGTGATGAGTAGCAGTCCTGTAAAGTACAGTTGTAAGATATATTGCCCTAAAGGACTGCTACTCACCAAGGGCAACGATAAATTGTTTAAGCCTATAAGCGAAAACAAATGGAACCTCAGGCAAAAAAAAAATCCACACTTTTGTGTGGGACAGTTCAGCCTCCAGCAGAGGACTTCAAAAATCCCTGAGAACTGGCATGGTAGGGTTGGTTTTTTTTTTTGTGAAATCAGGAAAGACCAGGTCATCATGGGTTACTTCCAAGGAGAAGACCATAGCTATGGTCTTAGCAATGAAAAGAAGCCGTGGATGTAATTAGAAACTGTCCTGTTGAAAACTGCAGGTCGGTGGGCAGACGTCTAAACAAAACCTTTAATTTTCACTCGTGAGTAAACGCAGTGGGGATCACCCACTTCCCTTGCAAAGCAGATGGAACAGAAGAACTGCAGGGCTTGAATGCAACAAGTGTTAGTGACCTGAAGAACAACGATGCCGTTTCCACCACAGCTCAAGCTTAAATAAAAACAGCCAGATTTGAGAAATAGCGCCAAAAAAAATGGGACGTGGACACAGTGTTACCCGGTGAGATATCAGACTAGTCTGCAGTCCCTGATCTTGGAAAACAATGTTTCCTTCATTGGCTGCGCCTGGAGGTCAATACATTTATGCTCTTACCCCTTGATGGCTTTTTTTAGTTTACTCCTTCTTCCATTCCAAATGTTGAAAGCATAAAAGTGGAGAAAAAGAAAACGTTAAACCACCTCAGCATCCAAACAGAATCACAGGCTTTGCTACAATACTTCAGAAATGTGGGATTTTTCTCACCAATATTTCAAACGCATCCACACAACAGCATTTCCATCAATCACGCCCATAAGGAAATTTCTTCCAAACTTTCCATATTTCTCTTGCAAAAGGATTTGACAACATGACTCTATACAATTTTGCTGTAGGCCATGATGCATGCACAGAAAATGAATCAGATTAGCAGTTTGCTTCTTCTCTCCTCACAGTTGTTTTTCCACTGCGTTATTAACAGTGCTAAACGAAAACACTGCTAAAGTCAAAACACCAAAATGTGGCAGAGTGGAAAGACATATTTATTCCCATATGCGAAGGGTGAGACCTTTACAACTCATCATAGCTTCACACTCATTTGAGTTATAGGTCTTGCCTCTTACTGGTAAGGACAGATGATGCAGAATCCCTCTGCAACCTATTACGCACTCAGTTTTTTTCATACGCTCACTCTGTTCCCCTTCAGCACACTCCACTGTGGCACAAATACTCAGGACAAATGAATCTGCGGAGGCCTACGGTTTCAACCTTTTTACAGCATGCTAATTAACTACTTGTAATTACAGTGGCAGGTAGTACATCACATAGAGGGAACTGGCAGTCTCTCTAGGATATAAAAGGAACACGGAGATTTTTTTCAACAAGTTTAGCTCAGAATTCTGCTTAACAGATGAGGAATAAAGTGAATCTCACAAAGATGCTCAGCATTTCTCATTGGCCTGGATTAACGTGGAAAGCTGCTTAGTGTGTGTTTAGGAGGTTATTTAACAGTGACTTTTAAAAGATGTGAAAACACATAGGTGAAAAATACATGGTATGGTATGTTTAAATACAGCAGGAAAGGTACCTTGGTTTGTAAGGAATGAGAACAAGATATCAGACAGGGGATTGAACCCAGGATCAAATTCCAAGTTTACCAACAGCCATACAGCATAGGCATCAGTTGCAGCTTTCAGATGAGCTTTGTGGTAGGTTCCAAAGAGTGAGCAGAGCGTGGCTACAAGCACACACCTATTTCCTAGAGCGGATGGGGGATCTGGTGTGTTATGCTTCACTAGGTCACTCTGTGTGGCATCCGGCTGCTTCTGTGTATCCCATCTGGGCATGAGACGACAACAGATGGCCAGAAGAGAGGAAAAAAAAAGCTTATACAGGATACCGCATAGAAAGGCTGCAATGTCACTTGCCACAACAGCAGACAGGCTTGTTGGCAGACAGAGCTCAGATGTACTTAGGCAACAGGACCATTAGTGTAAGTCACAGCCATCTTGTAAGACACAATGTGGACCTGCAGAGCAAGCCAGGAAAATATAGCCCGCTTCGTAGCTGAAGCTCTAAAAGACACAGAAGATTCAGCCTTTCCAAATCTTCTTCTATCCTCACCTCTCTACAAGCTTTAAATGAGATAGGAGTTGTCTCCCTCCCATGCCTCAGAGCCTGTTTAGCTGTGGTACAAATAAATGAGACTGTTCATCACTCACGAGCAGAGATGCTGGACAAGGTATGAAGCATAGCAGCAATGGCCGAGACAGTAAGAGCAGGTAAAGGTACTACAGAGTTCAGTATCCTGATAGGGCCTGCTGTTATCATGAATAAGATACGAATTTGAAGATGATGATATCACCCACAACCTCCCAAATGGTATTCAACAGTAACTATGGTAATCCTCTAAAGAGAGAATGAGAAATAACTCTGATGGCAATATCTGGTAAATTTGTCTCAAAAAATATTTATCACTCAAGTTCTGTTTTTCTGTACCTGGACCAAGTTTCTTTCAGCACTTTTCCCTTCAAACATCTTCTTGACAGAAAGGTCTTGACATTCCCTTTCTGTGTATGCGAATTATGGTGTCTAAAGGAAACTATTCCCATGAATGACAAGACTTTGTTTTATGCTGCAGCGACACATGTTTAATAAGGCTGTTGATGTAACAGATGAGACAACTGCATTAGCTTGGGAAATTGTTTTAGATCTTGCACATTGCAGCATTAACCTTCGTTCCACCCAGCGATGAGCTGCTGTCTCAGAAACTGAACTCACCGGCTCTCTGGGTTAGGCAGGGGGAAGCTCTGGTCTTGAGTGACATTCCTTCCATCTGAGAGCTGAGAAGCATGGGTTGTTGGTTCCAGTAAGTGTTGACGGGAGCCGCCTGGTGCAGGAGTGACTGCCAGGTCCCTGAAATGATACAAAATGAAAATAAAGTGCTTGTTACATGCATTTATATACTGTGATAGCATAATTGTGCTTAATGAGTTCACAAGACCTGTTCAGATGGGGGAAGAGTGTTGTCTCCAGTGGGAGAGAAGCAGCGATAAGCAGTTGGGGGTAGTAATCCAGGCTCTATTTATATCCAATGGAGAGGAACAGTCACAGCTACAGTATGAATAAACTCAAGCTCAAGTAGAGATCTAAAGTAGGTTGGATGAATTACTCTCCACTGAGACAAAGCAGTGTAGGCTAACTTGTTGAGATAGAGACATTTTTATTAAAAACACCCAAAATCAGGTGAGATTAATCGCACGCCTTGTAACTAACTCACAAGGTGAGAAGTTTCATCTTCACTGCCATTCATAACACCTAAAAAAAAAAAAAAAATCATTCCTGGTAATTGCAGTATTGACACCACTTTATTTATAGACTCGAACCATAGAGGAAGCAGCACTGAAGAGTGCCAAACATGAGAGGACCTTAATGAAATGCTGAACTTAAAAAATTTTAAGTTTTGGAAGATTCCATACATCCACTCCCTGTGCCAGAGCCGTCCCACCAACACACCTCAAATGATCTCTGAAGGAATCTGTTTGTTTTTAAGGGCCATGAGCCTATGTAACTTTTGTGTGTACCATTTCCTAGTTTCCCCTAGGAAGCTTTTCAAGAACATTTTTAACTGCAGTAGCAACTGCTGACTGCTTGCTCCGTGGGAGAAGCTAGGTTTTTAAGGAGGCTTAATATATTTTCCGAAGACTCATGGCTACAGTTTGGAAAAAAACCCCAAAACGTTAAGTCGTCCATCGTGCCCTCAGTCACGCCCACAGGCCATTAAGGCAACAAGTATACCTCTGCCACTTCCCCACAGAAAAAACAGAGCAGCTGGAATCTCAAATTGTCTTTTCATGCCTCCTCAGCTTGCCAAAGCAGGACTGTTCCTCAATGTGGGTCTTCTGGTGCTTCAGTGGTGAGGCTTTCCCCACTTGTCCTCAAAAATCAGTCACTGAATCACAGAATGGTTGGGGTTGGAAGGGACCTCTGGAGCTCCCCCAGTCCCACCCCCTGCCAGAGCAGGGGCACCTCCAGCAGTGGCACAGGACGGCGTCCAGGCGGGATTGGAATGGCTCCCGAGGGGGACACTCCCCCACCTCTCTGGGCAGCCTGTGCCACTGCTCTGCCACCCTCACGGGAAAGAAGTTCCTCCTCATGTTATGATGGAACTTCCTATGGTCAAGTTTGTGTCCGTTCCCTCTTGTTCTATCACTGGGCACCACTGAAAAAGGACCGTTCCCATCCCCCTGGCACCCTCCCTTTAAGTATTTATAAGCATTGATAAGATCACCCCTCAGTCTTTTCTTCAGACTAAAAAGCCCCAAGTCCCTCAGCCTTTCCTCATAAGAAAGATGCTCCAGTCCCCAAATCATCTTTGTAGTCCTTTTCTGGACCCTCTTCAGCAGTTCCCTGTCCTTCTTGACCTGGGGAGCCCAGAACTGTGCATAATAGACTGTACATTGCAAGTAAAGTTTTTCTACTCCTCATCTTTAAATTTCCCTTCCTTTAGTTTCTTCTTATTATTAATACCTATAAATAAAGCTTCCCCAGTGTAAGGCCTCAAGCTGTTATTGTTTCACTGTCAAGCAACCGCCAGCTGGTAATGGTGTTTGTTCGTTATCGGCTCAGATCAAAACCTGAACCAATTACATAGGAGAAAAGGCCTGATTCCATTAAAGGCCCCCAGAGCTGAGTGCTCTCAGAAATCATTTCTTGTAAAGCCACATCATGGAAATTAAAAAAAAAAAAAAAAAAGAAAATATCTCAGCAAAGAACTCTGTTCAACATATAGCACAGAAATGCACAGCCTGACAAGGGAGGTTATAAGAGTCAAAGCAGACATTTGAAGACAGGATTCAAGGCCACCCCTCTAAGGAGATGGGGCCACCACAGGAAAATGAACTCCACTTCCTGGAGCAAAGGTTTGGGTTCAGAACCCGCGACCCACTTCAGAAGCTACACCGCAGTTGATAAATAAACTTAAAACAACATGCCCGACAGCTGAGAAAAATACACATATTTAAAGGTGTTATAGGGACATTTTTTCACTTTCTATGTCTGCACTAAATGTCTTCTTTACATTGCCTCACTGCTTTTGTACTGTCATTATAGGTGTTTAGGCTCAGAGTGTAATTCAAATTGCACCAGCCGATGCCTCAGCTCAAAAAAAAAAACAACAAAAAACCAAAGGGAAAACAGGCAGAAGTTAAATATCACCCTGTGAAAAGGCATATCCATGCAGTTCAGAACAATGTCCTAGTTTTGTCATTAAGAGGGCAATAGAAATAAAACTGAAAAGCAAAATTACATTGAAGTCTGAGGCTGACTAGACAAGAAGGTCTGCAAGAAATGTATGCAACCACATGCATGCAGATCTTATGCTCACAGCAAGCAAATCCAACCTGGAGACAGACTCTCAACCACAGGTAGACCATGGACCTTCTCTCTTCCCAGTTCTGGCAAGGAGCTCCAGGAGAACTATAAAGTCTACAATTTTCTTCCAACTCAGAAAAGCAAGATTGCATGTTATAAATTCTCCTCTCAGTGATGCCTGCTCTTGCTTACTCCAGTTCTTTCAGCAACATTTAGATGAAATCAAGAAGTTAATCATTAGCTAAAGGCCTGATCTGAAAGAGGCTTCAACCCAACCCATTATTTATTACCCTCAAACACACAGACAACCAGTGCAATTATTCAGAGCAAACCACTGAACGTTGCCCATACATTATATTAGGCAATGAGACATCAAAATGACTTTAATTACACCTGCACACAGCTACAGGCAAAAAATAGAGGGGCCAGGTTTTCAGTAATTTGGATTTAAGAATCAAAATTTATGTAGATAACCCTGCGGGGCTGCAATAAATATGTTAGATTCTTGTGTGACACCGCTTTTAAAATTTTCTAACACATACTCAGGAAAATTGAGCAATATATTTCAGTTTGGATTGAAATGTGTAACGATGTGATTAAGTATTAAAGAATCTTTTAATATTTACAGATACACAAGAAATTCAAAACATCCAGTACCTCAGGAACTTCTTTGCTTATGTCATTTTTGGCATCGGTTTCATGTATTTCATAGAAATTAGATTCACTCCTAACTGAAGTAGGGTTCTCATCCTCTGTGGCAGAGCTGCTGAAAAGGAAGCTGAGCTGCTTCTGCCCTCTACCATTTCTGGTCCACAACCACCTATTTGGACTCCCAGTCCTCTCTCAGCCTGATGCCAGCGTAAGTGGCTCTTTTCAACCATAGAAATGAGGATACAAATCCTCAAATAAAACATGGCTTTAATGGAGCTACTCATATAGTTTATACAATTAAAATCTAGTCCAACAGCTAAAAAACTATCTTCAGTTCAAGCAAGACCTTGTAGAAAATTCTAGCTAATCGTATTGCTATTTCTATGTGCTAAAAACATACATAATCAATTACCTGCATATTTCACAAGTATGTTCTTTTTAAATTATAATCACTTACTTTTTAAAACACTTGTCTTATTTTGCTTCAGGTTACCTGCAATGCCCTCAGAACAAAGCTTCCTTCTACACCAATTCCATCCAGGACAGCAAGCGTGGACCTTCCTCTTGTATTTCCCAATACAGTTTGAAATTAATCCGCTTTAATGAACTTCCTTCTATCTGCCCCACTTTGTTCTCCCCAGGGGTAGAACAGACAGAGCAAAATGCGTGCTTGCTTCTCCCAGTCACAAGTCCATACCTTCAGTCAATTCAAACTCCCCGGGAAGTTCAGGGTAAAAATGAGGCTTTAGATTGGAGTAACTGAAGCAGAGGGGGCATATTCTGTTCTCTTCGCTCCTCTAGAGGAGCTGCGTTCCCCATCGAGGAGCGCTATGGCAGAGAGCTTACTGCATCAAGATTCATCAGCTGAAACCTTGTCTAAGTCCGGATGCATCACCAGTGAAAGAAATCATATTTTTACATAAACAGCAGACTGATTAAGTGGACAAAGTACATTTATGCACTGCTGCTGACAATGAAAATAAAGAAAAGGTGCATCACGTTCTAAATAAAAATTCATCAGAACAAAGCTGACAAGATTAAAGCAAGAACAGACAGCAATTTTTTTTCAAACTGGATTTTAAACAGGCATGACCTATCCTTTTTATGTAGCCAAGTAAAAAGAGAAATAAAAACCTCCAAATAAAATACAGCTTGAAAGAAAATAACTTAAAATATGGATATTCCACAGGAGAGAGAAATCTGGAAAGCACTAAAGCCAAGATGAATCTGGACATAACAATGAGATGAGATGTCGAACCTGGATATCTAATGCAATAATGGCTGCACGAAAAGATCGGTGTAATTTTTGAGCAACATATGCAGAAAGGATGAAGTATGATGCCTCAGATGAGGCTATAGTGTCTTCTTTGCCAGCACTTGTTGTAGGGACACTTGCAATACTCTGGACTGATCAATTTTGAGAGTTAATTAACAAATTAGAGAGACTTTATAGTAACCCTACTGAATTTACTAAGCACAGACTTACAGAGAAAGATTAAAAGACATTACAACATATATAGTTTACGTAAGAGCCACGGAAAGGTATACAACAACATAACAGTCTAACTGCCCCAACATTATTTGGATGCTGCTGCTAATATTAATAAGAATAATGACATAATGAATTACCTTGAGGCCCCTCAGTTGCACAATCTGCGTACGAATTCCTCGCTTAGCCCTTGATAAAAGCTAAAGAAAGCCACATCACCTTACATTTCCTATAGGCTAAGAGTACGCACAAAGACGGTTACCACAGCTAAGATGACATGCAATAACCTTTTAAGCTACTCGTGACCCAGGTCCATAGTTATATATTGAAAGAAAGATCCATCAAATCCTAGGTGAGCTTTCCCAAGGTGAAAGCCCCTCTCTTATGGGCATTTAAAACTTGATTCCGTTCTATATAAACAAACACACTCAATAGAACAATCATACCCTTGCTGCTGGGCTGGACTACATGACCTACCGGGTTCTCCGCTATCTAATTGCTACGTTCTGGGATTCAGAATTTCAACCATTTTATAGCATTCATATTTATGGCACCTCTTGACTTAACCTCTTGCATGGAATGGGGTGTTGTCTACTCTTGCCTCCAATTCTGCCGAGCGCGTCTATCCCTTGAGGCCTGGTAATTGCAAATGCTGATTGGGGGTGACAGGATTTTCTCTCACCTGCCTGACAGCTCTGCCAAAGCAGTCTGATACTTAACTCCAAAATCAGCTTCCAGCGAAGGAGTATTATGGAATAAAGGGAGCAAAGAGCAACAAACTCAGGCAGACTCAGCTGAACAGTTCACACTGCAACACTAAATCAAACCCAAAACATCTAGCAAAAGAAAACACTGATTTTCATTTTTCTTCTCATTTCAACATAACTTAAAATGAATGAATCAGCTACTTAAAAAAAACTTTTCTGTAAGTAAAGGTTTGGAAAATACATCATAATTATGCATCTCTGCTTGTAAGCTTCTGCCATTGGTTTTCTAGAGACAGTTTAATTCAGTAGGTTGGTTTTTCTCCTTCTTGCTTTTTCTTTTTTTTAAATAGTCAATCTCCAGACTTTGTCATCGGAATGATTTTCATCAACACATCTGGTATGTACAATTGGTGACTACACTTGTACAGCCCTGAAATGAGCTGAAAGGTGTGAACTTTTCTATTCATTCTGATGATTGCTGATTTAGAGGGCTATGTGATACTTTAAATGTCAACACTGTGAGCCTTTTCACGGCAGGCAGGAAAAGCAAGCAAAGAAGAATTCAGATTAGGAAGATTTACACCAGGGGAAGGCAGGAGTGCCACAAAAGATCAATCAAAGAAGATACATTGAGATTTATAGACTTTTAACACCATTTTTGCAAGGTTGTGACTATGAGGAAAAAGGAAAAGAGACAGTCAAGACAGGATCCATTTTCTAAAAAAAAAAAAAAAAAAAAGAAAAATAATTAGGAAATGGAGTCAGCTTTCAGAAATTCTGCTTTAAACAGAGAGATCCACAGAAGATGTACTGCAGCAAACAACCTTGTGCTGAGCACGGCTGTGACTTTCCAACGCTAATTACTAGTAGTGCTAAAAAACATGCTGAAGACTGTGAGCTGCCAGAAGAATGATCCTTTTCTGCTTTCTCAGAGAAACAGCATATAATAATTTCATAGTTTTAGACACGTTACTGTGGATGGCTCTGCCTCATACATTTTCGGTGTACATTTCGGGATTGCTGCACTCCGATGTCAAAAGACAGGCGGTGTGTGATGTATTTGTAGGGCTAGATTTAAAAGTGATAGAAAGGAGAGTCGTCTGCGAGACTTGCAATCCCTGACAGTTTCTAATCATTCATCCTTAAGAGCAGTGGAAAAGATATCTTAAACAGGCATTTTTCACTTTATTGCAAAGGACTCAGCCGAAACCACTCTACATTACCTTTGAAACAGCTGGACATATACACTAGGTGCCTTCCCTGACAAAGCCTGACGTGCTGCAGAACGACGCCTTTGGAGAGAAGCTTCTTCCTGATAAAGAAATATGACCAACTTTATACAGCAACTTAAAAGTATATATGGCAACTTAATTGGCTGTGATATTCCTCTTTTCTGCTAAGACTCTAGAGTGTATGCATTTATATATTCTAGGAAAATAGCAGAGCTATATTATAACTAACAAGGTGCTAAATATGATTCACCGATCTACACAAACCAAATATTCGTCTGAAATCTTCCTGGCTATGAAAAATGAAGATCTTCATCTCCAGTGAAGCTCCGTTTCTTCATAGTAGTCAAAATGTGCCAGGATGTAGCAGGAAGGAATATCTGCAGAGAACCACTTTTGATGCAGCCCAACCTCCCAATATGTCAGAGCAGATATAATTGTAGCTATGCTGTTGTCTTAAGCTTCTTTTGACCAGCAAGGGGGCAAATATAGAAAAATTTGCCTCCACAACTTAAATACACTTTCTCCTTGACCATCAACGCAGAAAACCTGCCTTACTAACTCCATATCAACCAATATTCCCCCCTCAAAGAAGGAATTACCTTTTGCAAATTTCAGTTAGTTAAAATGACTCTGTACAATGAACACATTATGATCTCAGCAGACTGGAAAATGTGGTCCTGAGTTTTAAGGGCGTGTTAATTAACATGTACAGTAGAACAATGTAATTTCTCAGGTCAGACAAATGTAGCACTACATTGTGCTTAAAAAAATAAAATGTAAATCACAGAGCATAGTTATTAAATCCTGAATTGTTATCAATTGATAGCCATTGACAGTTATCAACTTAATAGCTAAATCACATGTCTGCAACAGAGGTGTTTTGTCATGGTATGAGCAATGAAAGAGAATACAGTTAATTAGCTGAATGCTCACATTACGACTATTGTGAATTCCTTCGCTTTCCTTCACTACTTATGCTAAGTAAGGCTCTGCTTAGATGCTCACTGAACTTTTGTTTTGTTTTGCTTTCTTTTGGTAAGGATATAATTCTGACCCTTTTTTCTGTGTGGATTACAGGTATAGATACCTTTCCGTTCATACCTTGTATAGTTAATTACAGCCATACAAAATTAGTGCAGGGTTGGCACGTTGACAAGGGGTAAGGCTGCAGGGAATCATATCTACTATCTTTCCCTGAGCAGCAGATCCTGCTTCTTATTTTGCTTGTGGACAATTCACAATGATTTCTTCATCTTTTTTATTTTCCAGTTCTACATGATGGGAGCGGAATGTAGTTAGTGCAGCGACAGCACATTATTTGGGTGCCAAAAGCACAAAAATCATTCGCCTTCCCAAATGTAACAGTTTAGACAAAATCTGACAGACGCAGAGGCCACGGACATATTTATATTCTCATTAAATATAGTCTAAGAGGCACCTGTGTTTCACCTTGAATGTTTTACTGTGTTGACACTTCAGCTGATGCTGTAAAGCTTTCTCTGTACATAAAAATATATTGGAAACTTAGTGTAGTAAATAACGGAAAGGTATTACCAGCAATGAACAAGGAGACTAATGAGAAAGAGAACCTTGCGGCCACTAAGTAAGTTAAAAGCAAGGTAAATGATAGCCTCCTTCATCATAAACCACTTCTCCCTGACTTGACAAAATGTAAACTTTCAAAATAAAAATAAAAAAGATGAAATAAAAAAGTGAGAAAAATAAATTGCCGAGGTGGGAGTGATGGCAGAGTGCCACCGAGGCAAGAAATATTCTGGCTTCTCTCTCACATTAAACTAATAAACCTTCGGATGATGGGAACATGAAAATAAACCACACTTGTGACATTTTTTTAATTCTGCATGGCTTGAAAAGAGGTATTTCATTTTGGAAGACTGAAAGATGGGAGGTTCCCTATTTATGTCAGACATTTTACAGCCATACCTTTCTCCACACCTAAGAGAGCCTTTTTTAAAGCCTGGGAAATGGGGGCAGAGAGGTCTGTTACTTTGCTCCATCTGCAGCACTAATTCTAAACATCAGAGGTAGTTATAAATACAGAGATTATATTGTACAAAATTGTACAGCAAGTCATGCCTGCCAAGCCATCATTCATCATAATGACATCATCACCCTGGAATGGAACAACGTTTAAAGCTTTCATTTTTCTTTTTCTCTTTCTCCTGTCGTTGTCGTATAAAAAGAGCATTAGACACATCTGCTTCACAGCCCCAACTCCCCCACTGCCTGCAAGGAGAATGAATGCCTTTAGGGAAAGGACTATTAAGGAGAAGTAAAAAAAGAGTGAGAGATGAAGCTGAAGTTGCAAAAGGTTATTTGAAATCCAAGCACATTGTTGAATCTGTTGATTGGAAAAAGTAAAAGCAGGTGAAAAATGTGCTTAAATCTGATCTCTGGCAGTTATCACTAGTACACACACTGAAAGGCTCGGCTGAACGAGTTTTTCCACCGCCACAGGATGGCGTTCATAAGTAATCTTCATTGTCCTATTAACTGCATCTAACTATTTCCTCTGAACAGGATAGTTTCATATCTTATTGTGGAAGTAACAGATGATATTCAGCTCCCTTACACCAGTACACAACTGGATGAAATCCGTTACGATCAACAGATTTATTCTGGTGCAAAATCGAGCAGAAAGGACAGTTTGTCCTCTCATCTGAGTTTATCTGCCTCATTCTCATCAATCTGCCTTTAACTCTGGGGAACTGGTAAAAATTTTTGAAATTAAGACGTCCAGAGACAGGTGTCAATTTTCTCTGGAGAAAGAAAGGTCTGACTAACATGTATTTTTTTTGCATACAACTTATTATTTCTAAGGTTAGAGTAAATGCTCCTTACCAGAGAGCTCAGTTGTGCAGATAGTTTGTCCGAGATGCTTCCTGGAGAGGTTTTGGCAGAGGAGTCCAAAAACTCATTGATAGATGAAGCCCGAGTTCCAGTAATTACTCCACCAGGTGACAATCTTTGCTCTTGTAAGGGCTGTATTTTTGAACCTAGTACGGAAAAGACACTTCTCAACAAAAACATTCTAAACGCCACTTTGCTTACAGCAAGCAGAAAGAAACTAGGCATTTGCAACTATCATCAGCTGGATTTTGGCACAATTCTGGATTTGGAAAAGATAACTGTGAGAGTTATAAAGGATATAAAGTACGCAGTTCCCAAAAAGCTTTTAAACCTTCCAAGTACTTCACAGATTTAACAAATGCATCCCCCCTGAATAGTTAGGCAAATTAAAGTTATGAAGAATCTAAAAAAAACCAAACACCCCTACATTAACAGACTAGGAACAGGTGCCCAACCGTGTGTAAACGAGCTCGTTTTGTTACGGATGCTCTGATATGCACCACTGTTATGACCTCTAAGCTAATTACAGTCTACCTACTTAGAAGTTTTAACCTTCTCAGAGCTCTTAGAGTGTGATGGGGAGTTGGAGCGGGGCACCTTTTCTTCTGTTACTTATCTGAACTTCTGTGAACAGAAAGGCAAAGACTTGCACCACTGCTGTATCACAAGGAATCAGACTCGACTGTGAGCCAGAAAGCTGAAGACAGAACTCACTTTTTCCAAAAAATTTTTTTTAAATTTGAAAAATCTGTAAACTGGGATTTATCCTGTCTAGAAAATGGTATCTAAATATGAAACTAAGTCACAAAAAAATCCTTGTAACAATTGGTACATGACAGTCTTTGCAGAAATCCAATCATAAGAAAGGTTTAATTGTATTGTGTGTCAAAGCACAAGGACTCAAAACCTAAAAAGTCACATACAAAGGCAGTGGATGAGAGGCAAAGAGACACCCCATCCATATACATGTTCATATACTAAATATAATTATTTTTCTTAGCATATGCCTTTATAAAAAAGTTTCAACAGTCATCAGATGACTCTCAGCACAGCCATTATACACTGCCGGTTTGTAACTGCCAGAGGATCACAGAATCATAGAATGGTTTAGGTTGGAAGGAACCTTAAAGATCATCTAGTTCCAACCCCCCTGCCATGGGCAGGGACACCTCCAACCAGACCAGGTTGCTCAAAGCCCCGTCCAACCTGGCCTTGAAGATCTGCCGTTAAGAACAGAGGAGACGAGACTTGAGATTGGTGGTTCTGTTTCAGGTGCAGTAAACTACTCATTTTGACAGTGAGTAAGTATAAAGCCTAACCTTCAGAGGGGCAGAGGTCTACACTGCCAAAACTTCAGTGGGATGCCTGGTGCCCACCATCACAAATCATCGGTCTTTGACATAAATGTCCCTCTCCTCGTTTGCAAAACACAAATAGCAACACATACTCCGCAGGACTGCTGTGAGATATAATTAACAGCTGTAAAGCACTGAGTTCTGTGGATGAAAGCTGCTAATGCAAGTACAAAGTGTTATCAGCTCTGAAATGTATTACACTTCTGCTATAAAAAGTTTTTAAAGGAAGAACTTATCTATTTTCTCCCCGTATTTTTACTCTATACATGAGCAAAAGATCTTGCACAGCAGTTCATTAAAAAAAGAATTAACAACCTATCATAATCTCACACAACCAATCTTCCTCCTGCTACTATCTTACTAAAAATGTCCATATTAAAGACAACCTTGGGGCAAGTTTTTTAAAATAAATTATTTCACACAGTCCATAAGAAGAGATGATGTCTAGAAATAGGATAGTTAAATTTATTTAAACACCTATAAATGAAGCTCTAAATGAATTTAATGGTGCATAGTAAATTTAAAAGTTACTTTATGCACAGCAGAATTACCAAAATCTAGGACTATTAATGAAGTTTCTGTAACTAGTGACAAGTCACTCACTGAAAGAACTCAGAACTGCTGAGGAATACAATTTCCTTTAAAGGAACTCCAGATACATATGTATAAATCTTCAAAAATACCATGATTACATAAAAATCTTTTATCTTCAATCCTCCCCCTTTTTTCTTCTTTCCTGATAATCTAGTTAGGGTTTGGTGGGTTTTGTTGCCTCTCAGGACAAAACGTCTCCAGTGTTTTTAAGACAAATAAGTAATAATATTTTAGTAAATAAGGCAAGGAAGTCTTCTTTCTCACTTCAAACAAATGTGGAAGCTCTGGAAATGAAAATAAAGCCTCCATAGTTTAAGATTAAATAAGATTCTTCAGAAAGGTCCCCACTGCTGTAGCACTGAGATGCCACAATATGCGTAGAAAGCTTTTTTCTTGTCCACTGGGAAATCAATATTTATTAATTCTTTCAGGATACAAAATCACTTGAAATGATGAACTGATGAATTTTACACTATCCTTCATTAACAGTTTCAGACATATTTGCCCTCACTTCAGCTACTTTTATTTGCAGCCTTCTGAGCCACACAGGAGGTCATGAATATTGGCTGTGTGTTACTTCAGAAACTCATTAACCCTTCTGTTGCAATGCATCTAACCAAGACAGCCATAAACCACGGAGGCTTTTGGAGTTAGAGGAAAGAATTCACATAAATGAGCTTCTTATTAGTCCATGTTGCGCAGTATCTTAGCACCATAATGTCTGTTTCTTATTTCTTTTTCTCCACTATTTTAGAGATCATATTCTGCTTTCATCCCAGCTGGTAACCTGCCCTGTCTGGAATAAATTCAAGGGTTACAACTGAGCTCTCACAATATGTTAAGCTAATCTTAGTTACGCTGCCTCTGACAAGACTAGTCCTCCTTTCTTCCTCCAAGGCAGCCATGAAGCCCTTCTCCCCTACCCTTCCCTCCTTGAGCCAATTCTATAGCTGCATGACAAATTTGACTATGGAATTGATCTGTATGAAAGTTGGGTTGTTTGGTTTTTACCCTAGGTTTGTTTTTAAATGGAAATTCCCTGTTCCAGATTACAAATTACTGCATGACCAGAAGAATGAGAGTTTTCATATACCTCTTCATGCTTCTGGCTATCCTGGGAAAAGAGTAAAGTAAGGTCTCAGTGCCACGTCATTTTCTTGTTGCTCCGCAGTTTGATAGGCAAAAGCTATCAGCCACGGACGCATATCTCGCTTGTGATTCATCTGGAATGAATGGGAGATCCTCAGCCCAAAAGCATCCTCAGAATCACAGAATCGTAGAATGGTTTAGGTTGGAAGGGACCTTAAAGATCATCGAGTTCCAACCCCCCTGACATAGGTAGGGACACCTCCCACCAGCCCAGGTTGCTCAAAGCCCCATCCAGCCCGGTCTTGAAGAGTCACCCTTGAAAGGTGACTTGAAAGCAACTGACTTTCTGCATATTATTGCCTCAGGACACACAGTGATGGGAAGTACCTGGAAAGATCTCTGTTAAAGATTCAGATCACAGGAAGGAATCAGCCTAGGAGACCCGTTACAGAGAAGCACGCTGAGTTCTCAAAGACAGCCATCTCACAGGCTGCATTATTCACAGATTTCAATTCTTGTAACAAGTAAGTAAGAATACTCTACTGGTAAAAACAGTAGTAACATATGCCCAGATACAGTACCTGCTCCGGCTCTGCTATTCCAGTCCTGAATGCTATCAAAAACTGCAGGTGACTCCAAACCCAGGTATGCCCTTACGAGGAAACTCAGGTCTGTGAATGCCTCATCCAATTCATCTGCAGAAAGGGAAAAAACAAGCTTTCATCAGTACAAAGTTACAAATCACAGAAGTCTGACATAGAAATGCATCCTTAACTAATCCAGCTCAGCTCTTTAGGAGGAAAATCTTCATCTTCATAAATAGCACATTCAAGAAAATAATAAGAAATTCACCTCAGTTTCTGCACTCACCTAAATATTCTCCTTCTGCAATTTCGTTTACTGTTTCTTTTTTGCTATATTTAACTTGTAAGCTCCATGTGCCCTTGAGAATAACTACAAATACAATATTTCATACCACAATGATATTTCACCATCACTGGTGAAAATCACCTCCACAAAAAGGCAAACACAGAACGAACTAGAAGAGAATTCTTCTCTACCACCTGCTATCCTCAATTCCTAAATATCAAGAAGCAAACATGTGCTTTAATGAAAAATCTACCATCCTCACATTTCTTGTTTCAGGCTGGGGAACTTGAGCAAGTTATTAAGCAGAAGAGTCCTGCAAGGAAAAGCTTTGCAGCAGCCTCTTCTTTACAGTGAGACGTTGTAAACTGCGCATCAACTGTCATTTCAGCTCTTGAAAAAAGCCTGTGCTGCCCAGAGATAATTAAGTTTGTTAGATCAAAAGCACCTCTGAACTCTGCCCAGAAACCAACAGAAAATTAGCAGAGATCAGTTTAATATTCCCATAGGAGACAATACTTAACAAGTGTGCCGCTGAGCTTAATAGTTGGTTCACTTTCTAGATGGGCTCAAAGCACAACTTGGACAGAGCAGAGTCATTCAGTCCTGACACATCTCCAGAGCTTTTGGATTCCTGGGACAAGAATTAACTGGGAAAATCAATTAAGGGATAGTTTAAACTATTATGCTGAACACCAAACCATTTGTCATCCTTAGTTTAATATTTGCCAGTGGCTTTGTTTGCATAGCAGTTTCGGTCCATCTATTGGTGTGACATTAGAAGTCAGATTAACAGTATGAAAGAGATTAATTTACCTGTGTTGACTACTGCATCAAAGTATCCCGGGAAAACCTGACTTATTTTGATGTACATGTCCACTCTGGAGACTGCCTCTTCAATCTCTGGCCTGCTGAATAATCCTTTCCTCCGCAGATGTCCCTCATATTTTTCCTTGTTCATTGGTACTAACAGGATATATCTGGGTTTAAAGTAGGTATTTTTCAAGCTACGCACACCCTTTAAAATTAAGCAGAGAAACGCAATGTTTTATTCCTGGATCTGAGTGCCTATTGAACTTGTAGCTGAGTTTAGGACAACTCTGTATTTATCACAAATTACTGTGAAAGCAGTACTGGAAACCTGTATCCAATCTACAGGTCTCAAGACCTACCATCCATCCAGCTTGACAAAATAGGCACGTTCAGGGTGAAGTGCCCTAAAGCTACATGTCAAACGCGTTATAAGAATAGTATAACTTTTTTCTAAACGCACTTTTGAAAGAATCCTCTTAGTCACATTCCACAGTGAGTTAAAGCATCGCACTTCTCGTGCCCACCAGTTAACGGCTCTTCCTTCTTTTCCATCCTTTCTATTACATCAGGACCTAATTATTCCAAATGTGCCTATCACTGACCCACACTATTGTACTGAGAACTTACCTGCATCACCACCTTGGCCCTTAGTTTTCCACTGTGAACAAACTGACAGTTTTC
>NW_009647856.1:11933026-11964241 GCF_000708025.1 Charadrius vociferus | reverse complement strand
GCAGACATATTTATACTGCTGGAGCAGCCTGCAATGTTACCCCCTCCCAAAACAGGGTGTAACCACAACTGCCCAGCAGAGTGCCCAGATGTGCACATTCTTCATCTGTTACACTGCAGTCATCTGTCTTAACCTGAACCATTTTTATCAGCAATAAACTATCCTGAATAGGACTTTTAATATAGCAGACCTAGGAAACATTTACACGTGCCTTGCATCAACTCTGCTGTAAGGACAATGGCTCCGGTTAGCACTAATTGACCGCTGAGGACTGCAAACACCTATACTCATTTCAGCCAGATCGGAAAAAGGAGACCCGTCTGCATGCTTGGACTTAAAGACAAGATCATATTAAATGATGCAGGCAATGGTACCAACCTTGAATTTCCGATAGCTCTCTTTTGCACCAGCTCATACTTTGAAGAATATTTTCTCTCTCCCTCTCCCTCCATCTACATATAAACCAGGATATTGTAACCACGTAGCCCTGCGATATGGTATTGTCATAAGATTTGTACTGAGTTTTCAAGACTTGAGCTTGTCCTGCTCGCTCTGAACTTCTCTTGACTTGGCTGTAACTTTGTATTACTTGGTTCAGTTGTGACAGCAATTTCTCTTGTTGACGAGGTTTCTATATCTAATTGTTTGACTTCTGTTTATCTTTGTGTGGTACAACCATAGTTTTAAATGGATAGCAGTAACAAGCAGTTGTTCCAGGTAGAATGAGATGATTCAATGTAATAACATGGTGTAGATAAATACAGGCCTGGCATGATAGCAAAGACCTTGAGAAGTGGAAACACAGGACACAATGTAGAGGACTACAGGCGTGGGATGATGAGAGATGGGGCACAGCCTTGACACGAGGCACCTCACAACTATAAACATCTCAGTAACGGTCACTTAAAAAACGAAGGCCTGGAGCTGGACAAAGCTGGGTTTAGGGGCAACAAGAAGTAGTAGTATCTAACATACGTAAAGGGCACCATTCTTAGCAATAGTGTGGCCAGCAGGACTGGCAAAGTGACCATCCCCCTGTACTTGGCACGGTCCTTTCCTCCAGACTAAACTGCATGAAAGACATTGAGGTTTTGGAGTGCGTTCAGAGAAGGGCAACGGAGCTGGTGAGGGGTCTGGAGTACATGTCTGGTGAGGAGTGGCTGAGGGACCTGGGGGTGTTCAGCCTGGAGAAAAGGAGGCTGAGGGGAGAGCTTCTCAGTCTCTACAGCTCCCTGAAAGGAGAGTGTAGCAAGTGGGGGGTTGATCTCTTCTCCCAAGGAACAGGTGATGAGACAAGAGGAAACAGCCTCAAGTTGCACCAGAGAAGGTTTAGATTGTTTAGTAAACAAATCATATGAAGAGCAGTTGAAGGAGCTGGGACTGTTTAGTTGGAGGAGGAGGAGGCTGAGGGGACACCTCATCACTCTCTACAACTATTTGAAAAGACTCTGTAGAGAGGCTGGTGCTGGTCTCTTCTCACAGGTCATTAATGACAGAACAAGAGGAAATGGCTTCAAGCTCCAACAGGGTAGATTTAGACTGAACATTAGGAAAGAATTCTTTACAGAAAGAGTGGTTGGGCACTGGAACATGCTGCCCAGGGAGGTGGTTGAGTCACCATCCCTGGATGTGTTTAAGAGACGTTTAGATGTGGTGTTGGGGGATATGGTGTAGGGGAGAACTTTGTAGAGTAGGGTAGATGGTTGGACTTGATGATCCCAAGGGTCTCTTCCAACCTAGACAATTCTGTGATGATTCAATGATTGGATATTAGGAAAAATTTCTTCACGGAAAGGGTTGTCAAGCATTGGAACAGGCTACCCAGGGCAGTGGTGGAGTTGCCATCTCTGGAGGGATTTAAAAGACGTGTAGACGTGGTGCTGAGGGACGTAGTTTAGTGGTCCCTGGCTTTGCATCCAGCTATGTGACCACTTACTTTCAGCTAGGCCTGTAATTGTTCAGCAATTGGAAAACTAGCAGAAAGCAACCCACATTGCAGCCTAGTAACACTGTCCTCATCTGAAGTTAAACCATGAGTGAGTTTTCTTTCTGATGAAGAAATAACAGAACAAATGATTTGTATGTCCCAGAACTATGTAGGAATAGGAAGGCAGCCCATCAATAGTCTGGGATGAGCAGGGAGGAGAGAAAAGGAAGAGATACAGAAAGCTTCTGATATGCCAAATAAATTTGTTGTACAGAGACAATAGGATGACTGACTGTCTAATATGAAATAAAGAGAGTATAAGGAAAGTGACCTTAAAATAAAGAATGGAAGAATACAGAAGTTGGGAGTTTGAAACCAAAGAGATATTTGGAAAATAAAAAAGGAGTAAAATTTGAGTTTCCTGAATTTGCATATGAGGTTAAGAAAGGTCAAAGGACTACCTGAGTTGAAGACATCCATTCATTTAACATAGTTAAAGCACCTCAATTTTATCAGTTAACAGCATGGGGTTATAGAAAAGATGTTGACTAGTATTATATCCTACTTCCTTTGACTGCCCAGACTGAATGACTGGATAACCAGCAACAAGTGCGATAGAGAGTGGTCTTTGGCAGGAGACACGGTGTACTTGTATTTCTGGAAGCACAATGAGACACATTAGCCACTGTGCCACTACACCCATGGTTGGAACATGCAGCTCCTTCAATTGCTCTGCAAGTATCGGTGGCTACACAAGCACAGGGAAAGCCCTGCAAACGTGCTTACTCCAACACGTAACTGAGTCAGGATCGCAGCAGCTTCACTAACTGGAAGTGTAGGCTCAGCAAGATTTAACTTTTAAAATTTGTGTCAGTCTCCTTTATCAGTGAAAGATATACTCCAGATTAAAGGGAACGAACAGCTCTAAATTTGGAGTCTCAGCCCACAGACCATAATTAAAATTTCTTTTAATAGTGCTAAATCACTTTTGTTATGAGCCTCGCAGAAGATAATGGACTTCGATAACTTCTATTCAGATACATAACTCACCATTATTGTTTCTCATCTGCTAGCAGAGTCCACAGTGATACAAGACTATGCATAATTACCAGGTGATCTTGAAACTTCAGTGACAAAGGAGTTTCTTAGCTATCTGTCCATGACAGTAGCTTCGGTAATACCCAGTAAAAGTTATGGTCACTGCCTATGTCGCTGGGTTAAGCTCCTTATGAATAAACATGACGTTCCATTAAGAACTTTCTCCTAAATTATTTGATAACCCATCTACTTTGTGAAGAATTGACAGCTTTAAAAGGCACACCATTCCATCATATTTAATCTTCTCCTATTTTTCTTCCCTTGTAAATTTAGGGTCTTGTCTGGCAAGACAACAAACACCCTCAATGCCTACTGCAATCAGTGGAGACTGAGGGTGATTCACAGTTCTCACAAGACTGAGGAAAAAGAGGAAATGGAACTACACAGAGACTAAGCTATTAATTTGCTGTTTAATATCACCCAAGTAACAGGCACTTAAGAGCAGGATTGCAGCATTAAATTGTGGACCATTTGAGAAAGGAGCTACTAATTTTTCAGTACTGACATGCTGCTATTCTGTTATTTGTATGTTTATATCCAAGCCAGTAAATATGTCCAGATTTATTTGGGCCAAAGGGGACTAAAACTCCTTATGAACACTGAGGTTCTTAACCGAAAACTAGTTTTTTTGATAACTCATTTCACAAACAAAATTATCATCCTAAAATTAATTAAATTTAGTATAATTTTTGCACAAGTCTCCTTAGTCATTCCCTCATCTAACTATGGATGCACAACTTAGGATCCTATGTTAGCACTGCAGTCTCCCACATTTCTTTTTTATATCTACTATTTTTTTCCCCATCTATCATGGAGTGTAGGAGTGTCTGTTAACTTGTAGTAATCCCCCAGAGGCAGAGCTGAGCCCTACAAACACAGTGAAACGCAGCAACACTCAGTATCACATTCTGGGCACTCTGTAGAGTCTCTCATTTTGGAAGCCCGTGTAGATGGAGCTTATTTGGTAGAAAGAATTTGGAAGGAAATTTAGCACGACTTTCGTTTTGTCACCTCAGTCCCTAGCTAGTCAATCTTGATCTAAGATAATGAGAAGTACACAATTAGAAAATTAGCTAAAAAGTTATTCTTTTGGGATTCCAATAGATAGGTTTTGACACTTTGTTTGTGACCTAGTTTCTTAACACAGCAAGACTTCTGAGATTCTGCCATCTGTGCATGGGCACCTGACAACTCTCAGAGAGGGTAAAGTAATCCTTCAAAGACATTGCATCTTTTAATAGTTCTGCCCAAAATATTGCCTCAGGCTTGCATGCATCCACCATTGCTTCATCAGCAAAGGAGAAGCATGGCATTCTTTTAGGGGTCATCAGTAGGTGGGCAGCTCTAGAGTAGCCCCACTACAAGCTGCAGATGGGTGGAAAGCACATGGTTGCAAAGCTAAGGATACTGTAATGGAAAGTACCAGTGATGTGGTGGGGAGATGAGGCTGCTGAAGATTGAAAAAATAGGCCAGGAAATTTTAAGAAGCCAGCAGAAGGATCCTCCTGACTAAATGTGGATGTCCATAAAGGGAGTGGTGTGGTTTACCTATAGACAATGGAGAGCTACTTGATACAGGCAGTGGAGTGAAAAATACAGTTCATCTGACCGAACAACTACATCTCCAGTGACTGTAGTACCACCCACACAACTACTGCAAATGTATCAGCAGCCATAGGCTGGGCAGAAGGCCACAGGATTCTTCTTGTGTCGCTAAGTGGCTATGTCTAGGCAGCTAAAAAAAAACCCTTAGTCAAACTGCATGAATTCCTCCCCAGGATAGTTCTCACAGAATGACTCATTCAAAAAAGGTTAGGCAATAAGTAATCCTTACCTCTATTTCTAAGTGAACACAGGTTGCAAGACCCTCTCTGGCAATGGATTCTACAGTGTCTCTTCCAAGTCCGTAGTGATAGCCACTGTATTTATAGGTTGCTATAAACTTCCCCTGAAATGCAAAACAGCAAATATAATAACAAAGGAAATATTTTAAGGAAAATATTTTTAAGGAAGTATTTTAAGGGAAACGGCTTCTTTAAAGGAGTATAATCACTCTGGACTTCCTTGCTTTCTCTCCCTACAAAGCTTCTCCCTGCCCAAATCATCAATAATAACAAGGCCAATGGGAGCACAAAATTTGCAGAGAAGAGAACACAGTCAGTCCTGCAGGGTATGGGCTTGTACATTGTTCATGGATAATAAGCCACCAGTGTCTTGAAAACAAGCTGCTGACAGGTTACAGCTTTCATTGGTTATTCATTCACACTGTAAAGAAAGCAAGATCTAAAGCAAGGGGCATCCTTCTTTTGACATTACATCAAACCATATGGCCATGCCATACAAAATAGAAGAAGCCAAAGAAAAAAGAGGACAGAAACAACTCTGCAAGGAGAATGCATAATTGGCCAAGAAATTTCAAAGTTAAAACCTGACAACTGAAACTTTGGTTCCCAGTAATGTGTCTAGGGAGATGTAAGCAGATTATATTCTTTTAAAATTAAACTACTTGATTACTGAGAGTTATCATTAAGGACCAGATCAGTTGCTGAAGACTGTGTTGGCTCCCCTGTTTGTGTATGTACACATAATGAGCTCTGTTGTGGCTTTTCAAGCCAAAGTTTTATTGCAGGCAGCAAAAAGCATCAGAAACAGTAGCTGGAGGCACACTGCCTTCAGAGAGAAACACAATGCCTTTAGGGTGAATTTGCTACACTTTAAAAGACTGCATTCCCTGCAGGATTGCTGAAAGATTTGGGGAAAGAAAAAAAAAGGGGGGGGGGAGGGGGAAAGACGGCAGCTATTTCAAGAGGTTTTTTTTCCTACGCATGTAGTAGATATTTGCATATGGAAATAAGTTTATTTCTACATTATACTACTGTTTAAAGATTCCTACTGACCATTATGCCCCTTTAATTGGTTTCTATATGTGCATACAGAAGAAAAGACAGGACAAATATACAACAAATTGTGGCTTCTGTGTATGAACTTAAGTCCCATAACTGTGAGTAAATAAGCATGCACACATAGATACAAGCTTAATATAAAAAAAAATCAAATCAGACCTGGACAGAAAAGTTGAGTTCACTCTGGGTGTAGGAAATAGGCCTACTAGCATACTAGTCAGGTACTTACTGTGTTCACCATTTTGTCAAATGCATCTTGAGAAACGAAATAGTAATCAAGTCTGTTTTCTTCACCAAAGTAAGCTGCCCTGGTGGTGTGACAGGGACTGGAAGATATATGGTATAATAAAGAAATAACCTGTTTTCAATCATAGAAGCAGCTATGGAATGGGGGGGGAGAGGGGGGAGGGAGAATACTACAAATCATTTTATTTTTAAGAAGAGAAGAAATATGAGAAATATAAAGAGGTGCAAATCATACCACTAATGCCACATATTTGAAAGATTAACCCATAAATACAAAAAAAAAGTTTAAATGTAACATTACATTTTGGCTATAAATCCCCCCCAGCCCAGGATAGCCTGAACTGAAGCTGTCACAGCACCCTGTAACAGAGAAATGATGAAACCATTTTTTTCCAGTTATGTCAGCTTGTGGATGATATAAAGTAGAATCCTAAATACAGAAAAGGAGACTAGGAGTTAGGCTGAACTGTGAGGTTAAGAAAGATATAAAGACCAATCTTTAAATAGACTCCTAATAGTAAGGGGAGAAACAATCCTGAAACTAGGAAGATAAGTGGGGTACAAGGCAGGAAAAGTAATTGCCTGCCACCACATAAGGACAATAGGATAAACCTCAGATACGTAAGCTTACTACTAGGATGAAACACTAAAAAAAACCCCAAACAAACCCAAAAAACCCCAGCTAAGTCAATGCACGTAGCAATTTTAGATTAAAGTATGCAGTGGCTCATGTTCTATCTTCGGAAATTATATTTTGCCACTTGGGTCTGCTTTGGTTTTGTTTTTAATTTTTACATTAACATCAATGTATCCTACATTTTACATGTAGGATAACAGGAACAAAAATGTGATGTGGAGCTTTGGCATTGATGCACACTGACAACATTTTAAGTCTGTGACTTCTGCTGGATCATCCTGCAAAATACGGCAAAAAATATACCACCTACCAGGCCATTTCTGTTCATTTATTCAAGGTAGCTGAGTTATAAACCATTAAGAAGTTTAGTCTATAACGCAGAGCTTGACAGATCTTAACTATCATGGCATTAGAGGGTGCCACTTTTTTTTATCAGCAAGCTGTAGCAAATGAGAACAGTGTGCTACACGTGGACTCCGTAAAATTTCACTTCAAAGGCCCGATTTTCTTTAAGATATTATGAACACATCCAGCTTTAAAGGTCATGCCTGAGCACTAGCCAGATGGTTTGAGGGTCCAATTTCACTTTATTTTTTGAAACACTTTTAAACATTACAACCCTTCTTAATTGCAAGGCCATGTTTACATTCAAACTGCCAGGGTATCTTGCATGAAATACATTTTTAATGAGTGGAATGTTTGAAATTTAAAAGTGTAAGCCATAAAATTGCTTAAATCTCCACTGAATAATTAAAATACAACTTTGCTTTATGGTTGCAATTTTCTGCTCTGTTAAGATTGTGTCTCTCTCCCTTTTTTTCCCCCCTCATGCATTAAACTTTTAGGAAATAAAATACACAGTATAAAAACAATGCTCTTAAAAAAACCCACAGCGCTTGGAAAAATTCAGTTGGTGTTCAATTAGTTTGTAATTTCCAATCTAGTCTTTCAAAACACAGTAGCGGTTTTGAAGAAAGGCAAAAAGTCATTTTTCCAGTCACGTAACCTTTACAGATCTTTTCTTAAAATGTCCTTTCAGCTTGCCAGTTTAATGATCTAATCCAGCAAGTGGTTACATTCTGAGTACAGAGCAGACAGAAATACATATAGGCTTCTTCCCCATGGTGTATTATATTAGAGAAGGCGGCTACTACCAGACATCGACAGGCAGAACATGGTCCTGTGATGCTAAGAACTCTGAGAAGTCATTCAACAGACCCAGGTCCTATTGCGGCAAACGCTATACGTGTGAAACTATGGCCAAAGTCTGGTTAAAAATGAATGGATACATTTGTGTAATAAAAAAATGGAGAAAATAGATGAGACAAAATTTAACAGGAATACAGACCAGTGCTGAATAACGTAGGCTATCGGAACTATGACAGTTGGGTACTTTGAAGAATGGAATGGGTGGACAAGAGGAACAGCTTGCACCACCTAATTTTAGGCAACAGATAGTGGTGATCTAACTTAGCCAGACTTCTTATCTACTGTGCACTGGAAACAGGTAGATACCTCAGGGAAGTGATTCACAAAGGCTTAATCTCCCTTGGAAAGAGATAGTTCCTCTCCACTAAATACGCCGGGAGCCCAAGGCAGTGAGGATCATAATTCAGGCCTTTCAGATAGGGAGAATGAGTCTTCCCAGCAGGTGGTGAAGTCTGAAAGGTGCCATTTGCTTTGATAACACTACTCACAGGATAATAAACTGGTCCAGCAATTGCACTTGCCTCCTTTCCTAGCTTCTGGATGCAGTCTGCACATGCATGCTAATGTGTTTATATGCAGGTACATTACAAAAATTAAGAGAAATGCATATATATATAAACAGATGCTTAGGCTGAGGGGCATTAGTGAGCATAGATAGAACAGATCAATAAAAGGAGCACTAAATGACACGTTTTTGTTTGCTATTCACCTTTGAAAAGAACATGACAATTTAAATAGCTTTTCTTTTAAGGAAGTATTTGATGACTTCAGGCAATCAAGGCATGGGAAGAGATAAAATGCATAGCAACGAACATTTACTGGTTGTCTTTAACTTTTAACTTCTTTAAAAAAAAAACAAAAACAAAACCAAAAAACAAACCAGCAGCAGTTCTAGCCTTGATCACTTGGTGTTCTTTAAAACTTATGGAGCAAACTTACCCGTATCTGAAGAAATTGTTGAATTGTCTGCAGATCTTATGAGTAAGCTCTCTCTTACCACAGGCTAGAGGGCCAGCTAATACCAGCATGGGGTAGGGAGCATCAAGACTAGGTAAAGTGCTACAAGAAAGGAAAAAGAAGGAGCTGTTATATTACCTACAAATAAAGTGTTCAGCGACTTTGTATAAAGCTTCTGCAGAGACTTTATCATCACTTCAACTAATCATCTCATCTGTCTATCACACTATTCACATTGTTCACAGTGTAGACAAAAATGAGGAGAAGCGTGT
The DNA here is from genome assembly GCF_000708025.1 of Charadrius vociferus. Taxonomy (NCBI): domain Eukaryota; kingdom Metazoa; phylum Chordata; class Aves; order Charadriiformes; family Charadriidae; genus Charadrius; species Charadrius vociferus. The sequence continues at coordinate 11,954,992 of NW_009647856.1, read as the reverse complement.
GCTCAGTTTGATATACTCTAAACATAAAAATAGCACAAAATACTACATTAAAGACCCCTGGGTCTCTTTTGCAAAAGGAATAATGTTATGTCTACTATAATCTCTTCCAATTTATAGCCTTTTCTAAAGCTCCCTCTGCAGTTATGGTGTTGCTGGGATTTGTTTAAGAGTTTTCCAAGTCTATCGCAGAGATGGTAATATTTTAATGATCAGGATAATAAGCCTAGCATGAACCTGCACTCTGTCCTACAAACCTTTACGCACTCCTGCACATAATCTTGCTGACTTCTATGGTCTTGCCAGATGAAGGTGGAATTTGTAAAGAACTCTTCAACACAATGAAAACCACTAAGATCCTTAAACTCCACTGAACACAAATAACACTACAATAAAAGAACCCAAAGTCCTGCAAAAATACAAAGCCCTCCATTTTCTCCATGCTGAGCAGCTGGTTAGATCCTCAGATTTCCAGTTCTAGCTGTAAATCCCAGAATGAATAGCAGTTCTGCGCTTTTGAGTGTCCAGCAATTTATTTAGACAGCTAAAAATGGAACACAACATCAGACACTCATTTTTAAATCTCAGCTAGATCTTGAGATTAGGCCACTTGATAATAGGTCAGAAATAGTTGAAATAATTTCAAACCCACTTATTTTTTACTAATAAATATCTTTAACTCAATTTAAATTTTAAAGTAGAAGAAAGCCACCAATGTATGTTAAGCTTTCATTTAACGTGATTTAAAACAGGTGAACAGAAATTCCTGAAAACAGAGTATATTTCTTTTACTTTTTCTCTTACAAGTAACTAACTCTATAAGAAGTAATTATAACCATCCAACAGAAGCATGGAGGAAAAAGATTTCAAAGTAATGGCTTTACTCCTATTTTAGGTTCAGCAAATATCAGCTTTATTTTCTACCAGAATATATGATTACAATGGGACTTGATGCTTCAGAAGCACTAAGATAATAATGCAATTCAGTCTCCTAATTCTCCTGTGGAGTACTATTGTCACAGAAGAAATAACAGATACACCTAGTAAATGAAGAGACTGACTTGAGTCTGTACATATGTGCTGTTACTAAACTGTGAAATGAACCCAGATCCTGGTTCAGCCTTCCATCCACTAGACTATTTTAACGCAAGACAGTAGCAGAAACCTTGGGAGATTTAAGGATTTTTTACTTACTGTGCCGATTGGTGTCATTTACAAAACATTAGACAACATTAGCACAGTAAGCTATTAGCACAATACATTAAAAACACTGGAAAAGGTAAAAATACATTTTAAAAATCCTTATCTGAATCTGTTTGGTTGTGACATTCTGTTCAATTCAAGAAATATCTTCTTCCCCTCTTGATTATTTGAGCTGTTCAGACTGTCTTTCCCTTTTCTGGCAATTGTGGTAAGGAAAAGACCAGTTCAAGACAACATGATCCCAGCAAGTATTAGTGACAGTTGTGGATATTATAAGTGCATTATTACAAATGAACCATTTCAAAGATGGGAATTCCAGGAAACATGCTTAGTGACTAGACATTCAAAATTTATCAAGACATAGCAGCAAGGTTCTTATTCTTGCTCAAGGCCATGCCCTTCGTGAATAATGATGTCAAGGCAGGTTGGTAAAGACAAACCCCTTATCTTCAACATAGTTTTAACACATTCCTTCTCCATGCACGGAACCTGTTACATGCTTGCAAATTGTAGAATTCCTCTGTAATTTTTGTTGGGTTTTTGTTTTTTTTTTTTTTTTAACAAGGAAGTGTTATATCCAGTAATGATACAATATATCATTACTTGACATGATTATACTCGGAATTCAAATTGCCTTAAATAAATTTCCATTGCTCAAATTCCTCATATTCTCAAATTCCTCCGATTTAATATTTCATCAGAAGAACATGGAGAACCTTTCCACAATACTATCTTTCATTACATCACTACACACGCTTATTAGTTCTCAAAAGATAAACTACAAGTTTTGGGTTTCCTACTTCTTGGCTCATTTAACGTGCATCTTTCAACTTTCTTTGCCTTTGGCGAGTACAGGAACACACTGCTGTGGAAAATTAATAGATTTCAAGGCCAGAAGGGACTCCTGTGATCATCTACTCAGACTCCCCTCATCACACTGGCAACAGGATTTCCCCGAGTTAGCTCTTCTTTCAAGCCTGATACCTGAGGTTCCATTAGAACGTATTTTAATTAAAAACGTTCCAGTTGTGGAGAATTCTTGGTACCCTTGGTAAATTGTTCCAATGGTTAATTACCTTCATTGTTAAAAATAACCATGCTCTATTTCTTCTCTGAATGAATTTATCCTCAATAGCCAGATACCAAGTCTCATCATGTACTTGCCCAGTAGACTGAAGAGCCCTCTGTTATTAAATTTCTGCTCCCCATGTAGCAGTTATAACTATGATCGAGCTACCTTTTAAAATGTCACATGCATTTACAGTAGGGGAAGAATAGATATAATATTGTTCAGTGGTGTGTTACCATGTAATTAAAGATAGAATCACAGGGCACGCAGAGAGAGGGAACGGCATAAGAAACTTAATGCTAACGTTTGCTGACTGCAGAGTATGCAGCAATGTAAGTTTTTGCTTTGTTTTCCAGTTTTATTTTTAATAGAGATATTACTAAACCAGAATTAATTATAATCTCATCTAAAAATATAGATGCAAATGAACTATACCAATTTGGTTCCAATAAGCATTTCATAGTGTAGAAGACTGTAACGCATCATCATTAGGAAGATTTCATTAATGACTGTGTTGTGTGCTTTCCAGCTGAGCATGGGCAAACATTCAAAGCATCATTAACAATTTCGGTCAGTACCATAAATGCTGGTCTGCGTGTTTATGTGTTTGTGTACACAATACCTCTGACAGAAAGCAGAATTGTTTCTTTTCAGCAATGAAGATACACATACACAATCCAATAAACAAATATTTAAATAGAGCCTATGTCTGCATTGGAAGAAATCCATGCCTTTAGGTAAAACTATTGTGCTTTTCTTTTTAAGAAATCTCTATCCCTGCAAAACAGTAAATAGCTCTTCAGGTTTTTTTTTTAATAGGCTGTTAAGAATTCTCAGAACCATCATCACCACAGGGATTGTTTCTGTCTTTCATCAACAATCCCAGAAAACACAAGACTCGCGATAAAGATATTATAAAAATATAGATTTCTGAGTTACTAAATCATGGATCTTAAATCAGGTTACTAATTATGAATTAAGATGTCCAAAATGGTTCTAAAACAGGGTGTGGGGCACAAAAGTTTATCTTGGTTCCCACTGTAGCCAATATAATAAACCAGGTATACTTCATAGTATCTTCCATCAGAGTACGACAAAGCATTTTCCAAGCATTCATCAAGCAAATATCATAATGCATCTGCAGAGCAGCAAAGAATGGCTTTTTCCATTTTCTAGATGAGAAATGAGACAGAGAGAAGTCACCTGGCACAGCAATGGCAACCTTGGAAAAAGAACGTTGATTTGCCTCTCCTCTCTGTGCTTTAAGCGGCAGTCAGTATCATCTCCTCCCAAAGGCAGCAGTAGCCGGACTTCCCTATGTACAAACTTGAAAATTTCACCTTATGAATATAAAATGTGCCCCAAAGCCACAAAATAAAGTCATTTTGTTCACAACGGGATGCCAACAGTGTGAAGAGAAGGAGTGAGCAGACTAGGAAGAAGATATGTTTTACAGCTCTCTTCTGCCTCTAGAGATTTTTAAATTGCCTTTGGGTATTGATAGAATTTTTGCATCTTTCATTTATGGTGCAAATGGCCATCTGTTTCAACAGATTGTTTAAAAGAAATGGAGCTGCGGACAATCTGTCTCAGACTTTAGAGGTGAATGACTAACTTCATTTCATAATCAATTTCAACCAAATAAGATTTGCCTAATTTCCAGACTGCTACCAGGATACTATGGAATGTCTCTTCATCGTTAGATTTAATTCAGGGGTGGGAGAGGGACATAAAAATGTCCCTCTAAATATGACAACATATTCTGCTTTACTTGAGTGCCACCCTCAGGAGTCAATGCGAAGTGGAGGTAAGCTCACCTGTCAAAGATTCTCTGGGGCTGCAGCACGCTATACATAACGTGAGTCATATGATCTTTAGCAGCAACAACTTCTGGAGGAGGATCATATTTATTCACAGCAGCAACCTGTTTCCATAGTTTAGGGGCAAAAGAAAGAAGAGCAGTGATGTCATTGTTTCCAGCTGCAATATGCTTCGCAGCTCACTATGAGTAATGATGGTTTCATATTTACAAGGGTCACTCTTTGTATTTGGGTTGTCTGTGAGCACTCCACTACATAAATCTTTTCCGGGGATTTAAGCACAATTTGATAGATGGATGGAAGGCAGCCAGATGTAGCTATCTTTAATATATTCAACCTTTTACTGGAAAGAAAACAGGATGCCACATAAGATGCAAAGTAATTTTGCTTAGGTTTTAATTATCCATTAATTTGCATCCTCTGAGTGCTAGTGGAAGATGCCAAACTAAAATCCTTAGGGACTAAAGCCATTCATTTATTCACCCAAAGAGGAACAGAATGGGTATTAACAAAGTAAGCAAACTGCAATTTTCTCCTGACGATGCATTTCAGTCTTTCCTGGGAGGAAGAGCACTCAAACTCCAAGGATTCCTTCCATCCATTCTGTTGAAAGCTCTATTGAGGGTACTGACCACTAAGGAGTTGTATATTTTTTATAGTATTTTGTATAGTATTATTAATGCTAGCAACTCAGAAACAGGTTAAGAACTACTGAGTCATTTCATGTAAACCATCAAATATCAAGTAGCCAACACAATGCTGCTGTTAGCTCCGAGGACAGCCATGCCTGTATTAACAAGTAGCATTGTGCAACAGGAGTGGATCGGGATAACCCTGATCTGGGGTTGGTGCTGGCACTCAAAGAGTTGTGGTTAACGGCTCATGTCCAAGTGGAGACCAGTTAAGAGTGGTGCTCTTCAGGGGTCAGTTCTGGGACCCGTGCTGTTCAACATCTTTGTCGGCGACATGGACAGTGGGGTCGAGTGCACCCTCAGCAAGTTTGCCAATGATACCAAGCTGTTTGGCGAGGTAGACATGCTGGAGGGGAGGGATGCCATCCAGAGGGAGCTGGACAGGCCAGAGAGGCAGTACTGCATCCAGCTCTGGAGCCCCCAGTATAGGAAAGACATCGACCTGTTGGAGTGTGTCCAGAGGAGGGCCACAAAGGTGATCAGAGGGCTGGAGCACCTCTGCTATGAGGATAGGCTGAGAGACTTGGGGTTGTTCAGCCTGGAGAAGAGAAGGCTCCAGGGAGACCTTATAGCAGCCTTCCAGTACCTAAAGAGGGCCTATAGGAGAGCTGGGGAGGGACTTTTTACAAGGGCATGTAGTGACGGGATGTGGGTGAATGGCTTCAAACTGGAAGAAGGTAGATTTAGACTAGATACTAGGCAGAAATTTTTCACTCTGAGGGTGGTGAGGCACTGGCCCAGGTTGCCCAGAGAAGCTGTGGCTGCCCCATCCCTGGAGGTGTTCAAGGCCAGGTTGGACGGGGCTTGGAGCAACCTGGGCTGGTGGGAGGTGTCCCTGCCCAGGGCAGGGGAGTTGGAACTCGATGATCTTCAAGGTCCCTTCCAACCTAAACCATTCTATGATTTTATGATCTTTAAAGCAAAACATCCAGTACTCGGGGCCCAAAATCCACACTATTTTGGGAGGAGTGGGGGAAGGGACCTCATTAAACTCTAGCTCTAGTTCGGTCCTTTGGTCTCAATTAGTGGCTCAGAGCACATTAGGTGCACCCTGGTGCATATCATCTGGCTAAGGTTAGTCCAAAAGAAGTCTAGGTCATGTGTTGCGAGACTATTCCACAATGAGAATCAAGCGTGGCAAGCTGGGCAACTGGGTGTTTCACTTCAAAACTACACTTCTGATCTAAACTACAACATTTCTGTATATCCATTTTGTGCGTTTCTGAGACAGAAGAGCTGCTGCCTCCAAATTCAGTTTGACAAGACTTTATGACGCTACAGTAAATATCCTAAAACAACCTGAGGAGAGGATTTTCTGAAATTACTTTAATCATCCAAATGTTAACTGCTAGTCTAAACCAGTCATCCAGGCTTAATTTTACAGTTCATAGAGAAGGAAAAATTTCTTTATTTTATCAGAAGGAAAACAGATTGCCACATAAGACAAAGAGTAAGATCAAAATCTTGGGGAGGTGGGGTAAATTACACTCTGGTATCATCCCTTCTCTGTGTTCATGTTAGCGAGATCTTGGCATTAAACAAGAAGCTAATATTTATGCAGCTAAAGTTAGGAGTGATGATTTTTCTGTAAGGATCATTTTTAAAGGCTAATTCCCCCAAATCCAACCCCAGTTGGCAGCTATTAATCCTAACAGTTCTAGCATGGCATGGGCCCAAATACTACACACAGCAATCACATTACAGTAAAAGCGGCACAAGAGGGAAAGGTTTCTATTACAACAGAAAGTTACTGTAAGCAGTCTGAGCAGGTTTTTTGGGGGAGAAGACTTTATAGTAAAAGTTATATGGAGTAGAATGGGAAACAAGCATCATTATAACTTTCACAGTTCACTTTGCTGTACACAACACTAAAAAAAACCACAACGGTATTTTAGAAGTAGCACAATAGTTACTACTTCAGAGTATTTAATGAATGTAGTTGCCTGTTAATATTCACTAACAATAAGTAACAAGTAAATTCCTTCACTGAACAACACTTTTAGGTAAGCTTTGCATTTTTATATATCACAACTGGGAGAAATTCTGTATATCTCTATAGCTGCATTTAAAAGCAAAAGTAGCCTATCTTGGGGGCTGAAACACAGATTTGTCTCACCCAAATGACTACAAAGCTACATTTGCATGCACAGTTTTTTTATATTCTTTATTTAGAAAAATTCCAGAATGATATGATTACATACCTTTTCTTCCACTGAAATCTTCTTGAGATCCAGTTCTGTTAGTTGGAGCAACATGAAAATCACCAAGAGCCAATAATCTGTTTGCTCCTGAAGCACAAAGTTTCCACTTTGCCATAAAGTACTTAACTTCATTGATCTAATATTTAATTTCAATGGGTTGAAATTAAATTGGCCTAAATACATTGCAACATAAAAAGCTTTTTACCCTGAAGGATGTCAATACACTGGAAGAATTGACTCCCCACCAGAAGCTTAACTTCTGCAGGAAAAGCTAATATTTGTTCAAAAGCCCGCAACTACCTTATTCAAAAGGTCAAGATAGGAATTTAAAAATCACCACCACACCCACTAGAACACCAGGAAAGTCTGTTGGAGAACCAAAAGCGTTTTCTATACTGGGATTACGGAATGAACTATGATTAATACTTGCAACCTTAGTAGTACTATAGGAACTTTAAAAGAGAATTTACATTATATATTTGTCATAATACAGGTTTTTAAGTCTGAGACAATAAAAAAGAATAATTAAAAATCAAATTAAGAAGCTGACACTGACAAGTTCAGGAAGCTTCTAAGTTCTAAAACCAGTAAGGTCCTGTTAAAACAACTGAAATTGAGACAGCTATCTTAAGATGATTGTTGCACGTATAAGTTATTAAAACAGTAACTGAAAGGAATATGATCAGACTTTGCTTAGGGGAAGGACATCTAAACAGAAAAAGGCTTTCAGATTACGGAGGACCAGGGGCAGCCTATTTCACGTATTTTTTCATGCTGATTTCATTGTGTGCCACAACAGACTATTCTCATGAAAGCCACTACAAAACTGGCAATTACAGGAAGGAGAAGTTAAACCCTGAAAGTTTTTCTTCTCTCTGGCTTTTGAAATCACTGTAAAATTCAAACATAATTTAGAAATCACAAATGTCAGGACAGAATCATCTTTGATCACTTGGACAAATTACAAAAGCAGAGTCAAAGTCAGGATTTCTGATATTGCGAATGTAATTGATGTTGATAAAATGGATGTTTAATTCATTAGCTAAGGAATATTATGGGAGCCATAAATAAGAACTGAGTAAATCCTAAAGAAGAAAAGAAGATACAGATTCCAAAGACATGTAATTTTAAAAGGGGTACTATTAAGTCCTTTGAGCTTTTCTCAAGAACAATCAAGTTCCCAGACAGAGGTGGGTAAACATGCCGGGGAAACCATCACTCATTATTTCTTGTACTCATCCCCTGAAATAACCTCGCCACTCTCAGAGATACAAATTGAGGCTAAATGGATTCTGGTGTGATCCAAAACAGCAGTTCTAGGTTCTTATTTTTGGCTTTCTCTTTAGTTCTTCCTTACCTGTACAGGATTTTTTAAAAGATTTAAAACTCTGAGAAGAGGCAGATCTTCAATACATTCGAGTTCACGCAGCTCAGCAATCTAATTAGTGACAGAAACAGAGCATAAATCAGCAACAAGAGAATCCATAATAACTATGGGGAAAAAAAAAAAAAGTATTTTAATCCCTGCTCTTAAAATCTGGACATTAAAAAAAAAAAATCATTATACTCACAAAACGGGTGTACATGTTAACTGCATTCAATAAGGCTCTTCCAGTCACAAAAGGCAGACAACTTGGATGTTAGCTGGAGAAGCACTATAATGCAGACAGCAATTTCAAACCACCTGCGTGGTTCCAGTTCTTTCAAATGTCAAGCCCCAACGCATTTAGCTTTTATGTGGCTGATGTGCTTAAATGAGGCAATTCTACAGTTATATTCGTGCTTCACTTGACTAGCAAAAAAAATTCCTTCTACGAGTTTTTCACTGGAGCTCAAGTTTATCCTGCCTAACTTGTAGCACTTGACTGAAAAGCATCAGCAGAGTTGTCCTTGGCTGTCTGGGTCCAGAGGGTGCTGCATTCCACTTAAGGGTCTCATCTATCCACAAAGGAAACCTGGGTTGGCTCCACTCAGGCACATCAGATAAGCATTAGAAGTTACTGTGGGATTAGTCAAAGTCACACTAGAGGCACTCGTTCTGGACCCTGAGCGAACAGTTGTAAGGCTCTCAATTAAAACAAAATGGGTCAAACGGAATTCACGTCACCTCATTTTAGCCATCTGTTAAGTTAGCCCAAGTCAGTCGCTTAACATCACTTTATAATCAGCAGACAGAGGCAGTTCCAGAGGTCACCTGATTCATGGTAGGATGGGATGAATTGCCTTGTAAGGATACCTGGTTTTCCTCCACTGCTGAAAGACTGAACCTAGAAGACTTCAGATTCTATCCCTAACTTACACTCAGCTTCTGTAAAGTGTCTAAAAACTTAAATCTCAACCATAGCCTATCCAATATTCATTTTGAGATAACAAGAAGCCCACTGTGGAACAGTTTTGACCAAGTTAAATGTCATTTCGATGGGTTTCCTAAATAAATCATAGAATGTCAGCTGTCACCATTTGAAAAGCACTGAAGACGTATATGAGAGATGTGGTTTGCAGCTAAATCTATCATGCCCATCTTTGAAAAATCAAGCATTTAAGATCTTTCTGGGTGGTAGTGAGCTGAAGTAACTCAGATCTTTCTATGTTAGTTACTTAGAATTCTCTTTAAATTATTCTTCAGAAGGAAATGTTCAAAAAATGGTGACTCATTAAACCGTTTCAATAACATCATTAAAAGAGGCAAATTTTGATGAGGTAAAATTAATAGCTTTTGCGTGCTGTAAAGAACAGTGGAAACTATATGAGGCAATGGAAATGGTGTTATTAATGCTAATAGCAACCATACTATTAGCTAGTTTCCTGTCTTGTGCAATTGATGTACCTTTAAATGTCAACCTGAACACAGTGTGAGAAAAAGACTTCATAGTGTCTTGAATGAAATCCTGTAAGTGTATTTTGCAAGTGGGAAAAGGACAGAAAATGTTCAGTTCCTGACTTATATTTTTATTTCTTATTTTCGTAGATATTTTTTTTTTCACATGCAGATCTATCTTTGAAGTCAAAACAATTCATGAATTGACAGTCTTTTCAGTTAAGGACCCTGGAAGCTCAGTATCAAAAGTATTATGTATATATGGCTTGGGTTTCAAGATTCAAATATAAATGACTTGGATTGTATCGCTGTATATCCAGTGAAAACTCTGCTGCATAACAAAAGCCACTTTATAACAGAGTACACGCAGTTCTGCCTTACAGGAAGTTTCCAGCTGAGAGCTCAGAAGAATCTGTGGTCATAAAATTGGGCTGAGAGATATTAGCAAAACCTCCTGAGGCCTGGCAGTGGAAAAGCTGTGATGTAAGTAAAGATCCTCAAGAATAATCAAGCTGAAAAAGCTGTACACTCATCCCTATCTTATCCACTCAAGGGAGCACTGTTAGTTCTTTATGTATGTGAGCACTAAATACTACAGAAGTGATACCTACATAAAGATAAACCCATCTAGAGGTATTAAATAAGGCCTGAGGAGTACACTATCAATCAACACGTGAAACAGTACTGGAGTGAAACACCAAAGGAAAAAATGTCATCTTTTCTAATACTCATTTCTTGCAGTGCTGCAAGATTTTTTGATTAAGCCTTAAAGGGATTGAATTTCAGAAGAAAAAATAAATTATGCATTCTTAGAAAAAGCTGAAATCAATATTAAGTATGCTACCTGGTTAGCCTCTAGGTTGACCACCTCTAGTAGATCATGTTCCTCCAAGCCTTCTAGACTAGATATTTTATTGCTAGATAGGTCCAGCTTCTGTAGAGTTTTCAAGCTGTCCAACCCAGTTATCTTGTCAATCTGGTTAAAGCTCTAAGAAGAAATGAAAGCATATGAACTGTTGATAAGATTCTACAGACGGAGGAACTCTACAACATTCCTGAGGAAGAAGAGTTCACTTTATTATTGAGAATCCTGTTACAAATAGGCCTGTTATGCATTAGCCCCATCTTCATCTTGAGATGACATACTACAGCTTTCCATACTGCTCAAGGAAAAAGGAATCAACTATCTTCTGATTAACTTGTCTTCAACTCACCTTGAACAGCAACGAGACACAACGGCAATAAAAAGAGCTCCAGCATTCTTTTAAAGCTGATACTGCCTGAAGGATACTCTTGTCAGTATCCAACTCAAAATATAGAAAATAGATATGCACATAAAAGTATAGAATATATATACATAAATACATAGAATTTCCCTCTGTAATCATGGTTATATTTACACTTATGATTACAGAATAAATAATGAAACTATTAAATTAGAACAATACAGTACTGTCGTCTTTGGACTGCAGGCAGCCTATAAAAATATCTCTAGGATACACAAGTTCATCTTAATGCATACTAAGTGAAGGCAGACTTTATTTACGGTCAGTGACAGCATGCCTAGGAATGTTAGAAGAAAAAAACCCAAACCCACCTTATTGTAAGTTCATCTAGATTCTAACACAAGAAATGACCCAAGCTTTTGAGAACTCATACCCAACTATCATTGTTTTGCATTCCTTCCAAAGAAAGTACAAGATAGAAGTCCTACATTAATTGCTGGACACCAGGTAGCTTCATTTCTCAGGGCCTCACAAATCATATCCTCATTTCTGCTACAAACTCCAAACAGGTATAACGTGCTAGGTTCTATACTTATCTTTGTCCCAGTGGCCACACATACCCAGATGGCCTCTCACCATGATTCTTTCTGTATAACCTTGCAAGTTATATTTTTCCATCAGCATCACCTTGTGCTGAAAGCTTAGAGCCTCATATTCTATTAATAAATATTTAGGAACTATTGAAATAAATAAGCCAGCTGACTCTAATGTTAATCCAGTTGTCTGTCCTTGACATTTTTCCTGACTTTTAAATGTTTAATTAGGTTATTAATAGCATGGAGGCTCTCTCTTCTCTTCCTGTTATTCGTTAGACCTCTGTTTCATAGGATACAGCTTAGAGCTCTAGTTGCAAAATGCGACGCAAGAGGTGCACATAAAATTCTGTAAACAAAAGGGATTTGTGTAGAGATCCTTTTTTTGCAAAGCATAAAATTCCTAAGAGTCCAGTTCATTAGAGCTGCGCTGCTTATTTTTTTTTTGCAAACATAAGCAGAATAAAGGCTTTCTGGTACAGCTAGGCAGTATTTACAGTTTTTGAAGCCTTTCTTCCAAACTTCAGACCTTACTACTCTTTCAACCTAAAAAGCTCAAGGGAAAATGGAAAAGAAAGCTGAATCAATGGGAAGAGAGGGGATGACTGTTCCCATGAAAAAAAAGAACTGCATTTTATTCTAATTAGTAAAAGAAAATGCTATGCTAAAATCTGTCTATTTACATAATTTCCACATGACTATCTACTTTGCTAATTAAAAAAGACAAGCAGTTGTATAAATGCTAATATCAGCATATAAGAACCAAAACTGAAGAACACGTCCATATTAATAAGGTTTAGCTGTTAACACAACCTCCAAAACATTTTACAGAGCAGATAACCACGACTAACAGAATGATTATTAGGCCTTTTAACATGAGGAAATCAGTGCGCACAATGGTTGAGCGACTTACTGTAGTTCTCCCTGAAGAAAGCATTTAAAGATCTTCCTGTCAGCTCAGACTGTCATACTCCTATAGTTCATTTCAGAACTTTTAGACATGATTTAATCTTTAAACATGATTTAGGCATGAGTTAATCTTATCCACTAAAAATGAGACAAAATTCAGTTTTATTGCCACTAAGGGCATAACTGGAAGCTACCAAAGGCATTATATATCTGAAATGTAAGTATATTAAAAATACGCTACTGAACATTATTTGAATATATTATTCAAAACATACTACTGCCCACTTTTAAATGTGAATACCTTTCCTGAATATCGAAGCAGTATTAAGTACAAGGGCCAATCAGGCCTTGATGGGTACAGACCTTAGTTACTCTTTTCTATTCCAATTACTACAGAACAGAAGAAAAATCTTTAAATTTTAAAAGGATTGGAAAAGAATATTTCTATTCTTGATAAGGGATTCATTCACTTTACCTAAAATATTTATGTAGGTGCTTAAAACTAACGTAGCAAATATGAGCATATTTCTACGCATAGTTTTTTGGTACTCATTTTTAAAGTCCCATTAAATATTTTTAAGTTACTATTACAAAGTAAAACCTATTAAGAAGTAGCCTGTTGTATTTTATACCAACTGAATTGCATTAAAACCAGTTTTGGCTTGCGTTTCTGTGCAACCTCTATGTTGACAACTCTTCCTATCAAGTATCTTGAAACAATTTAGAAGAAACCGTTGGTATTATTAAGGACATTTTACAAACATGGAGCTGAGGAACACAGATAAATGCCTTCCCAAGACCTGTAAAAGAGCAAGATGCACGCAAACAAGTGTAGGCATTGACAGAAAGGGGTCTATATCTGGGCTAGTTATGCTTGGCTATCTTCATAACCAACAGAGAGAAACAGGGGCTTCCAAGGCCTGATGCATCTTGTGTTAATGTAGCTGTCAGCAGCTGGATCAGAATAATGAAATATTTTAAGCGTCCGTTTCTCTCCTCTGGAGAACAACTAGCTCACGTGCAGTTGTCTACACTGCAGAAATCTGAAGCCAGGTATGATAAATCCCACTAAAGCATCTAGAAATGCAACCTAGAAATGTTGTATTTAAACAAACATACCCTAGATATCTTGATGCAAAGCTGGCAATGGAAAGCTTCCAATCTCATTAGAAAATTCTTAAAACTGAAACAAAGATCCTTTAATGATATATCAGACTAGCACAGCAAATGATTTATTTTCTAAAATGAATGCAGGCTTCTCAGTCCTCGCTTTTCCCTGTCCCGTCCTAGCCCACTGCTATCAGGGATGCAACTTTATGAGAAAATGTACTTTTAAATAAAATCTTCATTGTGGGACTTGAACAGTGTGTAACTTCTTACACAACACCTAAGCAACAACGAAACCTCCCCAGAGCAAATGCAAAATATCTTTGCAGAAATTAAAAATCCAGCTGGACAAGGCATTGAGCAACCTCTGCTGAAGACGGCTCTGCTTTGAGCAGGAAGCTGGATCAGATGACCTTCACAGCTCCCTTCTAACCTACATCGTTCTATGATCCTGTATTAATAAAAAAACCTGTCCAGTATTACACATATCTCTGAAAATTTGTTATGTAATTACCTTCACATTTATTAAGGCATTAATATATTGATAAAAGACAGACAGCCAAACAACTAGAATTACTTCTTTCTTACCAGATTGAGTATTTTGATAGGTAAGTTCTCAAGGCCACTGATTGCAATGAGTCTGTTGTGTGACAAACTGAGATGAGTCAGACTGTGACACTTCTCCAGTCCTCTTATCTCCGCTATGTTATTAACTACACAGAGGTTTTTGCATGTAAGGAAAATAACCGAACACAAAACATGAGCAATAATTAGTTGCTAACTTAGCCAATGGAGCTGAATTTTATGATATGGGGAACTGGACATCAAATGTTTCATGCTAAGGAGTTCAACATCCCAGCTGCTCACACCCAGCCCTTTCGGAAGCTTACTGCCTCCTTGTTTGACTGACATAGCTTTTTTACTCAGATATTGTTTTTGTGACCTGGTTTACAGAGCAGCCCTTCAAGCTGGTGTAACTGGACTGGTGGTAAATCAAGAAAGTAGTGGAAATGAGGGAACAGGAGTGCAGGGAAGGAACTACGTTACCAGCATCTTGGAAAACTCTGCTGTAAATCTCTAGTCTTCTCATCAGATGCATACATGCAGGCTAAAACATAGGGGTCTTTAGGTCTTTGACTTTAACTGGGCACCAGGCATGGTAGATCATCTGTAGAATACAGGCACGTGGCTGAGTCATCAGAGGAACGTGCGATCTTTTTACATTTATGGAGTACTTAACATGGCTGACCTTGACCTCCAAGCATTATACACAAATTATCCAAGTAATAACAGATGATAGTACTATATGGGGCTATTTCACTCTAAATTATACCTGTTCTATACTGGCCATCTGTACTGAAAGGGGAAAGTGTATTTTAATTTAACATTCAACTCAAAAGCAGCAGTAAAAGTAGTAAGGATTTCTCTCTGCAAACTTCAGCATTAACATAACTACCCAGATTCCTCAAACAAAGCAGGTTTCCTTTGACAACAAGCTATGTCTGATTGCTGTCTTACAAGGGGATGAACTGCAGAGGTACCTGACTCTGTATCTCTCCACTGCACTGAAATCAGACAACTCTGATCTGGGCATAGAATTGTTTGGTGACTGAAGTTAGGCAAGAAGATTTGCACTCGTATTCTAAGTGTCCAAGCTGGAACTAGTCACATAAAAACCCCAAGAAATATAACTGAAAAAAAAAAAAAAATAGCCAGAATATGCAGGACACGGAGAAATGCCTTTAGGCAATCACAGAAGAAAACATTTTTAATTGATTTGAGAGAATGAACTCTGCCTGAAAAGAGGGACAAGTGAGTTTTCATTCATGCTTCTAGTCTTACCAGGCAGTGGACAGGATTTTTTTCTCTCAGCCTGAATGACATTGTAACCAAACAAAATGTAAGCTTAGCCAGGGATAACAGAATGCTCTGTAATAACTGTGACCTAACTCTGTTTTTTCCCTAACTGTGCTCCTACATAGGGACTTAATTATACACTACCTCAGTTCTACACTCGCAGGCCAAGATGGTGAAGGAGAGGAGGAGAAATGAGCTAGTAAGCACAGATTTATCTTTTTGTAGGACCTCACACTAGGCTGTCTCTGTCATTTTAGAAAAGAAACCAAAACCATCCACATGCACTGATATTTGACAGATATTCATTGATTTGCATACAAAATGGAACTGCTTCTCTTTCAACTGGGGAGAAAAAGTTTTGGCGAGGAAAAAATATTGTTAAAGCCATAAGCATCAATATGAGGCAGCAAATTGCTCAGCACTAAAAAGCTAATACAATCAGTTTTAGACTTTTAATGACTCACTATAATGCTTTGTCAGATATTATTGCCCAAGCTGTCTCCCTTTTTGGTTTGGGCAGTTTCCTCCTTGAAAACTCATTTATAAACCTGTCAGGTGTGCTTGTGTGTGCACCTGTCAGAAAAAAGTTACAATGACCTTACCATCTGCATCATAATTCACTTAAATATGGTAAGAAATGCTTAGTTACTGTCAACAAGAAATGCACGCCAAACATTTCTGCTACTGCCTGATATTTAATATAGTATTTTCCTTTAAGATTACAAAGAACAGCTTGTTTTGTCTGCCATGTCTTCAGTGAGGAGTGCTTGACATGGGTTAGGAACAGTGCCACTTTGCTATTCTAAATTCTGCACTTCTAAATTCTGCACTCATTTTCCTGTATTTCAGAGAGGTCCATTGCAACTGTATGCATGAAACAGTTTTTCTCCCCAATTCAATGGCATCTTCATCGACAAATGAAGAAATTGAAGACAGCACGCTGCTGCATTGAAACCAAATGAAAAAATACTGATTCAGATCCACAATACAAATCTCTGATCTTTTTTTTTTTCCTTTTCATTTTGCTGTATGGTTTTAGCTCTGCAGTGGAAAATTAGAATTGCAAAGGGATGGTGTCTCAATGCCATTTTCTGACAAGAATCGTGTCACCTGCACACCTTGTAAAACGTGTGAATAACGTAACCTGGACACCCTGCAAATGCTTTATCTGCTCCTACATGAAAAAGGCATTGTATTAATATCGTTTGGTAATGGGCTACTTCAAGAAAAAGAGACAGAGAAAAAACTGCAACAGCCTGCTGTCTTCTCCTTTTCAGAGAGCAGAAAATCAAGATGCAATTTATGAGGCAAAACGGAAAGGTTCACAAGCCCTCGGGAAGCAATTGTAAGTAAGGCAGCACGTCAACATGGAACTACAGAAGACCTCTCAGAAAAGCACAGGAGAATCTTTAGGGAGACTAAGAGTCGTATGGACAGCCTTGGAGAAGTAATCAATGAAGAAACGTAATCTGCAAGTTCACGTTTAACTGATTTCTGCCAGAACAGTGTTTCTAATCCGACGAAGCGGGTAGCACAGTGAGAGCGTGGAAGGTGGGGAGCAGAACACAGCATACTCCAGGGAGGTTTCTCTCCCTGAAACATTCTCTTCATTGTCATTAAGTGGCCTTGTCCTCCACAGAGCCTCTACAGTCCCTGCGTAATTAGCTATGTCTAAGATGAAACAACATGCATCTTTTTCATTTAAGGGAGCTTAGTGTTCCAAGCTGATTTCCTATTAACCTTTCTTATATGAAAATACTGGGATTATTTATTACCTCTGCCAAGCAAAGACAGTGTGACATGTCAGTTTTTCAGTTTTACATGATGCAAACTGGAGCGGGTTTTGTGTTCCTCTAGCAGGCTAATACCTTACATGTATACACAAATACCTGTAACACCAGGCATGCTTAAGTAAATTAAGATCAGTTTCACCACCAGAATTAGAGTGCTTAATCTTGCTTCTAAAGACAAAACTGACATGAAGGAAAAATACAAAGAAAACAGGTATCTGTTTGAAGCAAACAGCTGTTCAGAAAGCAAACAAACTTTTCTCCCATTCAGGTTTCCGTAAAGGATACAATCCAGCAAGAGTTTAGTAAGTGACTGGTATGCTGACAAATCTTGCATTTTAGGTATTTGATTGTATGAAAAATCTACTTCCTAAGAAAAAAGGAAACAGAAAGTTGGGTTTTTTTACCTCAGCACTTACAGCTGTATTGTGAAACTAAAGGGCTGTTACATTAAACTTGCAATTAAGGGTGTGGAAGAAATAAGATCATTAATATGGGGACACAAACAGAAAGGCACAGATAGAATTCACATTTTGGGAACTTCCAAAACTATACATTCTTCCAGCAACATTATCATTAATGGTCCTGTCATTGTGCATACATAGCAAAAAAACTAACAGAGAAGACAGAGGAATACATAAAGGTTGTATTTCAAAACAACCTCCTGCTTTTTATAGCCCAAAGTGGGCAACAAGAAAACAACAGCAAAGGGAAGACGAGCACACAGCTACACTTTAAGTATTTGTTTCACAATAATGACTGGCACCAGTCAATTTGAAAGGCAAGAACTTATCCCACTAAAGGTCTGATGAATTCAACAAGCAAGGAAAAAACTCTGGCTGTATTTACCTCTGGCTAGAACAGTTAGCTGTACAATACACATTACTGTGGCATGCCAGGGTTCAGAGTGTGACAGAAAAGACTGAAACGTGCAGTGTAAAATACCAAAACATTCAGAAAAGCTATTAAAATGTCAAAAGATGTAAGAAAGAAGACTAAGGAAAGCACAAAAATTTGCTTTTGCACATGTCCAAATACAATGTCTAAGTTTGATTTAGAAAACCGTTTTGATTTTAAATGTATAAAATGCATTTTTTGCAACTTACCTTGAGATTTTTAGGTGGTTTAAAAACAAAATATGTAGTCAATTCATTGTTGGAAGCATTCAGTTCTAGTAAGTAAGGCATGTGACTGACACAAGAAAGATCTAGTAACAAAACAAAATGTTAAATCCTGTACATGAATGCATAGATAAGTGCAGAGATCATCATGTCAAAATGTAATAATTATGTCCGACAGCAATCAAGAATCAATTTGCAGTTACGCATTTAGAAAGTGATGTTTGAAATGCAGAAATCAGATACCTTAACACCTCCTACTAGAAAAAAAGGATGGTTTCTAAAACACAAAGAATATTCAAGTTCTACATTAAATTTCCGTTATGTAAACTGACTTATCTGTAAGCCAGAATATAGTTTTATTAAGACAGAGACTACCTCTGTCTTAACTTATTAATTAGTGGAGAAAAGTATTTAGGCTACTACTGAAGACTAAAAGACTAGTTGTTATGGAAAAGTCCCTGCTCTGTTCAGACCTAGCCTTCACACACAAACTGTTAGCAAAATGAGCACGGAGCAGCGCTGCATTACAACAGTGCTGCTATTACTGGGCTCCAGCACCTCCAGTGACACGAATTTGAGAGAAATAATGCAACAGGTTGCCCATCACAGCTTATTCCTTTTGATGTTAAATTAAAAAATTAGTTGGGGAGTAGGAGGGAGAGGGAGGGGGGGAGAAGATGGTGGAGTTTACCCCAGTCTCCATTTGTTACCTTTCTAAACCCAGGATATAATTTTTTACACTTTGTCACCAATAGGAAACCTTGACAAAGGAAAACCCAAGGCTGGGAAAATTGTAGCAGACGTAATTTTAAATATTGTGACATCTACACATGTAAAAATCTCAACCTTAACCATGTATTGACACGCTTGCTTTCATTTTATCTTTGGATAATAAACTGGACAATAATTTCCATGTTCCCACTGATAGGCATATGCTGGTGCAGCTGTCTGAATGGTCCATACATCATTCTCAAGAAGATCTAGCCATCACCTCATTCTGCAGAGCTGGAGTAGTTACACCATTAAAACATAGACCAGGCTTTGTGATATTAAAGCTGCATGGTACAGTGCATTTCTCATCTTAAATGATTTCACAACCCAAGAATTTACTAGTGTATTTACTACATACCATTAATTTTATTATATGAAAGTTCCAGCTTCTGTAAGTGAACATATCTGGAGAGAATGTTAATGTCACTTAACTCACGACCCTGGAAAAATAAAGCAAAAAGACTGCAATAACTTTAATAACTAGGTGTAACACCCACTTTCTCAAGAGATACACAGTAGCAGGAGACATTGAAGAGGTGCCCCAAGGTCCCTCCAGCTGGATGTGTCAGAACAGGATGACATATACAGAAAGTGATGTCAGACCTGTAGACCAGCCATGAATGGCGAAAATGTCAAAAGAAGACTCGAAAACACAACTAGGAGAGATAGCTGAAGCTAGGAAAAATGCCAGAAAAACAAGGCTGCATAGAATACAGAGTGGCAGCAAGTAATCTTTAAAAAGACACAACCATTTTAACTTTCTGAAGGGACAATTAATGCAGCATTCTCAGGTGTTTAGCATGTTCCTCTATTTTTTCTCCAGCTGGCTGAAGCAGGAAGATACATTTTCACACCTGAAGACTGGGTAAAGAAAAATCTTACTGCTGTTGCTACTAAATGAAAAAAAAACCCAATACCGATATGGCAGTTGTCAGCAGGCGCCATGCTGTGACTTGTCAAAAGTCCCATGTACATTAAATGGCATTGACAGGGAGAGGCAAAAATCCGCCTCTTGAAATTTTGTTACTAGACCAGCTATTTGCTGTTAAAAAGAGGAAACCTTTGAGCAGAGAAGCACTTTATAATGATGTTCTTTGCTTATACTTACCGAAAGCGACAGATTAAGATAAACATATTCAGTCCCAGGGGCTGAGCGCCCCAGCTTGTGGAGTCCCTCAGCCACAGTGTCTTCATCCAACACTCCATCAGACTGACCCTATAAAATACCAGGAAGGAGGGAGGGAGCGGGGGGGGGGGGGGATGGGGGAGAGGGACAGGAATGGATTAAGGGGAGATTTATGAAACGAAATTCCACACTCGGTAGAATCTGGGGGCTGCTTGGGATGCAACCGGGAACAGAGTTTAATAAAAGTCTTCAATCAAACGCTGCTTTCAGTGCTCCATCACCCTACCAAGGCACTACACATTAGGAAAAATGATGAATACAGCCCTTGAAACAGATAAATAGAAAGATGTCACATATTAGCTCTATACATTTTAAAAGGCCAACATTTTTTGGCGAGTAATTGTTTTTTACATTATGGTTTAAATGCAGAGCTCTAAACAGGACCTGCTTCCAGAGATGTTGAGCCATGAAACTCACATTGATTATGGATGTTAACATCTCAGCAAATCAGCACTAACATAACCCCAGTGTTGTACCCCAATATGCACGTTATTGGAGGCCCTTTAAATTTGTTCAGCATGAGCAGCTAGCGCTACTCTTCAGAGAACAATCTTTGCCAAAGAGGGTACTTGACAGATGGCACTAATGAACCACTGCGTAGGTTTAATGAGAAAATAAGCCAATGGCTTGTGAAATTCCTATGAGCTTGGAGAAGTCACAGAACAATTGATAATCTAGGGACCAAGATAAATAATGTTGCAAATGGTAATCATCTAAATTATAGCACCTTTGCGTTATAGCAATGGAGACTACAGATGCATTTCCACTAGGTAAAAATAAGAGGTGATAATGCGGCAGTGGACACTTCAGAGCCCAGCAGAGCAGAGAGGAAAAATTCACTTGGGTCCAGAGGGGTTATTGAATCTCAGGGCTGGGCATATAAACAGGAAATGGGTTTAATTTGGCCATCTATATGCCAACTTATTCTTAGTCTTTACATAGCAAGGCAAGAGAGGGGCACTCCTGGCCACCATGGGGATGGATAGGACCCTAAAACAAGGTAGAAGTGGGAAGTGAGGGGAAACAGACCAAACCAGCCTCTCCCCTCTTTGGGGAAATGAGAAATCACTACCTGGTGCCCCCATCATCTCCTCCTCCTTTCCCCCACCACTACAGTGAGTGATGAGGAGGGAAAGGGCTCTCCCCTCACGAGCACACCCCTCCCCACATGGCTGGGGGGACACTGAGCTGAACCTCTGTGCGCTGTGCCGCCGCCTCCTCCTCTTCCTCTTCAGCATCCTCCTCCTCCTCCTCCTGCTTGTCCTCTTGGTGAGGCAGGCCGAGCTGTGGCTGCCGCAGGCTGGGCCTGTCCTGGGGCAGCTCCCCGGGGACCCCCTGGGAGAGGTGCTGCGGGGGGGTGTGAGAAGGGGGAAGCAGCTCAGCGAGGTCGCCCTCTCCCCCCTTCTCCTCGCCCCCCGCCATGAGGTGTAATAAGGAGCGAGGAAGGCGGAGGGAGCTGCGCTATCGGTGCTTGGCACTCGCGCACCGCTCCATCACCCCTCCGACCGGGCCGCCGCCATCTTGTTTGCTTCCCCTGTTGTCATGGTGACGGGAGAAACGCCACTCCCCCCGCGGGGGCGGGGATTCGCGCCACACCGCCCCGCCA
>NW_009647856.1:11922226-11932311 GCF_000708025.1 Charadrius vociferus | reverse complement strand
GCCGCACCCCCTCTCACGGGCCCTGTCCTTTTCCCTCTTCCCCCAGTCCTCCACTGCAGGGGGAAGAGTGTGTTCACCTCCATCTGTGTGTTGCAGACCAGGACACAAAGGCAGGAACTGTCAGACAAATAACTTCCACAGCACCATCCCCCTGCCACAAGGCCCCGGGCCAACATGGGCTTTGTGCAAGATGGCGGCTTTGTCCAGTGGCACCATAACAAGAAAATGGGGCCCTGCGGACAGACTGCGGCCCTGACTTCCAGTCAGCTGCTTTAGTCGCTGGCCTGGTCTTCCTCTTTTTTAGCCTGGGAGGACTGGTGGCATTGATCATTTATACTGGGAGTCTCAGCTATCTGCTGGGGTGAGGGTCTGGGACTGTGTGAAATGGTGAAGTAAGGTGTTTCCTTAAGAAAAAAAAAAAAACACGACTTCAGAACTGGTATATATATTTATTATATATTATATATAATATGGAACTTTCCTGGAAACATTTGGGAAATAGTAAGAGATCAGGCTGTCACAGCAGGGCAAAGTAAAATGACAGCTTTTGAAATTTCTTCGCTTGTTTTTCTTTAACCACCACAACAGCCCGACTGCTTCGTGGGGCGCGTGGACCCATCTCGGCGTGCAGTGAGCCCATGGGTGACGGCTGCTGCTGTTGTCCCCAAAAATAAGGGTTCTTCACCCGGTGTGCAAGAGCCAATCAACCCACTGAATCGAGATATTTATCTTTATTTCAGTTCTGCAGAATTGGGCGCCAGGCACTTAATGCAGGTAGCGCACCTGTTAGGAAATACGTAGGGTCTTTTATACAAAAAGGTAACAAGGAAAAAAAAATTCACATTAAATTAGCTGATTGGTCGCTTGTAATTATACGACAAACACTTGTTTGCACACATCCTAGTTTCTGTCTGGCTCATTAGAATAAAGTGGTCTTACATTTACATGTAAAATCTCCTAGAGGTGTGATTTTTAGTGTTAAAATTATCTCAGGTAACTAGAGGCTATACCTTCATCCTGTCAGCAACCACAAGGTTACTGTTTAACTTTGTATTCTCTTGGGTTCCAATTGGAACAATGGCTAACTTCAAGATTGGATTATTTATGTTTATGGGCTTTTTTGGTTTAGGGGCTCTCTATTTCTGTTGCCACAGTTTCTGAGCAGGCTGTCATGGTTGTTCCCATTTTGTGGATTTTTAGCTCTTTTTGACATCACCAGAGCGGGTGCTGGTCCTGCAAACCCTCCAGGATGATGGTTTTGTTTAGCTCTGCAACGCAGGTGCTGTGCTATGTTAAAAATTACTGATTTGTTAGCATTACTCTTTGAGGAAATGGAAAGCTCATCAATCACACCATGTTTCAGGGGAAGAAATAAATGATCCTCAGTTGTTGCCAACAGCAAGCTTTGGGCCACAAAAAAAAAGTCTTACAGATACCAATCCACTCTTAATATAAATCTTAAGTAAAGATGCTAAAGATATTTGAGTTTTGTGTGAGCACATTTTGTGATTAGTTGAGTTGTACACAGTAACCTCATGCCCTTTGGCAGCGAGTTCCGCAGTTCATTAGCACAGAGTAAAATAAAAGAAAAAAGTATTTGTTTTCCCTTACTTTAGGCCTCTCCTGTGCCTGGACCATCATCTACCTTTCTTAAATTGCAAACCAGGGTAAACTGAGAAAGTAAAGCCAGAAGATAAAGGAGGGGAGGAAGAGAAGATCTGCTAGGACGTTTCCAAATACAGGTCCCTGCGAGAGAAACGTGGGGAGAGCACAGCTCCTCATGGTAAAACTATTTCATGTTGGGGATGGGGTTTCTTGGTGACTGCAGAGCATGGGCCATGACAGCCAGGTGAGCCTTGAGAGTCTTGTAATTCTGGGGTCCAATGCCACATAATTGCCTTCTCTGTATTCATAAAATGACACCCATCTTTGACTGCAATGGGTATTGCTTAAAAAAATAAGAGGAGGATATAAAAACTCCTTATGGACGTTACCCACTGACTTTTATCTTTGTGCTTCAGGGAAACATTATGATAACTGCAATAAAGCTACCCCAAATTGCCTGCTTTCATTACCTCGCTAGCCATAAATTTTAAAACCCTTAATGAGATTTACTCCTTTTCCACTAAGCACCCCGAGCCTCCTCCCACAGCCCTCTGGGCACAGAGGCTGCACTGCGAAGGCTCTTCTGGTGCATGTCTAGAGCTGCGTTCAGGGATGGGCAGCGATGGCAAGGGCTGGAGAGCCTGGGAAAGGGTGGAAAGTCCTGAAAGGGAAGGAGAGATCCTATCTGGGAGTATGTTTCGGGAGGCTTTTGGATTTGTTGTGACCTACGATAACAATTTCTGAATCATCCGAGGTACAAAGCCAAGCAAGAGCTGCTCGAGGACAGCAGCTACTTGCTCTCTATAGGGCTGCTGTAGCTGTTTCAAGCTTTCACGGTGTGTAGGATATTCTCTTTCTCAAAACTATACTGTTTCATAGTCTACATCTGCAGATTTTGCGTTCTGCAAATGGTGAAAGTCGCTTTTTGACGCAAAGCCTGCACTCCCTGGCTGCAGGATTATCACTGCGTGCTTCCCTCCTGCGCTAGGACTCCCTGTGACCACAGGACATGGCTGTCAGCCACCACCTGCCCTCCTGGCAGCCCAGTGCCATAGTTCTTGGGGGAAACAACAGCTGCCTGCCCCCACCACAAACCTGCAGTGTCAAGTCACACATTGGGCTGCAAATCATAGAATGGTTTATGTTGGAAGGGACCTTAAAGATCATCTAGTTCCAACGCCCTGCCATGGGCAGGGACACCTCCCACCAGCCCAGGTTGCTCCAAGCCCCGTCCAACCTGGCCTTGAACACCTCCAGGGACGGGGCAGCCACAGCTTCTCTGAGCAACCTGTTCCAGTGTCTCACCACCCTCAGAGTAAAGAATTTCTTCCTTAGATCTAATCTAAATCTCCCCTCTTTTGGTTTAAAACCATTCCCCCTTGTCCTGTTGCTCCACTCCCTGATTGAAAGTCTCTCTCCATCTTTCCCAAATGGCACAGGAGTGCCGAACCCCCCTGACTGCACAGAAGCACCATCAGCCAGGAGGGCTGAAGCACAAAGAGCAAACGCTGAGCCCATACAAACATTCCCAGGGCTCACTGCAAATCTGAAACACGGGCTGCTACCTGGAGCCTTATGCCACACAATCTTTTCCCAAGACAGCTTCCTATGTGTCAAACACTGCTGCGATGAGATGGGACAGTTCTGCTGTCTCTTTTAACTGGTGTGTGGGGTTTTCTTACTGTGCCTCCCACGTTTTAAAACAGAGGGCGATTAGATCATCCCCCAAAGGAGGTGGGACACTTGTTACACAGCTGCATTGTGGAAACATCTATCTTTAGCTGGGGCTTGTTCAAAGGGCTGTTAAAGAGTCTCAAGCTATCTGCAGTCTGGGCAAGCTTTGTGCTATGAAAAAGCTATGAGGTTTTAGCAAGAAAAAAAACACTTTTATTTTAGAGCACACCTTTGACTGAGTCTTACATCCTGCAACCACCGAAGGAGGAGCACCCTGCCTACCCAGCCAGGTGGCTACTGCAGCCAGAAACACCAACAGCAGCAGAGCCCTACCAGGACCTGGTACTGCTCATGGGGCTTCCCTGTCACTCAGCTAACAGCTGATGGAGATTTGGGGCAGAAGAGGGTAACTCGGAGCCTCATGATTGCTCTGGAGTCTCCGTCATCTGTGGTGGGTGGCAGTGACAGCCACCAAGTGCAGATACTGCCTGGCAGAATCTCCCCGCTCCGGTTTGTGCGGTGCACGGGGTGTGCAGTAGGACAGAGACCACCGCTGCAGCCCATGCAAAGCATAGTAGTAACATTTGGCTCTGGCTGGGCTTAAATACCTTCGTGTGCATGTACATATAACCCTTTTTTTCTTTTTTTTTTCTTTTTTTTCTGTCCAGCGCTCTGCCTTTGCAACCTGGACGCCAGCCAAATGCCTTGCTATTCCCCAGGCTCCGCGCGGGCAGGTTAGCATCAACTGAGTGGCGAGCAGATGGATGGCGTGAAGGCAGCTGAGATGCTCGGATTAGCGTGCTGTAAGTTTACGGGAAGATACTTGCCCAAGCTACAAGCTCTCCAAGAGGCAAAGGCCACACGTAATCAAATTAATAGCTAGCTGGGCAGCTTGTCCGTGTAAGATGGGGCTGGAGATTTCATGGGAGCAGATGACAGAAAAAGGGCAGGTCCAAATACAGTTTACATGGACTGCCATTGAGCTTGGAGCGGAGCCAGCAGGGCTAATGAGTTCTCAGTGTGGAAGTGTCCCAGAGTTTATTTCCTACCATCTGGAAAATGCCTGCCCTTCCACTGGGATTTGTGATGATTCAGACAGGAGAAGGGATTATTAAAACCTCCGAAACATGCTTGTCCTCCCTCCCTGTCTCCCCCCACCCCATCTGTTTGGCTTGGCAGTGCAGGGA
The DNA here is from genome assembly GCF_000708025.1 of Charadrius vociferus. Lineage (NCBI taxonomy): Eukaryota > Metazoa > Chordata > Aves > Charadriiformes > Charadriidae > Charadrius > Charadrius vociferus. The sequence continues at coordinate 11,927,845 of NW_009647856.1, read as the reverse complement.
CCGGCTGCCTGCTCATGTGCTCCGAGATGAAACGGCTCCTTTAAGACCCCTCTCCATGGGGAATGGCAACTGGAGTGAAATTAGCCTTTATGTATTTTGAGCTGGAAACAGATTGTTCCTGAATGGGGCTATTAAAAAAATGAAGCGGACTTGGGGAAACAAAATGCCTAGGTGGTAATGGCAATTTTGGTGGACGTGGAAAACAGTTGGGGTGGTGGGAAATGTCACCCCAGACCTCCTCCTTTCAGTGTCACATCCCTGGTCCAGCACAGCCCACCCAGCCAGGGGATTACCCAGGACATGTTCTACTTCCTTAGCAGAAAAGATGAAAAATTGAGCTTTTTTCTCCATAAATCATATAGTGCAAATTCCATGCTGAAAGCTAAGGATGGCCACCCCAAAGGGCTGAATGCTGTCTGTCCATCTTCCTCTGGGAGCCTCATCCATTTTTATTCCTTGCCAAGGATTTGTACGCTTCCCTCTGCCTCCTCTTCATCCCTCTGTGCCCCCAGCAGCTGCCATCACGTTTTAGCTCCAGCTTCTCCATGGTCCTGGGTGGGTACCATTTCCTGGCAGGGTTTGGTATTTCCACTTCCAAAATCTTACCCTTCCTCCCTGGTTTGCTTCATTTTTGTGCTCATCTGGCTGCTCCTGAAAAGCTTGGCTGCCCAGGAACGTCGGAGAAGCTATTCACTGGCAGCTGCCTGATACCTCCATGGAGAAGGGTCAAATCTGAGGAGCACTGCACAAAGTTGTGGGGTTTGGTTTTGCGCCAGTGTCTTTGAAGTTGTCAGGCGAGCCGGGGAGGGGGAGTGTAGCAGTAATGATGTATACGTAAATAGTCTTCAGATGCCACCCACAAGCTGCTCTTTATTAACACTTCAGCAAGCGTTAGATCCAACCGGAGCCCGCGCTCTGTGCAGGCAGCCTTCACCACCGTGGGGCAAGTATATGCCAGTCCACGCTCTTCATCTCATCATGCATGTGGCACTGAGAGGGTGGTGGTGGGTGCTGGAGCATGCGGTGGTCTCAGCCTCCAGGGAAAGGGCTGTGCTTGCATCTTCATGTAGCTCATCTACAAGCTGTCTGATTCTTTTGGTGCCTGTCCTGTTTGGAGATCTTCGTACCAGCCTGCCTTACTCCTCTGCATCTGTTTGCAACAAGCTCTCCAAGCTCATTGCATCACTTAGTCACAATTTGGGGAGGCAAGTTTGCGGCACAGCTGCACAAGGAACCATTCTGTTGGGATGAGCAGGCGTGGATGGCTTGGGGGAGGAACGTGACAGAAGAGCCAGAGCACCGCGATTTCATGCACTCCCAATGGCCATCTCTGAACACACAGGTCTGCAGCGTGTGGGGCTTCACATCATAACATGGCAACTTTTGTCCTAGCAGCAGGAGCCCTTACTCACCTGAGTAGCCACTCTGGCCACAATGGGACATTGTACTGACTGCCTTGTTGTCGCCACTGGATCTATGGAGGGAGGGACCACCTATCCTTGGATCTGCGGAAGATCTTTCAGGTTCTGCATCACCATCTGTCTCTATATTTGACCAACCATCAGTAAGGAGTCCTCTCCAGTCCCACGCTGCCATCTCTGTGCCCCAACTGCTCTTACTTAACTTTTCCCTCCTCCATGTCCTCCACCTGGGAGGGATGACCCCTCCATGGGAGTCGGTGGCTGTGTGCCCATGGATGTCTTGGTGTTCTCCCACCCAACCTCTCTACATTTGCTAATTCAGAGTCTTGATCCACTAAAGGGAGGGGGGAGGATGGCACAAAGGGTTGTCTCTGGTTGCCCAGAGGTTTTGGGGTAATCTACTCACGTTTAAGGAATCATTAAAAACACAGGAGCTGTTCAAAGAGTGTCCTTCTTCTGTAATCAGCTGGGAAAGAGCTAATCATGCAGATGAGGGACTTTTACAGTTCCCCTAAATGCCTGGGCTTCTTTTCTGAGTGATTAATGAGCAACAGCTCAGTATGCGGGCTCAGTTATTCACAGCCTCATCTGACACGTCCCTGCTCTTCATGTGAGAGGGGGGATTTCTGGATGCACCAAGGAGAGATAAATCTTCCAGGCCAACGTTCAATCCGGGGAAAGAGAATGGCTGGCTGGTAGCCAGGAGGGTAAGAGGAAGGGCAACCTGCATCACAGCCAGCCTGACCCAGTGAGTATCAGTGGTTTGAAGTAGATTCACTCCCAAAAATATGTCTCAGAGATCCCTCATGGCACTCAGCTTCTCAAGCTGAAAGCTCAAAGAAGGGGATGGAGTAGCTCAGGTAGGTGAGAAGTGGCTCCAGCTGTGCTAATGAAGGAAAATTCGTTCCTCTGCTGTTCCCTCATTGCTGAAGGGGCTAATGTGGCACAGAGAGTGAGAGATGTTTCCCCAGACATTCAATCTCATGTCGCATTTTTAACAGTGCTTTGCTGTGATGTGAAATGTTCCCCAACTTCTCCTGGCTCTGGAACAGCAAAACCTGATCTGAGCATTAAAAAAACCCCACAAACCCAGAACCAAAGCTCTAAATCAGCAGTTATTATCCTAATAAAACCTTCCCACTATTGACAGAGGGAGCATTTCATACTCTGAAGTGTTAACGGCAAACACTGGCCTTAAATACATTGATTTACTATTCAATTATAAAAACAATCAGCTCCCAAATACATGCCACATGCAAAGCAGATTTATAGGCAGCTCTTTGCACTTGCAAAAGCCCCATGCAAATTCACTTGGTGACTCACCACGAAGCACCAAGCAATAAAAGGACCCAGCTGGCTGCAGGGAGGGAGAGGAGATGAGACCCCAAATGCTGCCTTGGTGCTCCTGAGATGGAAGAGAAGCAAGGTGTAGAGCAGGCAGCTTGCATGCTGCTCAAATCCTGCTTAACTCAGCTTTGCACATCCTACTTTTCATGGGGATGGGGCAGAGGGGTGAGTCTATTTGACACCTGCCCTTCAGCTTATTCCCATGGCTGTGTTATTGCTATTCAGCTTGCTGGGAGCCCAGCTGAACTCCCTAAATCAGTTCCCTGCAGCCAGTGGCTTGGGTTTACTCATTTCTCCTTGATCCTTTGGTGTTTCTTGCCGCACCTCCCTGAGCTGCGTGGGGAACAGCGTGCGTGTCACATCAGGGGTGGCTGCCTTGAATTTGGAGAAGTCCCCATGTGGGGAAAGCTTCCAGCATCCTGTGTGAGCAAGGCAATAGTCTTAAAAGTCTTGGATTGAGGGGTCAGAGGGGCTTGGGGAAGCCCAGGTCTCTCTGTCGTTAGCTCCCTGTCTTTCTGGCAGTCTGAGCCCACTGGGGACTTTGCCTGTGAGGGCAAGGTGGCAGCAGACCCCCCTCCTAAAGTCTGTACCAACCAAGAGATGAGATCTCCCTTACTTCAGTCCAAAACCTTGTCTCCTCCCAACCCCTTGGATCCCAGAAACTCTGCTCTCCTCTGAGCCCTTGCTGTTGGTGGTGGGATGAGCCACCAGCCAGGGGACAAACAAGGTACCGTGGAGGATCAGAGATGCCTTGAAGACAGTCCCTTTGTCTTAGGACAGAGACTCTGACAGCCAATCCTGTTGGAGAAGCACTGTAGATACCATGAGAGAGCTGCTGTCTGGTTATTACAGAGCTGATGGAGGCGGCTGTATTCAGAATCACGAAGCCACTGCAACGTCGTGTGTTGCTGCTTGTCATTGCAAGGGGCCTTTAATAGAATCATTTTTGTTGGAAGAGAACTTTAAGATCATTAAGTCCAACCATTAACCTGACACTGCCAAAACCTACCACTAAGCCAGGTCCCTCAGCACCCTGTCTACATGTCTTCTAAATCCCTCCAGGGATGGTGACTCCACCACTGCCCTGGGCAGCCTGTTCCGATGCTTGATAACCCTTTCCATGAAGACTTTTTTTCCCCAATATCCAATCTAAACCTCCCCTGGTGCAACTTGAGGCCGTTTCCTCTTGTCCTGTCGCCTGTGAGAAGAGGTTGACACCCTCCCCCCCTGGCTTGCTACCTCCTCCTTTCAGGGAGCTGTAGAGAGCGAGAAGGTCTCTCATCAGCCTCCTCTTCTCCAGGCTGAACACCCCCAGTTCCCTCAGCCGCTCCTCATCAGACGTGTGCTCCAGACCCCTCACCAGCTCCGTTGCCGTTCTCTGGACGTGCTCCAGCACCTCAATGTCTTTTTTTGTCATAAAGGGCCCAAAACTGAACACAGTATTTGAGGTGGGGCCTCACCAGTGCCAAGTACAGGGGGACCATCACTGCTCCAGTCCTGCTCACCACACTACGGCTGATACAGGCCAGGATGCCTTTGGCCTTCTTGGGCAGGGAGGCAGCAAACTGTACAGTTACCAAGAGAAGCAGAGACCCGTGGAGAGGTATTTCACCTCCAGGTCAGTTCCTGTTGCGTCTTCCCCTTGACGACCAGGAAAACGCAATCTGTGTAATACAAATATCACCGGTTCTCCATCGGTCTCTCTCTTGTGGATCTCCTGGATTTTAGTCCCTGGACCGCTCAGCTCAGGCCTGCCCTGCTTCTGCTTGTCAGAGTCCAGCGATGGAGGGGACACTTTGCCAGGAGTGGAGTGGTAGCTTTGCCTCAGCTGGGTGGCAGAGGCATGAAAAAGAACCATGATATTCGTTTAAGTCACCACAGACCTTTGGAAGTGCTCAGCACCAGGGTCGGGATTCAGGCTGCGTTCTGTTTCTCTTCCCGCCCCCCCAAACCTGCTTTCACCTCTCCAGTTGTCAGAGCCGCAATGATGGCTGGGTGCCACCGGATGAGCACGCTGAGCTGTAGCAGCGGAGGGAGTGATTTGTCTGTGCCAAATATATTTCATGCTGCAACTCGGTAGAGGAAATTACAAACACTGAAGTCCAAGGCCCTAACAGTCCAATTTTCTCCACTGATTGCCACTGTGCCTAAGCCTAACAGAGTAAATAATGAACACCGATGCAATGAACTTACCAATAAATCGCTCCTGATGAATTTCGCACAGGTCATCCAAAAGCAAATTTAATGATTATATGCTGGCCGCAGCGACCTAATTTTTTTTTCCCTGGCTCAGTTGTTAAATCCAATCAGCGAAGAAAGGAACATAAAATAAAATAAAATAAAATGCCTCATTTCTGAGCACGCTCCCTATTCGGTGCAAAAAGCAGAAACGTGAACTGCAGGGCACAGACAGCTCCAGCGCGGATTGACAAGACGGTTTTGCCCAGTAATGAGAGAGCAGGGCAAGTGCACCAGGGACCATGGCCTGGAGAGCAACATTCGACTTCCCTGCGTCTCAGCTTCCTTTCGAGTTTATCATCCCTCACGCCTGTTTGGAGTGGAAACTCTTCAGGGCAGAACATCCCCTGCTACGCACATACGCAAGCGGTGGACATCCAGGCTTGCCCGAGGCTCAGGTTGCTACTGTGGTCTAATTGATGTGGGTCGCTGGGGGTCTGAAGTGCGGTAGGATGAATTGTTGGGTAATAAATTCCTGAAATTAGAGCACAGTCAGCTTTGTGGCCAAGGTCTGCAGTGATGGACGGGGCTTGCGTATTGTATGTTCCACTGTGGGAATTAATCCCCAGCACTAAGGCTCAGCGCGCAAGTGGACATTCATGTGACTTCTCCA
>NW_009647856.1:11919890-11922192 GCF_000708025.1 Charadrius vociferus | reverse complement strand
CCTAAGAGCAATGCAATCAACATTACTGCAAAGCTAATTGCCTCTTGGCAGCTCTCCCCCACTCTCTGTCTGAGTGCCCTCCCCTTTAGTGCCATCATCTACCACATTCAAAAAGAAATTTGCAATTATGGCTCATGCTAATAAAATAAAAATGCAGCCAATAAAAGGCAAAAAGAGAGTCTCAGGGGAACGGCTCCTCAGCAAACCTTTCCAGCCGGCGCCGAATCTGAATGGCCGCGCTCATCACATGTATGGCAAATTATGAGGTCGGGGGGACACACACCATGATATCCCGGTGGGGGGGGCGCTAATCTATCCATCTATGCACGGGTGTGTATGTACGCATATTTGTATGTGTATCTGTCAGGCAGGCAGGTTTCTATCATCCTTAATCAAGAGGGTGTCAAGAGGGAGGAGACACTCAGGAGAGGATGAGCTGGTGACTGATAACACAACCATGAAAAGAACGGGAGCAATTTGCTTTACCTTCCACTTCTGCTATTGTGTCTAGCGCAGGCTTCAAAATAGTGTGATAATTAAAACCCAGTAAAGATTATGAGCCTGTAAAGAGGAAATTGTGAAATCCTCATGAACTTTTACAGCTCCCATGAAAATATTTTGTGTTGCGGTCTGGAGAAGTATTTCCTTGTCTCTTTGAGCACCAAAGGGCCACATCCATATAATGATTAGTCTCTAAGCGCTGGCGGAGCTGACTGCATTTCATGGTGTATTATAAAACAAAAATCTCTAGGCCTTGTCCATAAACCATTGTGTCCTGCAGGGTCATGTCAGGACTGCAAAACCGCTTGTAGGCAAGAACGGTGCAGAGAACAGAACCGGAGATGTCATCTGCGATCTTCTAAGAACGTACCAGACTGAGGATTGGGTCCCTCCTTCAGGGCAGAAGTGGGTAAGTCACACAGCTCAGATCTAAGATAAAGGGGGTTCCTGGGTCTTTCCGCAATTTGCAACACTCTCATGCGGTTTGTTCCCTTTGGGAAACCATCTTCCACTGTGAATGTGTTATAAACGCCCCATCTGTGTGACTCGGTTCCATAGGTTGGGATGGAGAAATAGTTACCGGACAACAACATGCTGAAGAAAGGAAAAGTAAAATGCTGGCAAGGTGGTGGCAGAAAGTTTCCCAAGGACTCGTACTCTCAGGAGACTTGTGCTTCTATTGAATCTATAAGAAGTGATAAATTCAGGACGGCCAGAGCCTGCACAAGACTGTGAGCACATACAAGCATCAGCAAGGGGTTGCATGACCCCGACCATAACCAAGAGGGTGGTGGCTGCTCTATGGAGATGAAGAATACGGGATTACATAGACGCCTGGCTGACACCATGTGCTCTCAAGGGACTTTCCAAACACCTATGTAGAAACCACCCGTGTGTCACTACCACCCTCTTCTTCCAACCTCCTTTGGGGTTGGCCTCCCAACTGTGCTCCAGGAGGGTGCTTCTAAGTGTGTGTGTGCGCGCGCGTACGTTGTGAGTGGCTAAGGCAGCGTGTTGTCTGAATACTTATTTACTATTAAACATAACAGCTTGACTCTACCCACAATAACAGCTTAATGAACAAAAAATGTTCCCAAAAGATCTCTCCTCCACCCACTCGGTCCCCTATTAGCGAGAGAGGATTTGCAACAAACACCAACACACAAGCCAGACCCCTTGCAAGGGTACTCTCTTTTTTCTAGGCAATCTTGGTGCCAAAATAGCCCCCTCATTGCTCGTATTGTCCAGGTGCTCCATAGCAAGTGGGTTGCTGCTACGCCGTTAGCGCTATTTGGAAATGCACATGCGTCGAGAAGCTTACTGGGAGATGGTTTTAGCAAAGCAAAACTGCACTGGGCAGAGTATGGGCCTGATGATTATTTAGCACTCTCTCTTGGAAAGCAGCAGGGAGAGTGCGTGATCTAAAACCGACACAAGCACACAGAAAACTAGGCGCACTGCTTAAGCGTGAGCTATCTGGAGACCTCTACGCTTCAAAATCATAGAACCGTTTAGGTTGGAAGGGACCTTTAAGATCATCAAGTCCAACCATCAGCCTAACACTGCCAAGCCCACCACTAAACCATGTCCCTCAGCACCACGTCTACACGTCTTTTAAATCCCTCCAGGGATGGCGACTCCACCACTTCCCTGGGCAGCCTGTTCCAGTGCTTGACAATCACTTTTGTGAAGACATTTTTCCCAATCTCTAATCTAAACCTCCCCTGCTGCAACTTGAGGCCGTTTCCTGTTGTCCTAAAACTTGTTATTAGTGAGAAGAGACTGATACCTCCCCCCCACC
>NW_009647856.1:11870447-11919697 GCF_000708025.1 Charadrius vociferus | reverse complement strand
CACCCCCCCACCCCCACCCCCTCCTTTCAGGGAGCTGTAGAGAGCGAGAAGGTCTCCCCTCAGCCTCCTCTTCTCCAGGCTGAACACCCCCAGTTCACTCAGCCACTCCTCATCAGACGTGTGCTCCAGACCCCTCACCAGCTCCGTTGCCCTTCTCTGGACACACTCCACCACCTCAATGTCTTTCTTGTCGTGAGGGGCCCAAAACTGAAAACAGTACTCAAGGCGAGGCCTCACCAGTGCCATGTACAGGGGGACGATCAGTTCATCATCATCTTCACTGTGTATGTTCTACTTCTGAAATACCTGTCGGCAAGAAAACATGGTGCATTCAAAAGCTACCTTTCTGGGAAAAAATCTTCAGTAAGGATTTGTTAAAGGCTGATGATTCTTTCTGACAGTGTCTTCTTGTGATGCAGCAAGAAAGCTTGTGCAGCGTATGTCAATGGGTGGCTGAAACAAGGTGCTCAGGGTCTGGGTTCCTACATGCCCCATGCTGCTCACGCCTCTCTGTGCCCTCTGGTAACCCTCACTCCCTTTGTGCCCTTGGTGCGACCGCTCTAATACACAGAGAGAATTTTAACTTGTCTTGTGAAGGTTTGAAGAGGACTGGAGAGTCTGAACACTTGAGGAGAGAGAGACAAGCTAATTATATGCTGTATCTACCTCAATTGCAAAACCTTTTCTTTCCTCGACACGAGGCTCTAGGTACGTCCCTGTACGTCACTGCCTCTCCTCTCCACGGTTGTGCCATGGTGGTGTTCTGCCACGCAATCCAGCATTCCAGCAAAACCTGGGAACAGGTTGCCCACAGAAGCTGTGGAGGCCCCATCCCTGGAGGCGTTCAAGGCCAGGCTGGACGGGGCTTGGAGCAACCTGGGCTGGTGGGACGTGTCCCTGCCCATGGCAGGGGGGTTGGAACTATATTGTTGGAGCTTTAATGTCCCTTCCAACTCAAACCATTCTGTGATTCTCAGGTCAGTGCAGAGACATGGGTGAGGGCTTTGTATTTACATCTTGTGGTGGTGTGATGGACAATGTGAGCTGCAGTTCAAAGAAGAGTCTTTTAAATCATTTGCTTTGGAAGCAAACATACTCCCAAGTATGAAATGTTCTTGATTTCATGCAATCTGTCATGGCACCCGCTAGCACAGCTGCTCGGTGGGCGGAAAATGTGGACTGCAAAGCTCGAGATCAGCCACGTGAAGAAGAGGCAGAGTCTCAGATTATTAAGCAATTAAAGATGAAAGGAATCAAAAATAGTCTGACATTAGGCCACAGCAGCCCAGTCTGAATTCAGAGCTCCTCACACATCACTTCTGTACCTCAAAGGGTCTGAAATCTGTCTTACGTGTACCAAACAGCTTCTTTACCTCCCTCAAAGGTCTGGATATCGAATAGCCTGCTTTCCTGTATCTGCACTGCCGCACATCTTGATGTTTGAGCAGGTGAATACAGATCTCGTGTGTTACCCCAGAAAGACCCCCACATCACCACACGTGTTACTGTGATGGTGTTCTCCACCCTCACTCGTGCAAATTCATCAAGGAAAAGAAGGAACTGTTGTAGTTAATGGCCAATATTGGCATAAGAAAAACTGGGCTCATTAATAAAATGAGAATAGAAACCAGAAGAAGATTCCCAACAACTAGAACTACTGGGTTCTGCTTTTAACATGGAGGTTGCGAAGCTTCTTGTCCAGAAGACAAGAAGGGGTAGCTGGGGATTAAACTAAGTGACTCAGAAGACCACTTCCACACAGATGTAACTTTGGAGGACACCATATGAATTCGGACCTGGAAGGGAATCTTTTTAAATACCACAAAAATAACAGTTCTTAAAAAAAAAAAAAACACAGAAAGAAACAAAGCCTTTGAAGAGTCTTTAAACATCCTTTAATTTTGCAGTTCCAAGACTGACACACAAGCAGTTACACAGCTCAGAGGGAACCTGTCTCAGCATGTGAAACCCAGGTGGGTCGACAATTTACTTGGCAAATACAAGTGCAGTGTATTCTCGGTTTGGAGGGATGGTATAAACTCCTCAGCCTCAGCAAATAAAGAACCTTTTACCAGGTGGCTTTACATGGGCAGGGCAGGGCAGAAAAGGTGACCTGAGTGCGCCTCAGACCGCAGAGCTGCGATCTGCCTTCCCCCCAACCTCGCTGATCACCAGTGCTGAGCTACATAAGCCTGCGTGTCCTTCCAGTACATCAAAGATGATTGCAAAATATCTTTTGAGCTGGGGAAACTCAAAAGATATATTCAGGAAAAAAAGAGAATTAAGTTTTGCTATTACCTTACAGCGGCAATTTTCTCCTACGTACATCCACCATCATCCAGTGCAGTATGCGCTGTAGAAACCAATGCCATATGGCTCTGTGATAATGAAAAAGTCGAAGTGGAAACAAATGGTCCCATGTTACCTCCCACTACGAGACTTGGCTTATCGCTATCTGAAGGAATAAGCAACTAGATCTCTTCCCAGTGGAAACAGCAGAAAACTTAATGTGTCTACAACTGTCACGGAGAATAGGACTGGCAGAGCTGAAAGAGGCTTCAAAACCATCAAGATTCAACACGTGCCCAACAGGTCTGCGCTTGACTGTCATAGTGCCGTTTACTTTAGCGTGGTCTGAACTTCCACTGAAGACTCTGACCTAACCCAGTGTGAAATCTTCTCTTTTCCCACCCCGCCAGACAGCGGCTTGCCTTATATCTCAAGGCAAAGCAGCAGCAACAGAGCAAAGCCAAATATCCCACCCAAAATCTCCACCAGGATGCCCGTTCCTGCTTGGAGAACATGTTCTTGGAAGAACGTGTTAAAGAAGCATTATGTGATTACACATCCAAATTCCCAAAACAACCCCAAAACCAAATTTCAAATGGCATTTCCCTTCTCGCTAATGCAATGCCACCCAGAAGACAGGCGCTTTTGCCTTTGATTATAACAGAAATGCGCAGGACCTGCAGCCTGAGAGGCCCTGCTACTCAGTTAATAAAAGCGGCAGAACAGATTACACGGTGGTGATTTTCTTGTCCTTGGTGGCCTGTTTGATAGCAGCCTGCTCACAAATGATCTCCTTCAACCGCTGCAACCTCATGTTCTGGGTGGTTTGGTCTCCCACACCCGTCTGGCTCCGGTGCAGTAAGTTCAGGGCATAGATGTATTCCAGCTCTGTGTACTTCACCCCTTGATCCACCAAGAGGTTTAAGAGCTCATCTGCTGTGTTGTAGAGCATCTCATAATACTGCCTGAAAAGCAAGCAAACAAAAAAAACCCACTCTGGTGAGCAGTGATTCTTGACGCTCCAGACCTGTATTTCTGGAGAAAACCATCAACTGTCACTTTTATTCAGCAGAGACGAGAGCGGAGAAGGCTGTGTCAGGTGCTGTACAAACAGAGCACAAACATACTGCTAGTGAACATCAGGAGATGCCAAGTGGGGATGTATATCACAAATCTGCTCCCCACACTCTTCCATACTCAACTGAAAGACAAACTAAGGGGAACTGAGGGCTCCTCTTTCCTGGTAGGTACCGTCAGCCGAGATGTCACTGTTTGGTATCCCACAGGTAGAAAGCAGTATTTAGATACAGATGCATGCAGCTATATATACACGGTGATGCACAGATGTATCGCTGGTCACTCAGCCTGCAAGAACAGGAATCTTCTGGAAAGGAAAGGAATCGCAGGGGTAAGGGAAATGGAGGGGTTTTTTGTCCCTAATGAAGCCCTCTTGCAGAGAGATGCTAATACGGAGCATGGGAAGAGCTCCAAGCCCAACACTCCAGAGGCCTCCAATGCTACTGAGACACACAATTTGAGAGAAAAAATATTAAATAATGCAAAATAACATTTGAGCTAGGAGCCGAGGTGCCTCTTTTAATAAGTACAAGATCACCTGAAGAGAAGGCATAATACAGAGGCTGCAGTGCAGGCTGGTTTAAACGAATGGAAAGTGGCATTAGTGAGAGAATGGATTTCCAAGGAAGGGGGTTCAAGCAAGTACTTACTGGAAGGGAAAATGCATCATGGGCCAGGGAATCAGCGGGGCAATTCTGACAGCTGCCAATCCAGCCACCGCAGAACAAGTGGATGTGGGACTGGATTATTTGCCCCGACTCCCCAGCCCAGGGGGGAGAGGTGAAATTTGTGAGGGCTTCTGGGCTCCTTTGAGAATTTTTCTTTCCCCTCCCCTTCTTTTATAGCACGAACTGATTAAGGGTTGAAACCGGGAGAAGAGCGTGTGACCCTCGGAAAGCATTGCCTAGAGGTTGTGCAGCAGAAGGGCAATCAGGACTCCAGTGCCCTTTATATAGTACTTTTGTGAATTCCCGGCACGGCCTTTCCAATTCACACAGCTGCACCCCGTACCTTGGTTTCCCCATCTGTACCAGGGGGGAAGATCTGGTGTCAGGGGTCTGTGGTCTACATATCACCAAGAAAAAGTACCCTGTCCAGAGGGAGCTGTGAAAATATAAGGCTTTACAAAGCTCCTTTAGGCAGAGGAGTTCCAAACCCTGGGCAGATCCTTCCAGGTCGGGGATAAGGGCAAGGTTCTCACATATGGCTCTACTGCAGCAAGTTCCAGCAAGCGATGAACCTTGGCTGGGGGTTTAGGACTGTTTGGGGGATCAAAACAACAAAAAAAAAGTGGTGCATGTAAAGAAAATACTCCCTCTTTTTTTTTAGAATTGGTTAACTTTATAGCTTCATCCAGATGTTATACATCCTTGTAATGCAAAAAGGATCTGAAAAGCTCAGGAAAGGAGAAGTGAAAAGATCCCTGTCTGTCTGCAGGCGTCACACGGCAGCGACAACTCGTTTCAGCCAAGTACCCAGCACTTCTTTGGCTGAAGAGCAAAGCAAGGCAGAAGTGGGCCAGAGCAGCTGAAGAGGAGGTCTCTGCATGACTTCTCCACACTTCTGCAGGAGGACAAGGGCAGGCTGCAGTCTAATCCTTAGGTCTTGGTGGAATAAATGGAATAAATACCTACGCAGCTCAGACGAGAAGCGTTTTGCAAGGCTGACCCGGTCCCCTGCAGAGCCACAGCATCGAATCTTTGCTTTTGATAAAACATCACTAGCAGAAGCCACAAAACCACGGGAGGATATTTCTCAGTCCTGGATTCAGGGAGAGGGAGACTAAACCAAACCTCACCTCCAATCACAGGAACAGATTTAGCAGTTTAGTTGCTAACGATGCTAACGCTGTAATCCTGGCACAACGACAAAACCCCAGCACTCTCCTGAGACATGTGTGGAGAACTCCCTGAGAACCTCTTGGCGTGGAAAAACAAACTCGGGAGCATGTCACGGTAAGGCCTGTGTGTCCAATCCACCTCCTGCTACACTGATGGATATTCTTTAAATCTTGGCTCCTCTTGCAGGTAGACACATAACAAGCAAAAAATAGCAGACCTCATGCAATTCCATAAGCAGCAATGCAGTGGCAGGTGACAAAGGCACAGTGGAGGCTCAGACTCATCCTCCTTGATAACACTGACACTACTGGCCAGGTTGGACGGGGCTTTGAGCAACCTGGACTAGTGGGAGGTGTCCTTGCCCATGGCAGGGGGGTTAGAACTAGATGATGTTGAAGGTCCCTTCCAACCCAAACCATGCCATGATTCTATGATTCTACTGTAAACTCTCTCCCAGCCAGAAAAGCACAGCTCATTTTTTCAGCTAAAGCAGTTTAAGGGATATCTGGTTACAGGCAGGGATCGGTAAAGCCCTGTGGGTCAGTGGTCTAAGGATGAGTTTTAATTTCAGCTCCCCTCTTTAGCTATAATTAGTCCTGTAACGTTTATGCTTGAACTTGGCAGACTTAAACAGTGTTATCTGGGACCTTGCAGAAACTAAGAGCCAAGGTTTGAATGGCAGCTACCTACCAGTCGGCTCTGTAGCATCCTTCCGGCACCGCACCTTGACGTGTGGCTCATTCACCGAGAGCCCAGAAGCTGCTGTTACCCTCCATGTTGTAGAAAATTTGGGTATTTATCAAGATGCTTCAGTACACGGTCAGAAATCTAATATAAAGTTAACTTTGAGGGTACTGGCAATATCTTGAGTACAGTTATACACACAATGTGTAGAAAAACCAGTAAGATTGCCAAGGTAAATACTTAGATTTAGGAAACGTTGATCACCTGCAGGGAATTTATGCTGAGCAGATGCGAAATGAGGTTTTCCCTCTGCCAGCTCTGGCTGGGTTTTCAATGAAGTAACAGCGAGGATACCTTGGATGGGGCCATCTTTCTAGAGGTGACAAGTCTTTGCTCCAGAGCACAGGACTTGTGGCCTTCCCAAAGTGACAGAGCACCTTAAGAGAAGAAAAAGCAAAAACTAAAGCTGTTCTGCCTGCAGCCCAGACCGCTCACCAGCCAAGCTCAGCCACGCAAGCCCATCTTTACCCCATGGCCTTACAGCTGCCTTCCTCTTCCTCATCCCAAATCTTGGATTACTGAAGAATTCTGCACCTAATAGACACAGGATTCACCTGTCACTCTTTTCAGGATCAGATTATTTTTTAATTAAAAATCTCCTACAAAATAAAAAAGGGAGCAGGCGAGACAGTGCGAGTGAGTGAAAGGTATGCATTTTTAATTGGGTGCAATTAAAAAGCTGCCGCCTTGGCATGGCATTGCCTTCGGCCAAAGCCTATTTGCATGAGTAATTATTCACTCCATTACGAAGTCTGCTCAACTTTGCCTCCCTTGTCTTTGAAAGTATTAATAAATATTGATCAGACACACTCCTGTTTGCCTTTGCCCAAGCAGCTCTGATGGACTCATCTTCTGATGTTATCAAATAATGAAATATGAAAGAGTGAGTGGGATGAGCCTCTTGTTCTGTGATTTTTTATTTAGGCTCTTCATTTTACTTTCAGAAGTGTATTTGTCCCTGCCATTATAAATGCTCTTTTGATTATCAAGAGGAGGTTGAAAAAAAGCAAGTTAGTAAGGGATGAGGGAAATAAATGGACGACAGGTGAGGGAAACCTCTGTTCAGTGAAATGCTGGCAAACCGCTTTGTTTTTTTTAAAGTTGAGATTTAAAACCAGGGAGAAGAATTAATATTTATTAAAAAGCTGATTCTATCGTCCGACAAATAGGTTAATAAATAATAATAGCGGATTACCATACCTAACCAAAAAGGAAATTTAGCTTCCCAAGCCCTCAGTCGGCTTCCCTGTGAGCACAGCTAAGCAGACGTGAGCTGATTTACCCTACGCAGATGAGCAGCTGGGGCAGTAAGAGCCTCCAGTGCCCAGCAGTGAGATATCTGGGGTAAGAAGGGAACAGATCAAAGCTGAACTCACGAATCTTTACTCACCCGAGTATAAAGTTGGGAATGCGGCTGATGGGAACAAAGTGACCTGGGTGACTCACCTCCTCAGGGAAATCTTTTTATTTGTACGCTTACTCACACAGTTATTATTTATTTGTATTACGCTGAAAAGCATAGATGGGACTTGTTGAGTTGATCTGATATGACAGTGGTACAGGTTCTTACAGAGCATCTCTCGTGATTTGCTATGGAAATACCAACAACTGCCGTTTTACAAGGGGAAGGACACGTTAATCTGGCTCTAAGCCTTTCGCTCTTTAGGATGGCAAATACCTGGCCAAACTCTCCACTTACGTTCAGCTTCAAAGTTGATGGCCGTATTTTGGGGTAGCGAGGAGCAAAGGACTGTCTAAGGTATCCAAAGTCCTTACTATCCTGCTCATACAGGATGATGAACTAGTTTTGATGGCTTGTATGACAAAGATTTGTTCTTTTTTAAAATACAAAATCCATCCTTACAGTGCTCCTTCGTGAGCTTATCTCACATCCCTGAAAGTCAACCAACCGAGACATCTGTGCCCCGTTCCTCTGACTACTCGCAATGGGATTGGGTTCAATGTTTCTGAACTAACCCTTGAATCCTTTGGGCATTTTTTTAGGACAAACAGATACCTCAGAGCAAATAATGCCTAATCCAACCCCCAAATACAACTGTACTCTTTCTGCTCACTTTAGCAGGCTGGAATTGGCCCAGGAAGGTCTACCATCATCTGAAGAACGCCTTTGTACTAAGAGCAGATAGGGAAGGATAAATATCACTGGTGGGAACCGTTCCCAGGTGAAAGAAAAAACATCCCATGGGCAAACCAAAACTGAAGAAGCCAATTAACACACAAAACAGGTTTTTGTGTTTTTAAATAGCCGTTTTAAAAGAAAAACATCAAGTTGCCAACAATGAACCCATTTTGCAAGGATGTATTTTGAGTATATATATATATATATATCAAAAAAGATGGTCTCTTGAACTCTATTCTTGGAGAAAGAGAAAAAAAAATAAAGAGGCTTTCTCATTTAGAAAAAAAATCTCTGCAAAGGCAATCAGGATGAGACGAACTCCTCTGAGGGCTATTAATACCGTTCTCCATTTAAATGCTAATGTTAACCTATAACCCAAGGCCTGCACGCAAAAATTTTTTTCAAAAGATGGCCAGGTGAATTCAAAATTAAATTCTGATTTCCCTGAGAATGACTTGATCTCTTCTTAAGAGAAGGACCTTCAGAAGAACAGTGTGATGTTTCAGGATAAAGGATCTTACTTTAATTATTCCTTCATTATACAGCTGGGTGCCCACTCTGCAGTAGCGCAGACGGAAATAGATTCACAAGGCGAGAACTCAGATCTGGGTGCTGACGTACCCAAAGGGGACAAAAAAATTCTGTACCGTATCTCCCTCCCATTTGTGGGATTAGGGAGTCACTTCTATAGCACCCAAAAATATCTCAGGTACTCTAATAAGAAAGTCAAAAAGGTTAAGTATGAAGCACTTACAGACTAAATCTAGACAAAAACCACAAGACAGGCCAACGAGCATGCAAGTGAAGAGGAAAAAAGGAAAAAAGATCAAAGCTACACTTATAAAGTCACTCAATTTTGATTCATGTGGATCTTGGTGGAACCATTACATTTAAATATAAAGAGGAGGTGAGTGAGTGCGGGAAGAGAAGCCAGAGCAAGAAGTGAGGTGACTTCAGTTCATGTAATGCAGAAGAAATGGATTTTCAGGACTGGCTTGACTGAGAAGAGAATCACATGGGGCTGTTCTGTCTGTGGAGCATGAGATGTTGGGATGGGGAAGGGAAAGAGATGAGGACGGAGCTGATGGTTACAGGGCACCAGAGGTGGGGGTGGAGAGGTGAGCTCTAGCATGCAGGATTTTGCAAAGCAAGTTCTGAAAACTCGAAATACCAAGCCAAGGAAAATCCACATAAACCAGCAATTACTGTAATTTCTACACCTCATGAAGACTGCAATGATGTTTGCACACACGCGTCAGTGACCAGCGATTTAAAGCAAGTGCCTGCAAGTATGGATGCCAGCTCTTCTTCCACCTTGGGAGCTGCTGATAACAAAATAGAAAGGAGTGATGGAAGGTATCTGCTACATCATACACCCACTCTCTAAACCGCTGCTGGTCTTAAACTGCATCCTTCAAGTCCTCTATGCAGTTACAACACGAAAACATACAAGAGAATATCATTACCCTCAGGACACTATTCCACAGGGGAATGTATACCCCGATCATGATTTCTCAAGATTTCTTTCTTGATTATAAATTAACCTGCAGCAGTTCTGGGCACAACAATAGTCATACCCATTCTCTGCCTCCGAAAGAACCCAAAGTGCTTTAGGAATTCACACAACTTTAGATGTCCACATCAGAGATGTCACTGCTGTGCTAGTCAACCTCAGTTCCTCTTCCAAACCATGCCAAAAAATGGACACCTCCTGGGGTGCAATGAACTGTGGATGAGAAGCACCTATTTGTCTCCACGGACTGTGGAAGGAACCTAAAATTAGGCCAAAAGTATCTGTGTGCCACTGTGATCTACATCTTCTCCAGGTGCACCAGAGCCCACCTCGTTCACAACCTCTGGGAAGCTCCACCTCCACACACTGCAACACACGACACAATTTGGGGCAGGAGGCCCAGCTGGCTCTGAGCTGTGTTACTACAGGAGGAGAGCGTCAAGAATGTAAAAAGCACTTAAAAAGCTAAAATGTGCAAACACCCAAGATGTGAAATGGTTGCAAAAGAAAATAAAACATGAATGGAAGAAATAAAAGTGAATTTATAATATAATGGTGCTTCACGCTCCTGCGGTACCTCTGCAAATCACAGCCCTTAATAAATACTCAGGACTGTGATGTAAGGATAGTATTAGCTTTTTTTTTTAACAGCTGGAAGAACTGAGATAAAAATTAAGTCATTTGTCCCAAGTAGAAAACAGTATCAGAGACTGGAAGCCCTCGCACCTTGATTGGCACCATACACACTTTTGGGACTGCAGCGCACAGAACTCTGATCAGGGTACAGAGCCAGGCAAGAAAAGTAGGTGTAAGTACAGCTTCTTAATTAAAGACAACCAGATTAGAAAACCCAATTACTTTCCTTCTTAAAACTTAAACCACACCGACAGCGTACAAAATACTATAGACAAATCAGCTCACCCACGCATTGGCCTCGATGCAGATTAAGCGGCTTTGTTTTAATGGCTAGCTTTGGAAAAAGAACCAAAATCCACGCAACACCTTTGGGTGCTACGTGTTGCCCTGCGTCACCGCAGCACTTGGTTTTCTCTCTACTGCAAATCTTTTTGTAAAACACAGGTGATAAATCACCTGTAAAATGCAGAGGGAATTCGCAAGGGAAAAGGTAAGGTACGTGCAGAACTTCGCTGCTCTTCCAAAAGATCTCTCATTTTCTCACTCTACCTTTTCATCCTGATACCGGCTCAGCTCTACCTTTCTTATTAATATTTCCTTCTTATTTCCTTTTCCCTTCCCCCTGTGGTTTGTCACTCGTGACTCGGCCAATGTTGCCCTGCTGGGAACGCGAGATGCCTGGGGAACCTCTGTGCGTCCGGCGGCGGCATCACGGCGGGGAACCCGTGCACGTGGCGTTTCGAAACCATTCCCCCAACAACTCCAACCACCCTGGCACCGTGCAGTGATACACTGTAATTACACGGCTTTTCAAAGGATGGATAAATCCATTAAACCCCATTAAATAATTTTTCAAAAACAATGTCTCAGACACTCCTCGTAGCTCCATGCTGGCTGCTATAATGAAGAATGGAATTTCTCGCTCTCCAAATGGAACTTTATAGGGTATTAAATAAGCACCCTCAGCACTTATCTAAATCTTTAATTAGTTCTATAATATACTGATGATATCAAGGCTAATTAAATTTATACAGATAAAGAGCAATGAAATTCTAACCAAGTGAGCTGGAAAGTACGTATTAAATAGTAAATTTAATGGTTCAAGCAGATAAATGCAATTTTATATAAAAAAAATTATATTCAATTTACATGTTGTATTAAAATTGATTTTGAGTGTGCAAATGATTGGAAAAAATCTTTTTAATATATCAGTAAAAGTGCTAATCTGGTCTGTTTAAATATCAGTTATTAATGCCAGCATTTGCAAATAAGCCACACACATTTGCATTTTTACTGCATATAGTAAAAAGAAAAAAAATTATCTATACCATATGCCAGTTTGTAAAGAATATTAAGCAATTTTTCCCCTTGCCTCATGCATAAATGAGAGGAAACGTGGAAATGAATGTAGCCTGAAAGGAGAGAGAGTCAGCAGTTCGATGGAAAGTACTGCAAAGATTGCTCCAGTCAGCAAAAAATAATACAATTTTAGCTACCCTTTGGGAACAACAATTACTGTGGCAAAGCCCCCCAGCTTTATTTAGGATCAAGTGGCTTGGAACTGGGTACAAAAACCCGACGGTGTAATTGGGGAGATGCTCAGTGGTGCAAGTTTGCTGATTTTTAATAAAACCAGGAATGTTTGGGAGCTACCGATGGGTGAAGGACACGTCTGATGGAATCTGCTTGCTACGGGGCGGAGCAGGCTGCAACACGTGAACGGTGGTAGGAAATGACAAGGTCCATCAAGTCAATGTCTGCCTGTAGAAGGTTGTGGTCGGGCCTCGGGGCTTCAAAGGAGGTTTGAACCTAGAGTCAGGCAGACAGCCCCAAATTCCTGAAAACTCCACTTTGTGGGTTTTGTTGTTTTTTTTTTTTTTTTTCTGGCTACCTTTGTACATTCAGTTTGAATGCTGCAGTGGCTTCAGAAATTAGGGGACCAAGATTTTTTGTGGACGTGCTGACACCAAATTTAGTTTGTTACAATTTTTTTGTTGAACACCTTGCTGTTTCGCATGGAAGAGCCCTTTATTGGATTCACTTGCCTCATGGCACTATCGTTTCTTCTGGTAGTACTGTCCAATG
The DNA here is from genome assembly GCF_000708025.1 of Charadrius vociferus. Lineage (NCBI taxonomy): Eukaryota > Metazoa > Chordata > Aves > Charadriiformes > Charadriidae > Charadrius > Charadrius vociferus. The sequence goes on along the minus strand of NW_009647856.1, from coordinate 11,907,372 downwards.
TCATTACCTTGTGCCAGCCTAGAAACCTCTGAGGTCAGGGAAATGACCTACAGACCCCTGCTTGCTCAAGACCAATCCAAACCAGGAGGAAAACAGAATGGTTGCAGCAGCCTCAATCCCTACTCACTGGCTTATCTTTATCAGTTACCACCACCATCAAGACCTCAAGGGGATTGATTGCCAGGATCTCCTAGCTATGAACGGAGTACAAATGGGGCAAAGTCACTTCATCCTACACTAAAATAGATAGTTATATTGGGTTGAAGTGCCCTGTTGAGGTTGTTTATTATAAAGAAACCAGGCAGCCGGGGGGGATTCAACGCCAAATTTTTAGATGGCCAAAAGTAGAGGACATCAACATAGACCTGTGGGTCTCCTGGATGAAGGAGTTAATGCTTAAGAGCTTCAGTGCTCTCCTCCGCGCATTCTCTGTTGGTCACTGGCCAGATGAACATTTCATCACACCTAATATGCCAGTTCTCAATACTTCTCCTGATGCTTAGAAACCTTCAGATTTGCAGACTAGAGGTATTTATGGCCAGCTGCTACTCGTTTGCTCTTGTGGCAATATTTTTGGTTGAAATTGTTTTTCCCTCTCTAACATACTTAGGGCAAAAAGACGTATTTACAGAGGGAAGCCATCGCCTCTCTAAGGTATTGTTGCACTAGGCAAAGCAGGAAGGCTACTTTTTATTCTTCCTTTTGAAAAATACCACTCCTGAAAGAACATTCACCCAAGCCAGAGCAAGTATTGACACGGCTGTGTGCAGTACAGCTGTGGCCTCTTCTGGCCATTCTTGGTGAAATTTCAGCTCCAATGATCTCAACTTTTTGAGCCAATGGATCTGTACTATGGTATTATTTTTATTTGCCAGACAACACAAACCTGTAGCATTTAAAATTAAAAACATTATCAAGGCGACGTCAGTGCAGGGTGAGACCCACAGCCATAGATGTAGTTTCTATCTCCACTCTCCACTGCACAGAAAAGCCAGGTCTGGTGGTCTTACTGATGGAGAATCTCGGAAACGCATCCCTTCACTCACTGCTCCTTACGTACAGGCTGCAAACCCCAAACAGATCCCACTGCAGCGCAACTATGGTTCCTTGGGAACAAACTGGTCCCTATAGAATGAGAAGGGAATCCCAGCGCTGCTTCTAAACCGATGGAGTAGTTCATAGCCATGAAAAGCAAAGAAATTTCTGTGAACTCTCATTTTTTATCTCATTCCACAAACGCATCCTCTAACCATGCAAAACCTCCGGACGATCAACAAGAACTCTGCTGTGAGAACTGAACATGTAGGTTTTTGTATATCAGTTATTTGTTAACCTCCTCTTTCAGCTCCCATCTGTACATCTCAAAGCACTTTAGAGACACCATATCTGGAACTTCTCCGTTTTTCTCGGCTGAGAAAATGAAGGTCCATTGAGATTAAGGGGTCAGAGTGAAGTCCTTCGTATGTGCAACGGGATGGCTACAACCCAGTACCAGCCATCCCCGTGCTGATGCTCACCGAGTAACCTCCCAGGGCCAGCTTCCCCGCTGGTGTCCACCTTTGAACCCCCTCCAGGGACAAAAAGCACATTTGCCTGACGATTCTTTGAGTCTGCACATTTGTAGGCTACAAGTGAAGGAAGAATGAATTTCGCAGTGCGCACCAAACAGTTAACAGATGGCAAAAAATTACAATCATTTACTGAGTTGCATTGGGCTTAAGAAAACAACCTCGAATATGAAGGCACTGAATCTTATTAAAAAAGACATATTTTACATTTTGCTTCTTCATAATACAAGCTGTTCTTCATGAAAGCATAAAACTTGCTATTATTTGCACCTCTTCTCCTCTTTGTTTTTGCACACATGACAATGTGGAATACATATCTGATATATGACTCCCGTATGCACTTGAGAGACTGACTTCAGCTTTAGATGTTAACGCACTTAGGTGATGTGAGATGTCATCTGAATTTCATATCTTTTCCATATTATTTGATCTCAGATCTGGAATACAAATTGTAAAATACAAGGCAGGCTTTACAGCCTTCAATAAAAGTCCAGTTAGAGATTACACACTGCAGACCATTTCCTGAAAGCGATATGTATCTGTATATGTTGACATCATATGTATATATTCAAAAGCAGTGGTCTGGATTTAATTATTTTAATATTTTTTTTTTAAATACAAGAATCAAGGGGTTTTTTTTGTCTTTACCTGAGCGTATGGATTTCTCTTGGCTACGAAGCCCAGGTTCATTACGGGACAGATTTAATTGCTACATCAGAGTTTGTGTGTTGATATTCTACATCTGATGTGCGAAAGTTCAGGGACGCCAATCAGGCACTCTGCAGATGCCACTCTGCAAAATGTTCTCAGACAGTCTCCATCTGTCAGATATGGTAATACTTGCGCTCCATCAATAATTCACCTCCTTAACTCCATGTTTCCTGCATTTGAGTGAGAATTTTTAATGTCAGCCTCACCAGAGGATCTACCTTGGACAGACAGGAGTTGCCTGATCCGCATTCCCCATTCACACTGTGGTTTTGTGCCCTGGAGCCAGTCGCCTTCTGCAGTTAAGAATCATCTCTCAGTTTACTCAGTTTTTTACCAATTTAGCTGCAAAAATTACAGCTTCCTCTTTGGGGCAGCATTTTCATCTCATCCAAAGATGGAAGTCAGAGGGTAATGTGTGGCCAGCAGGGCGAGGAGGGGATTGTCCCCCTCTGCTGCGCTCTGGGGAGACCCCCCTGCAGTGCTGCCTCCCGCTCGGGGGCCTCAGCACAGGAGAGACATGGACCTGGTGGAGCAGGGCCAGAGGAGGCCACCAAGATGCGCCAAGGGCTGGAGCCCCTCTGCTGGGGGGACAGGCTGGGAGAGTTGGGGGGGTTCAGCCTGGAGAAGAGAGGCTCTGGGGAGACCTTAGAGCCCCTTCCAGTGCCTAAAGGGGCTACAGGAAAGGTGGGAGGAACTTTTTATCAGGGCCTAAGGATAAGGGGTAACGGCTTTAAACTAAAAGAGGGGAGATTCAGACTAGATATAAAGAAGAAACTTCTACACTGCGGGTGGTGAGACACTGGCGCAGGTTGCCCAGAGTGGTGGTAGATGCCCCATCCCTGGAGCTGTTCAAGGCCAGGTTGGACGGTGCTCTGAGCAACCTCATCTAGTTGAAGATGTCCCTGCTCGTGGCAGGGGGGTTGGACTAGATGACCTTTGAAGGTCCTTTCCAACTCAAACCATTCTATGATCCTAATTACAACAATCACAGCTTAGCATGCAAAATCCAACTCAGATGGACTACCCCTTTTCTGGGAAATCTCATGGTGAAAAACACTGGGGTGGCTGAATACCCAAAACTGGATGCTACTGTGTGAGGTAGAGGAGGGAAGAATGGCGGGGAGCAGGAAAGCAGATGATGTAGAGCTGCTCCTCCATGGGTCAGAAACTGATGAAAGGCCACTTGTCCCCATGCCAAGCAACTGGCTCTATGAAGCCTGCAAGAATTTGGTTAGATCCCAGAGCTAGGAGAAGGACCCACTGGTGGTCTCCTCTCTGTGTCGGGCTGTGGCTCCTTTGGGTACTCATCAGTGGTCCCTTGCTCTAGAGGAAAGCACTGTGGAAATCCATAGGAAATCAGTTGGAAGCGAGAGTATTTCCTAGCAGGAGGGCAAATTACTGCCCTAATCATCAGTGCTTCAGCACCAGCGAGAAAGAATGGTTCTCAGGTGCCCCAGTTAGAGAAGACCTTTCCATCAGCCCCAGCTCTCAGCATCTGAAATGTGGAACAACAATCTTTGAACTTTTCTTTGGCCAAGTCAGATGCAGCAAGTGACAAAGGAAAAGAAATCCTGATGATACCATGCGACGTTTTACAGATGCCGTCGGCCAATAATGAGCCATCACCTGGAATGACCTGCCCATCCTCAGGCACCAGTCTTCATCAGGTGGAACGAAACTACTGGGTGCACAATGCAGCTGGTGGAAATCCTTCTTTAGGGACACTGATAAAGACATGTGGCTTGGCAATAGAAGGGATTGCGACTAGTCTTAATTTGGCCAAGAACTCCAAAACAGACCAAAAGTGAATGAATTAAGGATCTTGCTGGTTAGAGAGTAATTAACTGTAGAGGGAAATGGAGGAACGTATCTCAGTCTGCCTAAACACAGGTGTCTAGCGCAACCATTTCAGATGGGGTTTGGGTCTCCTGTAACCCCTGTGTCACACCCGCCAGCCCTGCTCACATACCTATGCTATCCAAGGGTCTTTCAAATGGCACTATATTTAGGAAAGTGAATCATGTCCTTAGCGAGTCACTGGTAAATCTGGGAACAGAGACTGCTCCAGGTAGTGGTTTAGAAGTGGTTTTGTCAGGGTAGGTTAATGGTGGGACTTGATGATCTTAAAGATCCCTTCCAACCTCAGTGATTCTATGATTCTATGAGTCTAGGTAGGGTCAAAGAGTTACTCAAGCCAGCTTTTAAGCAGCAGAAGCAATTCAGCCACTTTAGTGTGTCAGTCTGCTTCTCAGAGATGGACTGACCCTGAGCAAAGGCCACGCTGAGCTAGCACCACGGAGGGCACAGCCGACTGAAGGTTCTTGTGCTTGTGCATATGATGACTGTGTTTGTTGGAACGTGTTGGCACAGGGCTGCTGGCTGCAGGTATCCTGGGGTCTGCTCCTCCCTGCACTGGAAGACAAGCACCCAGGGAGCTGCCATGCAATGCAAGAGTGGTTGTACCAGGCCACACCATGGTCGACCAAAAGTCCATGTCCTGGTGTCCCACTCTGACTGTGGCCAACAGGTCTTTCCCAGAGAGGAGCAGATCAGTGATGTTTCTCTAGATCACCGTCCCAGCTACTGGGCACTCACTGAGCCAGAGGGATGCCTCTGAGACACCCTGAGATGTGCTCTTACCTCCATGGATATGTGCTACACATCTTGGGGCTCCTGCTTGTGGAGAGGTTTCTATATGTGGGTGAAAGGAGCTAGAAAATTGGCCAACTCTGCTGTACGGTTCCTGGGCTATACCTACCCTGGACCCTAGTGTTGAAATACCTAATGCTATGTCATGGTTTGACCCTGCTGGTCCTCTCAATTGTGTTCTTTTTGTCCTTTGCTCATTTTCCCTCTTCTCTCCTACATTCTAGCAGGAACTGGCCCCGGGCCATTGCTATCCCCCTGCTCCTCTCTCCTGTCCTCAACTGTGACCTTGAAAACACGCTTCCCAGAACTGGCCACATCCTCACTGGTCCCTCTTGTGTCCCAGCACTGACATTTTGCACCCTACCAGCCGTGTCCTGCTGCTCCTACATCCTCCAAGTGAAACATTTCTGATTCCTGGATGCCATTGCATCGCTAGGTTGAGCCGCTCCCCGGCTCAAATCTAATTAAGAGACAGTCCTCTGCAAAAGATATGACTTCAGTGCATGGAAAAGTGATGAGCAGCGACTCTTAGAAACGTATCGCGCGGCATCAATATCTGTTATTTCCTAGCAGATTACCGGGTATGAAGCATTGCAGTTTCTAATGAGATCTGACTGACAGGGTAAACCAATCTGCTACTTAAGGACTCGCATGTGTCTTTCTATCTGTGGGGCTTGTGCTGGAAAGATGCAGCCTACTGTGAAAAAGGCAGGACATTTTTCTAATTGCTTCCATTTGCAGGCTGGAGCTAGGCAATAGAGATGCATTTCAAGCTGACAATCCAATATTTACCTTTATTTCAGCTGCAGACAAATGCCTGGGATGGTTGTTCTTCACACACTGACGGTTCCCCCCTTTTCTCTGCAATTTTTTGTGTGTCACACCAACTACCCTTCTTAAAAAATCTGTCCTTCCCTCTAACAGCTCTGTTTGCTGTGCATTTAAGCAGAAGCTCCCAGCAGACTCCCACACCTTCGGCACATGAGCTCAGCACACCAGCTCACCTTTAGGCATGGGAGCAGAAAGCAATTTTAAGATCAAACAGCAGCTCCAAGCAGGTTATGTGAGAGCTCAGACATGGAGTTCGCATTCACATACACTTATGGGGATATCTATTCCCATGGGATGACTCCGGAGGTTTGTTCAGGCTCAATGGGGAGTCTGGGGCTAAATTTTGAATTTTTGCTTGAACAGTGTCCACCAAGGCAGTCAAAGGCTAGACCACAGAGACACCTCAAACCAGAACTATCTCCATGATGTTATTTGACCCTTTAGAAACTGAAAGACATAATTGTAGATTTGCTGCTCACATCCCCATCTGGTTGGCAATTTAAACAGCGTTTAAATGGCCATGCTAGAATCACCGAATCACAGAATGGTTTGTGTTGGAACGGACCTTTAAAGGCCATCTAGTCCAATCCCCCTGCCATGGGCAGGGATATCTTCAACTAGACCAGGTTGCTCAGAGCCCCGTCCAACCTGGCCTTGAACAGCTCCAGGGATGGGGCATCTACCACCACTCTGGGCAACCTACGCCACTGTTTCACCACCCTCACAGTCAAGAATTTCTTCCTAGTATCTAATCTAGATCTCCCCTCTTTCAGTTTAAAACCGTTCCCCCTCGTCCTATTGCTCCACTCCCTGATCCAGAGTCCCTCCCCAGCTTTTCTGGAGCCCCTTTAGGCACTGGAAGGGGCTCTAAGGTCTCCCCAGAGCCTTCTCTTCTCCAGGCTGAACCCCCCCAAACTCTCTCAGCCTGTCCTCCCAGCAGAGGGGCTCCAGCCCTCAGATCATTTTTGTGATCTTCCCATCCCTTCCACCTCCCCTTGGCAAAGCGTCCTTGTAGCACCAGTCAGCTCTCATGGCTCACAGTTGAGCATGGAGGATCTTGCTCCAAAGGGAGCAGACAATCCACAAAAGCCCATTCCTTGTGCTGGTAGGTGCGATTTTGCTTCTGTAGAGCAAAAAAAAAAAACCTTAACTAAAAGCAAAACTGAGTTCCCTCTTCTTCTTCCTCACTTCTCTCTGGACAGCGATCGCTTGCAAAACAGTAATGATCACAGAAAATAATTAAAGACTGAATTGCAATTTAAATACATAAAGCAATTCAGCTAGAGATGTTATTGCACATCCCTGGGTTCAGAAACATGCTCGTGGCCTCCTGCAAGGACAGAGAGAACCTCCGACACTCCTCTTCTTCTCGAGCTCTGCATGGTACACAGGCCCTGGGGTAAAAGGTCCTTCTCCATCCCTCCTCCAGGCTCTTTCTGATACAGAAATCTCCGCCACCAACTCTGCTGACCTTTGCTGGCCCACCAAATTCCTGGAGGGAGAGCTGCAGGCAAAGTTTTACATGCCCACCCCTCCTTTTTGGCCATTCTGTTTGTTTTTTGAATGAGAAACCAGCATGCATTGGCTCTGCAGGAGAGCTGAGCCGCTCCACCAGCTGCATGCATAGAGGTGACAACCACACCGACCAAACGACAGCCATTCACCATCAACGTGTGAGTTGGGACATGACGAATGTCACCGCGAGATACCAGTGAGATGTGCTGTGGCGCTGCAGGAACGGAGGAGGCTGTGACCATTAACAGGGGATGGATGAGGACCTTGCTTTCCATTTAGGCACTATTCTGCCTGTTCAAAATCAACTTTGGCCCCTTGGAATTGTGAAGGTCTTCCTTTTTCTGGATCTCTTGCAGGTCCCTTAGGAGACCTGGGGTCTGTCATTTAGGATCCATTTCAAGGTTGTAACCTTTTAGCAAGATCATGGCTACCAACCATTCATCTTTCATGCTTGGGTGGCCTGTGTGCCTTCACACCGCAGCTGCTGTGTCTCCAACCAGCACCACGGAGGTCTTTCAGATTTCAATCTGCTGTGCCCGGCAGTGCCCAATGCCATAAATACACCACCTGTTTCAGGAGGGATGCTGTAAAAGGAGTATTTTAACTCTCTCAGATCACCATTGCCATCCCTGCACGTTGCTGCCTCAGTGTCCCCAATGCAGTCATGGTTGCAGCCCAACATCTTGTGTGATGCTTGATGTGATTTGACAGATTCAGAAGAGGCCACAAAGATGCTGCGAGGGCTGGAGTACCTCTGCTGTGAGGACAGGCTGGGAGAGTTGGGGTTGCTCAGCCTGGAGAAGAGAAGGCTCCGGGAAGACCTTATTGTGGCCTTCCACTCCCTAAAGGGGCTCCAGGAGAGCTGGAGAGGGACTTTTTACAAGGGCATATAGTGGTGATAGAACGAGGGGGAATGGCTTCAAACTGGTCTGGTGGGAGGTCCCCCTGCCTATGGCAGGGGGGTAGGACTAGATGATCTTCAAGGTCCCTTCTAACCCAAACCATTCTATGATTCTATGACTTCCGCAGCTGTGAAAGTGCAGAGGACCAAGTGAAGGCAAGAGGAGAAGTTGCTTGGACTCGACTGAGAGAAGAGGATTGCTAAAAGATTCCTAGCAAACAGATTCCTAGCAAGCAAACAAATAAAGCTGCTCTCTATGCACACAAAAGGCTGCTTAGCCCCGTCACGGCTAAAGCCAGCGGTGTATCACATGTGTTTTATGCTTGACGTGGACGTGGAAATGAGCTTTCACATTCACCTTCATACTTCTATGGGACGAGACATGCTGCATTAACCTAGGCAGTTTCTGGACACCGTGGTGGGACTGCGGTTTCAGTCTCCTGGTCCAGACTGTGCAGCCTGGGGAGCTGGTGGGAAAGCCCCTGTGGCCTCTTCCCAGCCTAGTTATTTCACCTTTCATGAAAAAATCAAAGTGGAAGGAGACACTGAAGCCCCGCCCCGGGTGGGATGGACACCCAAGGCTGGAAACGGGGCAGAACTTGGCCCACCCACTGAGCCCACACCACACCATTGCTGACAACACACGACTTAAGTTTTGCTCTGCATTTTTGCTCTGATCACCCACACACCAAACAATTCTGTGTAGTCAAATAAAGCAAACGTTGACGAGTGCGCTGCTATTTGCAAGAACCACCACCAAGGTGACAGTGAATACCAGGACTCACGCCCACGGGATGTGCTTTCAAAACCGGGTCTGCCAAGAAAACCAACACCCGCCCTACGTACTGCAGACCTGGAGAAACAAAACCATCCGATTCCAGCTGGACAGCCAGAGTTTCCTAAACTTCGACCTTACATTAAAGCAACCGCAGTTCTACAAGTAACTGGTCAGTGGCTAAGCATGGTCGCAGAGGGCAAAGTCACTAAAGGCAGAAATTAAGAAGAAAAACTTCTAACAAGAAAAATCCCTTCCCTTTAATTACCATTAGCAATGCAGCATGACAGAGAGAGATAAACACACACGCACCTACACAAATAAGGAGCTTGGGAACACAAAGTAATTACTTTGATTTTTTATTTTTTTTTTCCCCACCGACATTCAAAACTTATTAGTCTCAAGAAAGCACATATCAGCAAAAGACTGTCACCCCAGGGATAAATGAGGAATTTGTTTGTAATTCATTTCTAGGAGAATATATCCTGACGTTGTTAATGCAGAGTAGGAATGTGCTCTAGCCAAGTCTAACCGCCAAAAACACTTCTTAAAAACATCTATTCACATCTTCCCGAGCTTGTTTCCCCGGAAATGTGAACGCCGGTTTCTGCTGGCTGAGAAGTTCACCTCCATTGATTGCTTCCCTAACGCACCAAGAACCAAGCAAAGAAAGTCAATGAAGCCTCTCAGTTTTTCAGTCCATTTCCAGTTTAGGAAAATTGAATTAATTTCTTTACTCAGCGCAACTCAGACATCCACATTCAGGCAATGAAAATCATTACAGAGGCCACTAAACCCTGTATCTTTAAAGGTTACAGTGCGAAGATTAAAAGCGCCTCCGGGAAAAACTGAAATGGACGATCAAAATAAAACAACAGTCAACAGTGGAAAGCCTGGGCAGGACCGGTGCCTTCCAGTACTGACTGGTATTTTAAGATGCTTCCTCCACTATATGGAGTGATACCGGGCAAGAGTGGATGCTACGTGATTTCACACACCACAGTGTGTTCGGACATTAGGGACTTTAGAACCTGCCAAATGAACTCGGCCCCATAATCCAGTTAATACGGGGCTGCTCCTGGGTGTAGAAACCTACCGAGGGGGCTTACGGATTGATCTGCCCGCCTGCAAAGTCACCTCCTGACCTCAGACAGCCGAGGTGAGGCTCGTCTTACCTAGCGATAGACATCTGCCGTGGATAATTCCACCTGAGCAGGTCACCTCTGCTCCCCGATCCTCGTGAGAAAGCAACAGGCACTCCTAGGAGGCCCTTCATCTCATTTCAAAGAAAATTTAAACCAATTCAGAAAATCGCACTCGAAGCATGCTCACTTCTCGCTGCTTGCTGCAAAGGGAACCCAGGGCAACCAGCTCCGATGGAGACGTGACTGTGGCGGACCTCTAGTTATAGAGTGAGTATTCATCGGTTCAAGGGGTCAGCGCATATATCTGAAAGTTAAACTCAGGCTTTAATACTTAGTTGGACTTGTGTGTGTGTTCTTCGGGCTGCCATGGCCCACGTGTCTGTGGAATGCCTGGTGTGTATTTTAATTACAAAGCCAACAAAATCTCCTCCTTGAGGAATTTATAATCCATGCAGTCACCAAAGGAAAGGCAGTGACGTGCTCTGTCATTACCCGGTGGTTCAGCTACTTTCTTTCCATCTTCACGTGCTCAAGTGCTCTCATTACGTGAAAATTACTTAAGGACAAACACGAGAAATGTCATCCCCCAAGAGTCAGGCTCTTTGCTTCTGAACATCTGGTATATCACCGTTAGGGCATTTTGGAGGTGTTTTTTTGCCTTATGTGGAGAATCGGCAGCAGGCAAGGCATTTCCCAGACAGACGCGATGAATAAGAAACCTGCTACTCAGCAAACCTGAGAACTAAAGTTGTCCATCCTCAGGCTGGAGTGGTGCCAAATGGCCCAAAGATGGTGCAGGAAGAGCAGCAACTTCTGCACAAGGATGTGTTCGCTCCTCCTGCCTCCCCTCTGCTCCCACCTCGAGCAATTCCCTTCTTCCCCCATGATGTCTGATCCTAATTTAAGATAAACTTCCATTTTCAGGAACATTATCATTTCAGAGCCTTACAGCTCATTTCCTCGTTTGTTCCCTCTCCTTCAGTTGTGCCAGCACAGCTGTTTGCAAGGCCTGCTGTGAACCAGACCGGGGAGCTGATCCTGCCAAAAAAAGAGAAAAAGCGGATGCAAAACCCAAAACGTTGCCCTTCCCCCTAAGCTGGATCATTTCCCTGCTCTAATTTACTGCGGCGCATCAGGGCTCGCTGGGCAGAGAATGAGAAGAGGAAGGTGGTATTGGCCGCGGCGTCGGCATCGCAGGGGTATATGAAAGCGCAATCACAAATTCGCACCGAGCATTCAGAGCTGGATGCTGCTTTCCTCTACGATGGTGTGCTGTAAAGAGCTGCTGATCCTTTGTTGTGTACTGACGACGCATTTGGCATAGCAAATAAAATACAGTCTGGTTTGGGGGTTGTTTTGCAGATGAGGCAGATAAAGCACCAAGTGCTGTTCTAGGGATTATTTCAGACCTGCCCAAACCAGAGGCATTTGGATCGACTCACATCCAACGTCCATCAGGATGGCCAAAGATGGGAGAAACAAAGTCCTTCCAGCAGCTGATCTAACCGATCTACTTTGGGTGTATTGACCCTGTGGAAGGGGAGAGGGCTGAAAGGACCCAGGTGACAGAAGACTGGCCAGAGCACAGCCCTCATACAGATTACCCTGGGAATAAATTTACCATTTGCAGTCACTGACAGTGAATTAAAAGGAATTTTAAGCTTTCAGACTTCAGGAGAGAGACTTCAGCCAGAGATACATAAAGACCCCATCTTCAAATGTGCCAGGACACATCAGGCTTCACAAAGAAGTCTGGTTTTGTGGCAAAGAAGAAATACCTGGAGGGGATGGTCATGGCTCAGCAAGAAGAGAGCAATTCCTGGTGTGGGGAAGGCTTCCCTTTCCAAAATGACAAACCTGGGACATCAAGAGATGGCTTCTGAGGCCTGGGGCAACATGGCATTCAAAGCATGGGTCCTCCTCGCTCTGGTGAGATGACCTGAGAACCGTTTTCAGGCTTCAAGGTGTTGCCTTTCATGTACATCTTGGCACCACAGGCCAGTGATTCAAAGACTGGCCAAACTCCTCTCTAAAACGTCATGGTCGTAAAGCTTAGATCTGAATTTCACCAACTTCTTATCCTGGAGAACCAAGGAAGGGACGAGGAGAGTTTTTTGGTTCCAGCCACTGCAAGGAGATTGGGTGCGTGCACGCATGACACTGAAAACACCTGATCTTGGCACAGACGTGGTAAGTAGAAACGCTTGACCCCCGGTCAACTGGGACCCATTTGAGATCTCCAGTCTTGGGCATCAAGGTGAGCTATCTGGGAATACTGCATTTTTGAGTGTGGTCTCCGTAAATACCCATAAAGCTTCTGAGGCGGTCAGAGGAATCGAGACCTCTTCCAACATGAGTGGTTGGTGGAGCTCAGTGTGGGGTACGCTGATCTCTAACATGTGTCGAGTAGATCTCTTTACAGAAGACCTAATTCTCAACACTGCTCTTACTTCACCAGCTCAATGAGCTCTTTGGTTTCTCCCCGCTCTCTTTTGACTGACCAGATGAACTGTGTGGCCAGCTACGTGGTATTTCCCTGTGCACCTCCATGGAGGATAGAAGAACAGTGATTTGGCTTTCCCCAGATCAGTCACGTCTTCCAAAAACCCCTCTCGTTTCTGTGCAGAGGAGCTGGGCAGCTCCAGCACAGGACATGGCCACACTACGGCTTCCAGAAGCTCATGCAAGACTGCAGAAGCTGAAAGTTTGGGAAGTGTCAAGCAGGCTCCTTGCTGTAAATGTCCTGTAATGCAGAGAGCAGTCAGAAACCCCAGGAAACGCTCTATGAAATGTTGTGAAGGCATAAATTGGTGTCTTACTAAAACTCAGAGCAGCTGCAGATTTAACTGGAAATTAAACTACATGGATGGGTGATTTGTTCCAGCGTAGTTTTAATGAGTCCGTAACAGGGCGGCTGTTTGGGTTGCACGGGGCATCACCCAGCAGCACCCGTCTGGTGAAGGACCGTAGGGGGACACAGTCTCTGATCGCCTAAAGCACATGGGGGAAGCAAAAGGAGGAAGGGGAGGGGGGGGACACATCAAGCTGAGGGGTGGTTTTTAATCCTCTGTGGTTGGGATTTTTGGTTAATACAGTGAAACCACTAATTACAGCTAATTAAACCTGCACTGAGATCAAAGCTCAGTGGAAACTACAGGGGGGAGAAAACAAGAGAGAAAAGACAGGAGAAAAAAATACGGATTTTCTTGTAACCAAGTCCTTAATTGAAAACTAAAGCAGCTTTGTTAATTAAAAGCAGCAAAAACAAAATGAGGGCATGCTCCACAGATACACAACATGAGTCCAGCATTGTGATGGAGATAACACGTCTTTCCCACACTGTCAGCAAAGAGAAGCTTTTCTTCCAGACCTTGTTCTGCTTCTGCCTCCTCTATAGGGAAGGGTCTTCCTAGGATCCATACTGCAAAGCATCGGTGACTTCGACCTTCCACAGCACTGAGCACCTCAGGCTATAAAGTGGGGGGAGAGGAATTCCTCCAGACAAACACATTTACAGCTTTTATGAACAAGTAAGAGTTCTTCCCACCAAGACCAAGACAAGAGGAGATCGGTCAGTGACCAGCACCTCTACACCAGAGTACCAAAAAACCCCACTGGTAGCTGACTGCAAAAGGAAGGGGTTCAATCTGTAGGGTTGTCCAGGCCTGACAAGACGTTATAGGATATATGCGTGACAGCCAGCTGCTGTCCCTGACACACAGAGAACATTGCGTATGTGTTGGTATTTCACCCCCAATCTTGACTCCCATCCATAGCTACCACACATCCGGGAGACTGTCACTGCTATTTTATGATGGAAGTGGCTCCATTGCACCTGGAAACCAAAAATCCTTATACCTGACCTGTGGGAGAGGTAATGAGTGAGGTCAACATGGACCCAAGACTCCATGCAACAGCTGCTCCTGGACCACAGCTAGATCTCAGCTACTTTACTCTTTCTTTTGTGTCCATGTCCCTCATGTCTTGGTCCACACATTATGCTGTATTCAGTGATTAACAGTGACTCCCAAGCACAAATACAGGCTCAGCGGGGAATGGCTGGAGAGCAGACCTGAGGAGAAGGACCTGGGGGTGCTGACTGACGAGAAGCGCAGCATGCGCCGGCAATGCACGACTGCAGCCCAGAAGGCCAACCGTATCCTGGGCTGCATCAAAAGAAGTGTGGCCAGCAGGACAAGGGAGGGGATTCTGCCCCTCTACTCCACTCTCGTGAGACCCCACCTGGAGTACTGCATCCAGCTCTGGAGCCCCCAACATAAGAAGGACATGGACCTGCTGGAGCGTGTCCAGAGAAGGGCCACGAAGATGATCCGAGGGCTGGAGCACCTCTCCTATGAGGAGAGGCTGAGAGAGTTGGGGCTGGTCAGCCTGGAGAAGAGAAGGCACCGGGGAGCCCTTATAGTGGCCTTCCAGTCCCTAAAGGGGGCCTACAGGAGAGCTGGGGAAGGACTTTTTACAAGGGCGTGAAGTGATAGGACGAGGGAGAATGACTTTAAACTGGAAGAGGGGAGTTTTAGATTAAACATTAGGAAGAAATTTTTCACTCTGAGGGTGTGAGCCCCTGCCCCAGGTTGCCCAGAGAAGCTGTGGGTGCCCCATCCCTGGAGGTGTTCAAGGCCAGGCTGGACGGGGCTCGGAGCAACCTGGTCTGGTGGGAGGTGTCCCTGCCCATGGCAGGGGGGGTGGAACTCGATGATCTTCAAGATCCCTTCCAACCTAAACCATTCTACGATTCTATGATTCATGGAAAATGAGCCGTGTGTGTGACTTGTTGCAGTTTTCCCCCTTTTCTCTGCAGCTGAGCCCCACGATACTGACTGCATCAGGGCATTTTCCCGGCAGCTTTCTGGGAATGTCAGCTCCAACAGCCAGGCTGCTCCTAGTGCAGGGGTAAAAAGACATGGCTTTCAGGCAAGGAAACGTTGAAATAGCAGGACTAGTGTGTTTCCAAGCGCTCCAGCAGCAGGGAGGGAAGAAAGAATGGCATAGTCAGCCCCAGCTCAAGCTCAGTTCTACCTGCAGTACCTTTTCTAGTGGTCTGCTCCATCTACTTTTGAATCTCCCAAGTGCTGTGCAGGATACATGAGTTACAGGGCCTGGCACCCAAGTTGTCTACTCAACTAACATGGGTTTTACTCAAACTGAATGATCTTAAATGCCCCAAATTTTCTCCTGGCTTGAGTGCAGCTGGCCCTAAGGGAGAAAATACCCTTTTCATCCAGTTCTGAACCACAAGTGAAGACAAGCCACGGAGGAGCATCACAGGAGAATTCCGGAGGCACCTGAGAGCAGAAGAGCAGTTTGCCACTGAAGGAAGGGGATCCTGGTGAGGATCAGTTGGACCTGGGGTTCAACGTGCACAGGTCAAGCATCATGAGTGGCTCTTGAAGGAAGCCTCCTTCGACCACCTACATTCTCAGGCAACCTGGGCACCCAGGCAGCAAACACAGCCTGCTGTTTCTTTATCTATCAGGAATGAAATCAGAAAGAGAAACAACATTTGGCAATGAAAAGGACTTCTTTCAGAGCACTGGGATGTCTGAGGAATCTCCAGTGCACGCTGGCTTCCCCTTCCCTCTGCAGCAGCCAGTAGATGGCAGCAAGTTATTGCTTATTCCTTCTGCCTGGGAGAGCCTTGGGCTTCCAAGAGGCACAAATCTCTCCTGGCTCTGTATAATCAAACAAAAAAGATCCCCTGCCTGCTTGTCGGAGCAGGAGAGGAGCCCTGAATGCCGAACATCCGAACCAGAACTGCGTTCTGAAATAAAGCACCCTCCGAAATCCCACTGCAGCGCTTCCGAGATAGTTCCTGGTGGTATTTCCCAATTCTTCCCATGCAAGAATCAGAGCTGGACGGGACAACCCTGCCATCTCCATAGATGTCTGTGCTGAAAACAACAGACCTGTTTGCACTGGGAAATTGTAGCATAAGGCCATCTCTGCCTCTTGTCACCGACTGAGCTACTCCTAAACCCAGAGGATCTATATCCACTCTGCTGCTGGGATTCATTCCAAATTACGAGCAAAAATAGAGTGTTTATTGGGTGCCTGGAGCAGAGCTGAGGCAGATCCGCTGCTTCCCAAACCTGCACTAGTCCCTTCCCATCACACCGTGTGGCCCCACACAGACATCTCAGCACCTTGACCTTGGTAGCCAGCCCCAACCAGTGATGCAACAGCTTGACACTGATTTGAAAGAAAGCTCCAGCTCCAGCTGCATCTTCCTTCTTCTATACACTCTTACCCTCCCCACCTAAATGAAGACGGGTTTGGGGTAAAGAGTGTGTTTTCAGGCGCCATTTAGGGTAACCGGTGTTAATTGTAACCGTGTCCTACAAATGCCTTGGCAATTCTCACCAACTTGAAAACCAGTATGAGGACTGGTGCCGTTCCCTCCTGACTCTCTGCAGGTGGCTGTATGGGTGGAGGGAAGATGTTTGCCCCGAGAATATAAGAATACAAGCACATCGTAGCATCGTGGGTGTCACCGGGAGAGCAAAGACACAGAGGAACGAGGTCAGAGCAGCAGCTGCAGCTGTATTTTGACAGGGAGCGGAAGCAAAGGTCATTCTTTTTTGTGAATGATAAAAATTCAAGCAGCCCTTGTATAGAATCATAGAATGGTTTAGGTTGGAAGGGACCTTGAAGATCATCCAGTTCCACCCCCCCTGCTACAGACAAGGACACCTCCCACCAGCCCAGGTTGCCCAAGGCCACGTCCAGCCTGGCCTTGAACACCTCCAGGGATGGGGCAGCCACAGCTTCTCTGGGCAACCTGCGCCAGTGCCTTACAACCCTCAAAGTGAAAAAATTCTTCCTAATGTTTAAGCTAAAATAGTGATCTGATAGATGTGATCACAGGTGTCTGAACTACATTCCAAGAGCTTATTCATGGCCAACCTGTGAACAACTGTCTGGCATGCTGATGGCTTCTCCCCATGCTTTCTCACCGGGGACTTCTCCAGAGTGTGTGGAACCTGGTGGCAGTGACAACGTAGGTACCACATCTAGTGGAAAGATGTGGTCAGAGACAAGGGCCCCGGTAACATCTTTTGCAGCAGGAAAAGATTTCTGGTCCCTGCAGGATGGATGGCCATCGCGACCGCTAACGTGAATGGTAGCAGCAGGGAAACCTCCGATCTAACTCGTAGGTGTACAGACCCCTCTGTTTTCTATGCTGCAAACCATTTAAGGGATGAAGGACACTTTCAGACCCAGTAACGATGAGTAGCACCACTGAAAAACCTTTACCTCAGAGGTCAACGTGACATTGTGTTGTATGAAATGTTCGCATTTCATCACTGGTCTCTCCCTTCCCCTTGCAACCACCTCAATTAACTTTCAAGAATAGGGCAATTTTATCACTGCTGTATGTCTGAGAAAGTTTGGTGGTTTTTTTTTTTTTTTTTTTTTTTTCTCAATGAAAAACGAACATCTAAGAGTTGAATGATATTTTATTTAAGGATAAGTCTGAGGCAGAACCCTGTCCCTTTTTGACTACCTCTGATGAAATCTCTGCATAAACATGCAAGTGTAATTTTTGGTGAGGATAGAGGGGGAGTAGGAAAGAAGGCACAAGGGAAAAGACCTGAACTGGAATCCAAATTTGAAGCTGGATTTTATCCCTCTACAGCCATAAATCTAATTCTGAGTCTGAAACTTCCAAAATTTGGAGGTATTTGGAACTCACGCTCAGTCCCAGACTTTGCAGTATATGCCTAGGTATTATACATGGGAAGAAAATACTATTTTTTCTTTAATATAGTAGTGGATGCCCTAACGACTGATTGCATTTCTGCTGGCCTAGATACTGAACACACATATAAGGGAAAAACCTATTAATATTTGCAGGAAATTTAGCAAATGCTACAAATCCTTTTGCGACACCTCAGCAGTCAGAACCAGTCTATTTTACCCTTTCTCCTGTCGGCGGAGAAACTCCTTGCTAGAGCTCGCAGAACTTGGCAATTTATTTTTTTCAATGGAAACGTGCTCTGGCTCTGCTTCGTGATGCTCTGCAGAGAGTTTCCCTACCCGGCCCTTACCTTGAACTGAGAATCTCAAAGCAAAAACTCATTTGAAACAAATTTTCCCCTTGCCGTGGTACTACTCCCAAAGCAGCAAAACCTGCTGTTGTCACCTGTAGGTTACAGATCTTTTGAAAAATGTGGTTTAAACAACAAGAATCTCACTAAAACCAGCAAGTGTTGCATGGGTTAATATTTTGCTGTGAATCCGCTACATGATTTTGGCTTCAGAGGAAAAAGATCCCCCTCCAGCTTCCCTGGTTGGGGTTTCTACTGCTTAAGGCACCAACTAAGAGAAGACCGGGGATGCCCGGTGCTCTTTGGGGATCATAAAAAGCCTTGAAGAATATATCAAAAGTGATAAATAGAAACAAAACCAAACTGAAAATCAAAAGGATGACATCCAGGAAACTCTTGAAAGTCTTTTGGCCCTTTCTCAAATGGTCCGGTCTTGCCTACAAACTTGAGCACATCACACTTTAAATGCATTCACTTCCAGGAAAGGACCACACGGGACCTCTTCCAGAATTCAAATGTTAACGTATGAAGAGTGATCGTATGAAGAGCAATGTAGTGTTCCTTAATTGTGGCTGATTGCTTCTTGATCCCTGAGTGTCACACTCGCACGGATAAAGAAATATTGAAAGGGCAAGGGAGCAACACGGGCAGCGAACTGACTGTCCAGGGGAAGCACGAACGAGTTGGCTTCAGATGAGGCTTAGATCCAACCTGGAGGGCAAAGAGTTCCATAACAGCCTGAGGAAATCTATTATGTGTGAAAACAATTCTAAAAAACCTATTATGCCTTTCCCTGATCAAAGGAGCCCATGATTTCAAGTTCCTTAAAGAAATCAGAGTAAACATTGAGTTATTTCGCACAGAGCAAATGCCTACAAAGACCAGAGATGGGCAGTGAGTCCCACGCTGGGTTAGACCCACTTCAGAAATCTTCTCTCCCCTTCAGTAAGGATCACCCAGTTCCCTGGAGAAGCGAAGCAGGGCGGGAATTTACCCCAGTTACCAGGAGGTGCAGGGGGGAAGGCAGAGCAGGCGAGCGAGTAGTTCTCCATCCACTCCGCCACTGCTCCCGTACATGAAATAACCACTTCCTCTCCATCTCCGTTTCTCATCTTTAAAAAGGCAAAACTGATACTCAGCTACTGCGCAAAGCATTTACAGATTCCTGTATGAGCTATATCACAGAAGTACAAATCACTTTTATCCTACATTGATGTTATTTTATGCTTTCTGGGGATGAACTGTTATCTTTATTTTATAGTTTGAATAGACCTCGGTAACTGGAGTCCCTGGGGTAACATGAGAACTTGCTCGGGTAATTGTAAATTCAGGTGAGCAGGGCAGGGTTTGGATGCATGAGACGCCTTGTTTATGTAAAAGGAGAATCCGGATAATAAGAATTCAAGAGTCATCTGAAGAACAAAAGAATAAAACATACTCTCTAGATCACAGAAATCTGCCCCAAAAGAAAGAAGGAAGCGATGCGGTCATGAAAGCTAAAAAGAAATGTTGTTGAAGTTATATTATGGGAAGAAATCTGCAGCACAGGTACCACAAAGCAGCTGATGCTGCTGTGCAGAGAGCTCACGTGTCTCCTCCGAGGTCCACAGCTCTTGATGATGGTACCCAGCAACTCCACTGGTGCAGGAGAAGATCTTTTTGCCACCTAACTCATATATGAAGAGGGTCGGTATGTGTTTGATGTTGTGAAAACCACTGGTCTGGCACATCGCTCACCCAGTAAGATCGGGAGCGGGGAACACGTTACCTCCTCGCCCTTCCTTTCCAACTCCACGTCAAATTGTGCAGCACCATGAGTCACGAGCTGCGCGGCCATTCAACCCTCACCGCAAAGACCTCTCCAGAAACCGGCCAGCTGTGCCATGCCAGCTGCCAGCAGTGCTTGGTCAGCGTTTCATTATTTGGGTGCCACTTGCTGTCAGCACATGCTCAAGCTCTGTTCTGCCTGCCAAAAAACTGGGCTAATTTATTTAGCATTTCAACAGATCAGGGAAAAAAAAATAATTTAAAAAAGGAAAGATTGAATTTGGAAACTCTATTCCTTGGAGAGTTAGTAATGGATCTTTCTCTCTCCCCCTCCTCCAGGCCTCGGCAGTCATAACTTCCTCATGTCAATGTTATTATGAAGAAACTAATTCAATAATGAGATCATTCCCCATATGAGAGCCCCAGAAAATGAGGCACTCAGTCATACCTACTCTCTCTCATCGGAGGGAGTCATGCTTCTTCGGCATTCATAACTTCCTCATGTCAATGTTATTATGAAGAAACTAATTCAATAATGAGATCATTCCCCATATGAGAGCCCCAGAAAATGAGGCACTCAGTCATACCTACTCTCTCTCATCGGAGGGAGTCATGCTTCTCTCGTAATTCAGTCTCCAAGAGCAATGGCCAAAAGATGACACCAACTATTTCCAGTGTTTGTGGTGGGTCATATCCAACCAAGTGTCACACAAAAATCTGTCATTTGACCTATGTGCTTAATTTGCAAGTTCCAGGCTCTTCCTTTGGCTGTTTCTTGGGCTCAGCTGCCTGTTGCTGAACCAGCTGCTGCCACAGAGGATCAGCCAATACAGCTACTGGCAGTCAGCAGCCCAGGTCCACGTGCAAAGTACACACCGTTTAGTGTTTGCTTATTCCTCAAATGCCCCCCCTTTAGTGAAAAAAGCAGCAAGATGGGTGAGAAACTTGCAGGGGATCTATCATGTCCAGTTTTGTTTTCATTTTGCTCCTACTACTATTTTAAGGGCAACAGAACTTGAAGGGAGACAGCACCTGGTGTCCCTGAGGTTCACACACACTGCTCCTGTGAGTTGCTGAAAGTTTAAGCCTTCAACAAACCGAAGTATGACTCATCTGGGCACGAATCCAGGCCCCAGACTCATCCAGTTTAAGTTCCACCCAAGACCTACACCTAGAGACTTTTCCTTGCCTGGGTTTTGGTCTTAGGAGAACCACACCAACAGGAAGCCCCATGCACAGACACTTTGGTGGGACCTCCACTTCGAGCTCATGCTGAGCTGAAGTGATCCATGTTGCTCTGAACGTTGCTCAACGAGGGGGAAAGTGAATATTATGAGGAACTCTTCTATGGGTTTAACTTGACATCCATCCAGTTGCCCGCACAAGCGGTGAAACTTTTGGAAGGAGTGTGGACATCAAGAGTAACAAACACAACCTGGGGCTCTCTGCTCACCTTGCAAAGTCCAGGTCAGCCTCACGGGACATGGTGATGTTCGTCAGGTTTTGCTGGAGGATGAAGATGTTCCTACACATTTTCTTGATGCCGGATTCACTGATGCGCTTGAAGTAGTGGGCGCCGTTGATAAGAATGCAGGAAATCAGGTGGCCCAAACCTGCAAGGGCGGTGGAGGCGGGGGAACAAACAATCAAATCACAGGAGGAAGACATTTAATGACAATAATTCATCATAAAACCAATGAATCAACACTGTTAAGTGGCACCTGTGAACCGGAACAGGAGATACACTGGATTGTACGTGGAAACCCTCAATATATTCCCTGTGCATTTTAGGAGGACTTTCCTCAAGGTTTCCTTCTTTAGAAAAAATACAAAACCACTTCCAAACACTATGAAAGCTCAAAGTTGCATTATCATAACCATTGATATTTCCAGGGCGCTTCCAGATTTATAATCAGGCTTTGCATAATGTCCCTTTCAGTCCCTCTCTCTGTCTGGGCAGAGCAATGGACCGCTACTGCTCCTACAAAATGACAGTATTTTAATCTGTTACCAAGCGCGGTATTTTTCCCTGGTAAACTCAGAGTCCCCAAAAGCTGAAATGATCTGCATTTCAATGCACTTGATGTGCAACCTCTCTCTGATTGGTCTTGAGCAGTTTCTTGTGTCTGAATGATGTCTCCATCTTTCCTCTGCTGCTGAAGGACATACCCAGCTGCTCAAAGTCACAAAGTCACAGCCACCCCCAAAATGGTGTATCCATTCATGCCGCATTACAAATAGCAAAAAAACCCAGCCTGATTCATTCAGTGCACAGGGCTGTGTAAGACCAGACATCGATTAAAAGTCTGAATTAAGAAAATATGTTCATGTATAGGCAACCAGCACAGGTTATATGTAAATCCCCAAACTGGGCTTAAGAGATGGCCACATTTCATGAAGACCATATGTATGAATTTCAACCTCATGGCTTAGCGAGATGCAAACAGTCCCCATGGCTCTGTCTGGAGCCATTCCACTGTTTCCTCAAACAGACACAGTAGACCTGAGCTGTAATAGAAGCTCTACAGTGTGCTGGTGATTGCTCAGTCTGCCATGGATTCACACAGCTCAGAAAACATCTGATTAAAAAACGCTCCATCGGTAGCTACATGGGTATGGCAGAAGCACACAGATACTGAAAGCCATCTCTAGGACCAGTAAATGGTGGTCAGACTAAGGCTAACCAGGCTTGCAAAGCCTTCATCCCTGCTGACATATTGTATCAGGCATTATATACTGGTCCATCTTCAGTCCCCACCTCCTCCTGACTTTGAACAACCACCACATAAAAGGACACGTATCCCGGCGGGCGGGCAAGAAACTGTGCATCAGCGCCACAAATAAATACGGGGGAGATGAACCAAGACATGATTTATATTCTCCAAGGTAATCACGACAGATGAGACATCAGAAGAGCTAATGTTCTCTAAATTTAATTTTAGAAATGGAATGGCTACACTTCGGATAGGAACTGCGCTGTGATAGAGCTGTGCTTGTGCTTGTAATACATACACATGCCCTGCGGCTTGCCGAGGAAGAACTGTCCTGCACGTACATCAACTTACTGCTTTCCTACTCAGCATGGGTCCGCTTCTCCTATTCAGCCAGACACGCTCAGAAATGGTATGGAGGCAAAGGGGTTTTTGAGCGCCCTGTGTTTGCATGGGTCTCACCAACCTGCTGAAGGTGGCAACGGTATCACAGTCTGCCTTACCCCCAGGAGGACTACTGTTGGGCTTTGGGATGAGAATGAAAAGTCATTTTGTAAGAACCAAACTCTTATGGTAAATGCCTGACCTTCGAAGATGTACTGGAACTTGTGCTGCTGGAGGCTGGCGCTCATGGCTTCCTCGATAGCACTGATGTCCTTGTTGAGCCGGACAACGAGAGGGTCATAGTCCATACTCTCCACGTTAGCGACGATGGCGTAGTTCCCTTGTTTAGCCAGCGGGATCAGGTAGTGGAAGCAATGAACTCTGCGAGACAGAAGAGAGAAACGCTACAATGCGACAACCCCGATGTTAAAATATCAGTGGGTCTGCAAAGTGCTGCCGCCTTGTTTTCCTTCCAATGTTCAAGCTAGTAAAAAAGTACCCAACAATTTGAAGAAATGGGTGGTTATATCTGCATTAAATACATCCTCCTCTTGCCATTGTCCCATCTTGAGAGGTGAACACAAAGGACCCTTAATTAACAGGTCTGACCTACATCATCCCAGTAAAATTCCAAGTGTCTTTTCACAAGGTTCTCCAACTTCACACATGCCAGTTCAGCAGCACTTCAACACCCATGCTCAAAGAAGAGCTCCTTCT
The DNA here is from genome assembly GCF_000708025.1 of Charadrius vociferus. NCBI lineage: Eukaryota > Metazoa > Chordata > Aves > Charadriiformes > Charadriidae > Charadrius > Charadrius vociferus. The sequence goes on along the minus strand of NW_009647856.1, from coordinate 11,883,632 downwards.
ATGTACCATAAAGACCTAATAACAGTTATAACTGGCAGAAGGAACGAGCCAGGGGACATGCAGTGATAATTAGCAGGCCAAGGTTGTGCCTATTCTCAGGCATTTAACACTATTGCAACTTTTTTCTGCTCACCTGCCCGGTAGGGCTGTAGGCAACATGCCCAACCACCATCTCTCCATCGAAGGAGAACTTCTGTGCATTCAAATCACCTATTAGGCCTCTGCAAGAACCTGTAATTAAGTAATTCCTCTCGAACCCACAGAGGAAAGCCCTATGTCCAACGAAGTCGATAGCAAAACTCCTTCTACTTTTGTAATTATTTGGTTTCACCCACATCACTAAATGGGGATGTGAGGTTAGTTGGGTTATTCCGAATTTCCTCTGTCAGGGAAAGATGGCCAAATCCCAGCCTGGGTGAAATATCCCTTGTGCTTGAAGGATAACCCAGGATCAGCACACTGAGACAGCAAGTTCACACCAGACTGGCCCCAGCGGCGGGGAGCTGTGTTGGGGTGAGAGAAGCTGTGATGGGTATGTCCTGGCTTTCACGCCCCCATCCTCCTGGAAAACATCCTTGAGGTGGCCATCACAAGCCAGTTCAATTTAGGGCAATTCCAAGAGTGAAAACATCTGTTTGCACTCTTTAGTGCCTGCTCCTGTATAATTCTATATGGGGCTTTTTATAGGAAAATACTGTAATAGACATTAAGTAATCTACAACTCTGTGGTTATTTGTAACCAAAGAGATGGATAATGATCGGAATGCGCCAACAGATTTCCTTTAAGGAAGCAGATCTAAATCCAAGGAGCAGGATCTCCATGACCACTGTCCTCAGGTCATGCCCACACGGTATCGGAGGAGGAGAAGCCAACGCCGGGCTGGTGTCAACCTGCATCTGGCAGAGCTGCAAACGAAGAGGGGGGCCCTAAAAGAGGAGAAATGCAAGGGGATAATTGCGTCGTCTCAAATCCGCTTTGCTGTTCGCTGGTGTTTTCTTTGACTGCACCTGCATCAGCAAGAGGCCGGATAAATTCCTGTGCTCTTTACAAACGGGCTCTGAGCGCCTGTTTAAAGCACGGGGTTTCTGTGAATGAACACACATTGTACTATGCACCTTGGCAATGGCACGGATCTGCGGAGATGGTGTAGGACTCTCGGAGAAACCTGCTAATAACAGCCATCAGAGGGACCGGGATTTTTTCTCCGTTACTGCAGGTGGTTGCAAACGCGGAGCGATGAATATGGGGAAGCTCCTGCCCCACTGGGGATTTTCCTGGTTGTTAGCATCGCTTCTTCTCAATCCTTTCCATCCGTTGCAAAGACTAACGTGCTTTGGTGTATTTACAGCATCAAACTGGGGCTCCTGTTAGAAGCACTAGAGGAGGTAGGCAATAGTCTGCTCTGAAACGAGCAGCACAAATATTTCCTGAATTACATTTCCACTTATTTCTGCCTAAACCAAGTGTGATGGAAAAGCCACAGAGGACCGAAGCCAGAAACCCAATCAGGCTGATGCCCATACCGTGAGTCCGGGTTACCTCAGGCATCAGCTCGCATTACATCGCAGCTGGAAAACTGCTCTGTTTCCATATCTTAACAATCTTTTCCTTGAATCCTTCAAACCCCAGCTCATCTGTGATGCCTGCAATCAAGTGGCCGGCAGATGATGGATAGCAGGTTGAAGAGCTGCTGACAGTAACTAATACGTATTTTTTTTAAAGCTACCTCCAGACTTCACCAGAGCTCTACCAACGTACACAAGGACACAATATGGCTTAGGATATGTCACGGCGGAACAAACTGATGGTCCATCAAGTCTCATTGCCCGTCTCTGACATCCACTTCTATTTGATGCTTCAGAGAAAAGGGAAGCAATGAAAATACACCTGGCCAATACAATGCATAAGGGAAAAATGTCTTCCCAGCCCCAGAGCAGCCAGCTGGCAGCCTGAAGAAAGGGATCTGCTGCCTTTGATCTTTGCATGTGAAGTCAGAAACATCATAAAATTATCCGTCCCTTTAAAAAAATCCAGCTGGTTGCCCAGTTTCTGTTCCTATTTGAAAAAGTGGCAAGAAAAGCTCCACAGCGCAGTGGCTAATAAATATGCAGACACCTGTTAGACTATTAAAACAGCATTGTCCAATATTCTAAGGACAAAGCCCCCGAAAACCCATTTTTCCTAGTCTCTGACACAAGAGAGACACACCTCCACAGGAAATTCCACTTTTGGTATCCTGCCTCTGTCCCACATTTGGCCGTCCATGGTGATGGGATCTGTCACATCTGGACTGACCGTTGATGCTACAGCAGGCAAGTATACCTGTCTGAGGTGCCGTGATGCGTACTCCGACCACAATCTTAACCTACAGCCTCCCAAGCTCACCCGCAATCCATGAATTCGGGGCTTTTACCTGACTTCCAAATGCAGAACCAGCAGGCAGCGATCAGCCATCTCTTGAAAAGACCTGGCCAGCTCACTCAGGGTTTGCAGGATCTGTTCGGATGCTGGAAGGTGTTCCAGACTGGCATGGCTGTCCTGGCCAGGAGACACAGCTAGCAAGAGAAGATAATATAAATTTGTGACATATTTCATCAATACCACTCAGCTTTAGCAACCACAGCATCTTGTCTGCTTCCATCCTGAATATACGCGTTCTCTCCCACCTTTTCCTGAGCAATAACCACTATAATTTGGGAGCGTTCGAAGCAACAAACTGCTTCTGCAATTGATTAAACTCCAAAGTGAATCTGAGGGGTTTAATCAACCACCAGAATACATTTGCTTGGGAAGATATTGCTGTGTGATGATTATTTCTGTAGCTGCAAAATCCAGGAACGATTATCTTGCTCTGCTCAGAGTGAGAAAAGAGCTGCTCAGGAGCCAAAGCACAGCACTGGCAGGAAAGATGGTCTTTTTTGGTCACCACAGACTTCCCCATGTAATGTCAAGTGAGTCTTTGCCTGTTCCCATCCCTTCAAGGAGGTTTTCTTCATTCTTATTAATAAAACCCAGCTCTTAGGCAGGAAAGGAATTAAAAAGCGGGCAACAGCTATGAGTTGGTCATGGACCAACTGTTTCCCTCCCACTCTTTAAGAAAACACCTTGAGTTTATCCTGACCACAAGAGCATCGTCTCCTGGAGGAGTGTCAACGCACCTATAACTCTGCAGCCTTCATCCGTCATATTTTATCACAGTCCCTGAACCCTGAACCTTCTCCCCTGCGACACAAATCGCTGCCACTTGAGCTACAGAAGTAGCTTCGCTAACAAGAATAACATGCTGTTATCATATATTTCGCCCTAATTAGAGGAAGTGTATCCCAAATATCTGAGTTCAAGTCCTCGTTCAAGCACCGCTTTAGAAATGACTTCCTGCATAGGGTGATTAGCAATGGTTGAAATCAGGCAGCCCCGCTTACACAACTTCCACTTGAATTAAGTAATGGGATAGAATCATAGAATGGTTTAGGTTGGAAAGGACCTTGAAGATCATCCAGTTCCAACCCCCCTGCCATGGGCAGGGACACCTCCCACCAGACCAGGTTGCCCAAGGCCACCTCCAGCCTGGCCTTGAACACCTCCAGGGATGGGGCCTCAACAACTTCTCTGGGCAACCTGTGCCAGTGCCTCACCACCCTTAAAGTGAAAAACTTCTTCCTAATGTTTAATCTAAACCTGCCCTCTTCCAGTTTAAAGCCATTCCCCCTTGTCCTGTCACTACATGGCCTAGTAAAAAGTCCCTCCCCAGCTCTTCTGTAGCCCCTTTAGGTACTGGAAGGCCGCAATAAGATCTCCCCGGAGCCTTCTCTTCTCCAGGCTGAACAGCCCCAACTCTCTCAGCCTCTCCTCATAGGAGAGGTGCTCCAGCCCTTGGATTATCCTCGTGGCTCCCCTCTGGACATGCTCCAGCAGGTCCATGTCTTTCTTATGTTGGGGGCTCCAGAGCTGGACGCAGTACTCCAGGTGGGGTCTCACCAGAGTGGAGTAGAGGGGAGAATCCCCTCCCTTGACCTGCTGGCCACACTTCTTCTGATGCAGCCCAGGATATGGTTGGCCTTCTGGGCTGTGATCGCACATTGCCAGCTCATGCTGAGCTTCTCGTCAGTCAGCACCCCCAGGTCCTTCTCCTCAGGGCTGCTCTCCAGCCATTCCCCCCCAGCCTGTATTTGTGCTTGGGATTGCCCCGACCCAGATGTAGGACCTTGCACTTGGCCTTGTTGAACTGCATGAGGTTGGCTTGAGCCCACCTCTCCAGCCTGTCCAGGTCCCTCTGGATGGCATCCCTCCCCTCCAGCGTGTCTACCTCGCCAAACAGCTTGGTATCATCAGCAAACTTGCTGAGGGTGCACTCGACCCCACTGTCCATGTCACTGACAAAGATGTTGAATAATACAGGTCCCAGTACCGACCCCTGAGGAACGCCACTCGTCACTGCTCTCCACTTGGGCATCAAGCCGTTGACCGCAACTCTTTGAGTGTGACTGTCCAGCCAGTTCATTATCCACCGAGTGGTTCATTTGTCGAATCCATGTCTCTTCAATTTAGAGACCAGGACATCGTGTGGGATCACAAGGGATCTCCTGGATCATCAAGCCCAGTCCCTACAAGCCCCGTGTCCCAGAGCCATGAGTATAAACTTGTGTGCCATATGAAGTTGTTCAGATTTCTACCCTTGCCGGCTCCTTCGAAACCTCACTTCTCTAACAGTGGTGTTAAAGTTTGGGATCCAACTTCCAGCCTAAACCTATTCACTGATGTTTGGTTCTTCACATGGCAACACTATTCTTTGCCTTATGGAGTTCTCCATCCCTGGTATCCCTCTTCACAGAATCATGGAATCACTTAGATTGGAAAAGACCCTTAAGATCATCAAGTCCAACCATCAACCTAACACTGCCAAGTCCACCACTAAACCATGTCCCTCAGCACCATATCTACCCGTCTTTTAAATCCCTCCAGGGATGGTGACTCCACCCCTTCCCTGGGCAGTCTGTTCCAATGCTTGAAAAAAGCAACTCTCTGTGCTCCTTCTAGTTTCAATTAATGTCTCCTGAACACAGGTAACCAGAGCTGTTTGCTGTGTTTGAGCTGTAATCAGTGCCACAACAGGACTAGAGCTTTCCCATTTACCCTGGAAATATTCTTTTGCTCTGCCATATCTGCTTTTTTTTCATGGCTGCTTCACATTTTCAGCTCAAAGTTGTTCTGTGATCACCCTGAATAATGGACACGTACTATCTGCTGGCTTTAAGAAACACCTCCTTCTCTCTTTTCTTGCACAAAGGTTCATTACACGATAAAACGCTTAGCCAGACACCAACGCAACTCTGCATAGAAAGGATCTGTACATCACCAAGGAACTGTTGACAATAAACTTTCATTTTGATGGAGACTGATTAAGTAAATGTCACTCGCCGCCGTTTGTACAGCCAAAGACCTGCTTTGAAAGAGGAACCTACGCAGAGCTTTGGATTTGCTCCTAAAATGAAATACACCTGCAGATCTAGCCTGAAAAGAAAAAATAATAATAAAAAAAAAACCAAAATGAGGAGATAAAAAGCCCCAATCTATTTTGTATGAAACAAATGGAAACAGAAGTAAACATACAGGACGGGACTGTACAATTAAAGGAGCGTGGCAAAGCAAAAGGGAAAGCTTTCACGCAGCGAAGTGCCTAATTGCGCATCTAAATGTACAGTGAATTACAACACAGAAAAGCATGCACGGGTGAAGCGATGTAAAACACGGTTCCTGAAAGCAGCCTCCTTCAGCAACGCCTGCAATCACAGCAATATTTATGAAGTTTTGTTTTTTGTTTTTTTTTTAACCAAGGAACATGGTAGAGAAATTCATAGCCTGGCAAATACTGCTGAATGTAATTAACTGGCCTGGAGTGTAAAAGAGAAATAAAGAGAGAAATGAGAGCGACAATCCACCCAGGGGGAATGGGAATAACAAGGATGCCCCTTCCCTAGCACACCCCGACGCTTCTCCATGCCTCTCTCTGCTCACTGAGGTCTCTCCCACAAAGAAAATGAAATTATCAGCGAGGGGGTGATGGGCTTATTTACACAGCCTCTAATTTCCAGATAACGGTGTGAAGAGATGAGTCTGGGAAGGGCTTTGGAAGAGCTGTTTGTCCAGCTGCCACCCGCCTTTCAGCTACGAGACCTCCAAGTGACATTTGTTTCCCTGGAGGGCGGCAGGACTTTCGGATCCTGCAGGATCAGGTCTAGGAGTGCTTAGAAAGTGGGAAACCTCACCTTTATTATGGGGGGAAAAAACATCTATTTTTAGTCAAAACTCCTACGCTTTGAGAAGCTTCTATCAGCCTCACTCCTGGAGATGGACTCACGGCAAGAATCAGCTCTTTAGCAGTGCTGGCGCTGCAGCTTCGGGCTCAATCGTGCCAGCTCTCTCCAGAGATGCCCCCCTGCGAGCAGTGGAGATGGATGGACCCATCATCTGAAACGCAAGAGTCAGCTAATTTCTGTAGTGGAGAGATACACGCACAATTTTTTCTACTCTCCAGAATTCATTTACAGCAATTTAAGTGAAGCTGTAATTATATTTGTCAGTGGAGATAAGAGGAGGAGGGAGACGGGGACAATCTGCTCCTTATTTAAAGCCAGAGCACTGAAGTCCTTCTGGGTGTTCAGAGCCCCTGCAGTGGGGAGGAGGGTCTGGTGCTGGCTTGGGGGACGCATACCAATTTCTCCCATGCACGATGAGGACACTGAAGTGTATTTTTGCTTTTCGAGATCAAAGGAAGCGTTTCAGAACCCATCAATTTTCCTTTCTCCTTCTTTGGACATCCAGAAAGGACCATTTCGCCCCCAATGAGAAAATCCCATTTCTTTAAGTCTCACTCAAGACAGTTTTACTCCATCATCCTTGGCCACACGAACCCACAGAAGGAGCTGTAGCAGCAAAAAAATAATCAGAGCCTAAATTATTAAGGGGCCTTGAATAAAAAAATGTAATTCTGAGCTGGCTTTGGAGTTGGCCAGTCCTTTGGGCAAAGGGTGATCCTGCATCGTGTAGACATTCAACTCACCAGGGCACACTTTGGGCTCTCTCCTTAAAGAGGGAGATATCCCCAGCTGAAATGCTGGAAAAGCAAAACAGCACATCAGCAGCCATCCATTTCTTCTTCTTCTCCTCCTTCATAACTCATTTACACGAAGTCGTACATGAGCTCTCCTTGGCCAACAAAATACCCAATGGTTGGGTGGCCAACGTTTTCTCCCATTGGCCCTTATCATCTTGCAGCCTAAACAGATGAATTTCATTTGTCTTAAGTGATCTTCCGGTGCTGCCGGATAACAGTTATGGTTTTGTTTGGGATTTCTTCTAGCTTGCTGTAAGCGCAGCCAAGATATCTCACTCAAGGAGAAGGAATGTTTCATTCCAGCAAACGTGAGAAAAATAAGCTTAACACAGTCGTTGTCATCAATGATTTCAATCATTTTGCAATTCAATGTGACGCCAGTCCCTCTTGACAGATTGTGCCTTGTAGATCGATGGATGTAAATTACCAGACCTCTGGAATATTAAACAAAACCTGCCGCGTTGCCCATAAACAAACCTCTGTAACCAATCAAGGTCTACAATAGCGCATCCTGCCCGCTCCCTGCTCGAGCAGAGTGACTGCTAACAGATTTGAATGACTTAATAGCGCAAGGAGAAAAATCAATCTAAGGTTACAGGCTCTGCCTCCGCTGTGGTGCAACCTGAACCTGAGAAATAAACCTCCAACAGGCTCAGGCTTTACATAGCACGACACACATGCGCTTTACAGGGGAGAGGGGAAAGGCTCACAGTGAAATTCTACAACTTTGTTGGCGAAAAACCCCTCTTATTTGGAAAAGAGATGCAGTATGAAACGCTTGCTCTGTCTCCCGCAAGTAACATTAGGGACCAGTTCACAGCTTTTTAAATTTTAATTTCTTGGTCCTTTCCTCTCCAGAAGAGGAAACTCCAAAATAATTGCAAACACACACAGAGAAAAGGAAATTTGTTATGGATTATGTGTTGGACTATGCCTTTGGAGACTCAGGGTTCACTCTTCTCTCTGCTGCAGACTTTTCTGGGGACTTTGTGCACGGCTTTCTCTTTCCATGCTTTAGTTCCCAGTGTGTGAAACCTGGATAATGTGTTTTTATCCTTCACTGCTGTTCAAGCTGACTCTAAGCTCTCCCTGTCTCCTGCTCCTACAGCTTTTAGCACCACGAGGTGATGACGCCACTGGGAGACAAAATTGCTACTCCAACACTAACACGAAAGAAGAATATCTGGTTATTTAAAGGAAAAAGCATTGGGTGAAGTTGGGAGGAATTAGTTTGTGGCTGAGTATGTGGGTTTCTTTTTAAAGGAGATAAGAATACAGCAGCACAGTGTGCACATTAGATGCAACATCAAGGACCGATTTCGGCGAGATTTCTGAAGAAAGACATATGCCAGGAGACCTTTGTCTTCTGAAGCCAAACAGCAGGAGGAAACTAATTTTTTTAAAAATATGTCACCATTAAAAAATCACCTCTGTTTCTGTTAAGCCACAGTCCGTTAATTTGGGCCAGAGCCAGGTAAAGGAAAGCTGCCGCCGTGGAGATGTTGGTGACCACGGGCTTTGTGGGGTGACAGGAACATGGCTGAGATGCCCACAGCCCCACCGAAAGGCGACACAAGTGGCATGGGGCATCGCTTCCACGTAGCTGTAGAGAGACGGCTGCGTTCAGCCGCAGGAGCTGGGAGATATGTTAGGACTTGCTGGAGATTAAAAAACCTAAATAACCAAAGAGAACCACACAAAGCAAATCAACTGAATTGTTTCTCTCTCTGTGGGAATAAATAGCAGGACCCTGCTCTCAAGCTGCTTGTCTTTTCGTGGTTACACATCTTTCCTCTCACTTTGATCTCTTATCGCTCTCGAGATGTCGTCTCGATCTAATTTAGAGTGCAAGCTCTCCAAGGAGTGTGGGCCTTCTCTCTTCATCCTCTCGCAAAGTGCTCTGCACACCTGTGGTGCTCAAGAAATAATGAACACCAACAAATGTATGCAACCCATATGGCCACTTGGACCGGGTTCTGGCTGCAGGAGTATAATTTGAAGCTCTAAGGCATCGATCGCTCACTGCCTAAATATAAATTGGTCTGTTTGGGGATCTCAGAGCTGTAGCTTTAAAGAAGAGGACTGGAATGTGCCATAAAATCTGGAACTGGATTTTGACTCTCCCCAAATTCGTGAGATTCATTTCAGAGTTACAGGAATTCAGGAACCAAAGCTAGATTTTGGGTTTGACATCCTTCCCTTGCTTTTCAGAAGTGTGAACCTTTGGGCCTCTTCGATATGGCAGAATACTTAAAATATTATGCAGATATTGCTGCATTGCTCCTTTCAACCTAAATGGTTCTCTGTACAGATTTTAAATATAGACAAAAAGATCAATAAGAGTAATGACATCCCCCAAGACTTCCAAAATTCCACAGAATTACAGAATGATTTGAGTTGGAAAGGACCTTTAAAGGTCATCTAGTCCAACCCTCAACGTATTTGGCAGCTAACACTTCGATTTTGGATGTCAGCTGTCTTCTTCACATGGGCTCCAAACCGAAAGGCAGTGCCCGAGCCCATGCAGCTGCAAGGATGGACGCTCTGCACATCAGTGCTCTGACCTTCACTTCCACAACGATGGGTAAGATTAACTCTAAACTCCAAGACGAGCTTGTCTTTACGGACGCTTGTCTCTACAGACACTCGCCCCTACAGACAAGAGTAGGAGCCGATGAGCAGAGGTGACGACAGTCAGCACCTACCTAAGCCAAGCACCGAGTCTCCCACACAACGGCCACAACCCTCCTCCTTGACCTTGGCCCCTGCAAAGCTCTGAGATATGGAGAACATTTACCACACACACGTGGGCTGAGCGCACAGCTGGCCATATCGATTGACTGAGAAGCACAAGAGAGAGCAGGGATTCTTGTTAGAACAAAACAAATACCATGAAAGGACATACTTTAAGAGGTCGGGACCCTTCAAACAAGAGATGGGAGGATGAAATTATCTAAATACTCAGTGCTGGTCCCGCTCACCTTTTACTGGGATCAACCAGTCACCGGAGGTGAAGGGGCAAAGTTATGCCAACACTTAAAGGACAAGCAGAAGTAAAGAAAAAGCAAGCTCAGGTAGAACTTCTCATTAATATTACTCATAGCAAATTCCTAATAATGAGCCTTGTTCTCTAGCAGAGGCAACCAGCATCATATGGGAAGATCCTCAAGAAAGAGATTTTCCCTTGCAAATCTCCTTGAGGTCCTGATGAGGATGCAGAAGAAGGAGAACTTGCGCCCAAACCCCGTGAAAAGCAAGACAAAACTGGAGGTTGGCACTGAGAGCTTCCTTCCATGCCTCTCTGCCCTTCGCTCCATGTTCAAATTGAAGTGCGGGAAAGGGGACAAGGCAGTCGGGCTGGAAAAAAAAACATCACGACCTCATTTGCGATGAGTGGTGATAAGCAGACTGGGCTGCAGTCCCCATCAGTTCAGTAAACACTAATGATGAGAAGAGCACAGACTGTCACCGGTGATAAAGAACAGGCTAAACACTCTATTAGTTTTTCATTTTGTGAATTAATGTTTTTTATGGCGTGTGTACACTCGCTAGTTAATGAATTGTCTCGTTAGAGCTGCCTGCGGAGCTCCTCGTCTGCCTCTGCTGGCAGGCATAAATTTCACAAGGAAATTAGCACTTTTAAAAAGGCAATAACTCCTCTAAAAGTGGTTTGTTTTCCATTACTTCCTGCAAATATGCAGCCTCGGGAAAGGGATTATCAGGGGGAGGAAAAAAAAAGGTGTCTTGAGCTGGAGGGGCAGGGCAAATACTGTGGGTGGGAGGTTCTAGCTCTGTCATATGACAACCCACTGGAAGGCTTGGTTGCTCAACACTTTTCTTTAAGCACTTTGTATTTAAGCCTGCACAAGGCTTGAAAAAAAAACCAACCCAAACTTCTTGGTTCATTTACAGAACTCTGAAGAGCAGATTTTTTTCACTGAAGGAAGCAAAATTGTGTAGGTACAGCTAAGAGCAGGAGAGCTCTGTAGATTTTGGATATGGAAGGATCTCTTTGAAAAGTCCAGGGTTTGCCATTCCAGTGCTCCTCAGCTACGAAAACTTCTTTGAGTTAAATTTTTCTGTTTTCAGTAATTTATAATGTAACTTTCCCCCTTCCCTATCCGTCTCAGAAAAATTATTTCTTGGGCTGAATTCTATTAGCTCAGAAGCGACTTGATTTACAAAGCTTAGTAAAAACCCATTCATCTGCTTTTGAGTTATGGAAAGTATTTTTTGCCTGTTCAGTGTTTCCCACCCCTCTCTGTGGGAAGCACCAGCCATGTGCTTCACCTAATTTTTATTAAAGACAGGGAAAAATCACAGCTCCAGTGAAGTAAGTCAATGGAGACGCTTCCATCAATCTACACGGAGCCAAAAATTCACCCCCAAACTAATTTCTTTATCTATTTGTCACTGGTTTCAAGAGGCGGAGAAGACCTTTAAAAAATTGTCAACGTTTGTGAATGAATGAGCCAAAATGAGTGGAAGGAAACCAGAAAACCTCAAGGCCAGCTGCTTCACACACGGCACCGTGTCCTTAGAGCTGATGGAGATGAGTTTAGCTCAACTGTTAATAAAGAATGCCTCACAGCTTTCAGAATAAACACAATGTACATATCAACAAATTAATGATATTTCTATGGTATCCGCTCTTAACTCACTGACGAGCATCGGGTGCGAACGCTGGAAATTTGTGAAAATTACAGAAAAAATTCACACTGTGTGAGTCGAAGCAGAGGGGAACAACAGACATTTATGCGCCGACTTCACGGCAAATTCTCCACACTGCTGGTAGGATGTGTCCCACATGAACTGCAATGATTAGTTTTTTGGCAGTAAAAAGAAAAAAGAAGACGGGTGTTGGCCACGTGCTTGGGTTAATATAAAAAAACCCACCCATATCTATAAAGAGTCGTCAACCTGCACATAAGGCTTCCTCAGAACTAGAAAAAAACCCCACAGCGATTGGTATTAGGACACTTAGAAAGCAACATTGAACTAAAACCTGAGGGATCAAGACATTTTGTTAAGGGACTGGTCAACTGCGCCAGGAAAGGGGATGATGCTCCAAACCATCTGAGATTCCACTTAACTTCTCTTGCAAACACAAGCATAAATTCAACTTTTTATTTTCTTTCCTCAGAGTCCTCCATGATGTCCTATGAGGACAGGCTGAGAGAGTTGGGGCTGTTCAGCCTGGAGAAGAGAAGGCTCCAGGGAGACCTTAGAGCCTCTTCCAGTGCCTAAAGGGGCTCCAGGAAAGCTGGGGAGGGACTCTTGATTAGGGAGGGGAGTGACAGTATGAGGGAGAATGGTTTTAAACTGAAAGAGGGGAGATTTAGATGAGATATTAGGAAGAAATTCTTGACTGTGAGGGTGGTGAGACACTGGCCCAGGTTGCCCAGAGAGGTGGGAGATGCCCCATCCCTGGAAGCATTCCAGGTCAGGTTGGACAGGGCTCTGAGCAACCTGGTCTAGTTGAAGATGTCCCTGCCCATGGCAGAGGGGTTGGACTAGAAGGCATTTAGAGGTCCCTTCCAACCCAACCTATTCTATGATTCTATATTGAGCTGCACCTTGCCAATAAATGCCCCCAAAACCTCACTGGAAAATTTCTCTGGGTAGAAGATGTTCTAAGATGGACTTATTTCTAAAAGGACCTTAAACCTCCCAGTTTATTGGACTTGCTGGAAGAGCAAGAAGAAGTGCTGAAGTCAGTCAGAGTCCTGATGCCCAAGAGCTAAACTGCTCTTCTTTGCTAGAGGCAAAGACAAGGTGAAGGAAGTGTAATGAAAATAAATACAGTTAAGCAGATACCTTAAGGATCCTATTTTGAGTGTTGACAATTAAAGATAGAAGCGTTTTTGGGGCTGTTTGTTTTTAGTAGATTGGTTTGCAAAACAAGAGGAGAAGCAGCAGGGAGGTCTGTGCTGAAAGACAAATGAGAATGAATGAGTCTTGTCCAGGAGCTTACAGAGGAAGGTGTGGATCCGAATACCCATGAGAAATAGAAAGGGTTTTCAAAGGTAGGCTGAAGAATGGGAAACACACAGAATGCACTCAAAGGAAA
>NW_009647856.1:11857080-11870404 GCF_000708025.1 Charadrius vociferus | reverse complement strand
TGCATCAGCTGCAGCAGACTCATAGTCTGAATTCTCCCCAATTTTTGCTTATTAGAGTCATTTCCGCCAAGTCCCATATGAATATAAATGCTGGTTACATCAGAACAATCCTATAGCCCACGCACCGTGGCAAAGTGACTCACTGGTGATTCCAACGGTTGAACACACTTTTGAGTCTGGTCACCTGGTTTTGGAAATTATTTTGCCCCTTCCACACTCCAGTAAGCTGTCACCTCTAACATGCCAAGGAGAAGCAGATGGACTTACTGCTATTAATCTTTGACATCAATGAGTCATTTTCTTCACAAGAGACAAACAGATCCTAATGCATTGAACCAACGGGAGTGGACAGCAGGCTCTTTGGAGTTATTTCCACAAAAACCTTGATTTGCTGGTATTACTCATGAGGGATCCTCATTGTAAAATGGTTTGAAAGCACTGCTAATTAGGTCACTTATTTACATTACAATCTCCTGCATTTAAGGCTGGTGGGTGGGAGGAAAGAAAGACAGAACAAGAGTAATTAGTGTAATCATGACGGTAATCTAAGTGCTGACCCCAAGGCACCAGATCAATACCGGGATTGCATCGAGGTGGTGTGCCTATTGTGTGAGATAAAGAATGACAAATCCTGAGCATCCAGGTCAGAAAAACAATGTCTCATTTTCTAACCATTAAATATTTGATGTAAAGTATTGAGGCTGGGCAAAGCAGCAACCCCTTATCTGTAAGAACAGCCTCACTGCAGACATTCAAGGGAAAGAAAAGGCTCTGAAAGGCACTAGAAGATCACTTTGACAAGAAAACAAGAGCTTTTAGTTGGCTGATGACTGTGTGGTTTCATTCCCTGGGATCCACCAAAGCAGACCAATAGTTGAGCTATGAAATTTTACCGTGAAAGTTATAAAACAAAACAAAAGAATCTCTTAATGCTTAGGCTTTACCAAAACAGTCATTGTATCTTCACAAGGTCAGCAGTCTCTTGCTGGTCTTCAAGGTTATTCTTACCATTTTGCTGTCCCAAACAAATTTACCATGGTTTTAGTGGTCCAAAAGCCAACTCAGCTAAGATGGTACCAGCTGCACTCTTGGTCACTGCCTGTTGTTGGTGTTAAGAGACGAACAGACACAGCTTTGCTTTCAGATCCAAGACAAGTTTGCCATATTGGCACTCAGAGGGAAAAAAATATAATCTCATTTTGATATGTTGAATCAATCCATTCAATCTAGCTCTTTGACAGAAAACACACTCATAGCATTGCTGGTGGCTCTTGGAGTCATTGCGAAAAGGCTCATAAATGCTTTAAGTCAGAATACTGATGGACACTTAATATTTCCTCTCCAAATGTCTTCTGAAAAGCCTCTGCACTCGGACACTGACATTAGGAAAAATTTCTTCACAGAAATGGTTGTCAAGCACTGGAACAGGCTGTCCAGGGCAGTGGTGGAGTCAACATCCCTGGAGGTATTTAAAAGACGTGTAGAGGTGGTGCTGAGAGACATGGTTTAGTGGTGGACTTGGCAGTGTAAGGTTGATGGTTGGACTTGATGATCTTAAAGATCTCTTCCAACCTAGATGATTCTATGATTCTATCTTGAGCTTATTGCAGGACTACCCACATTCATGTATGTAACTTGTGGTCAGCTCAGGCCATGGATGGGGTGAACTTGTGCTCATCTGTAAAACACGCCGTAGACAGAAAGTGAGTTAACGTGGTCCTGATCAAACAGTCTGCAAGGCAGGGGTGGAAAGGGATCGCCCCAGGACACCAGATCTCCATTCAGACGATGCGTGCACAGCTATGAGATGGAAAAAGATGTTATGGATGATCGTATTAGAAAGGTTCAGAGTGCCTGAGAAGGGGACGTGATCATGTTTTGAGCAATTGCAGAGGAGCAGCAACTGTTCAGTTAGTGGAACAGGGAAAAAAAAAGAAGTATTGGAAAATGAGACAGCTTACAAAGCTAAACTGGAAAGCTGTCCTTGAAACTGAGTTATATTGAAGCAACAGATATTCATCAAATCATACAAGCACTCAAGATTTATCTTTTGAAGTTAATAGCAGATGGTTTGTATTTGGTAAAAAAAAAGGCATCTTTTTCTGTTTGAGAAAGAAATTTACTTTTGTTGCAGTAAGAAAGCGACAGCATTCACTACGTCCTTCTCCTGCATGAGGTCAGGCACGTGTTGATCATCTTTAATCTGGCTTTTAAATAAGGTTCACTATTAATAGATCTCAACAGAAAAAGTTCCCCATGAGCAATCAATACAGCAAGATGTGTTACAAGTTCAGTGACAGGAAAAAAAATAAGCTCCAACTTGAGAGAAATATAGCCCCATTTAAGAGCTGAATTCAGTTCATTAGAAACACCGGGGTTAAACACAAAGACCCGTCTGAGTTCACCACCGCTGTGTGGCCTGACTACGAAATGAAAGGCATCAATTTTACCACCGCATCGGGCCTGATTTTCATTTGTACTGAGCCCCTTTTACACCACTCTGTCAGCAGAAAGTGACTCTAAATTACAGCTCCTTTACTCTGGCAGAGTGGTATAAAGGGGCTCCGCCATCAGCTTTAAAAGGCATCGCTTTCTCCAGTGTTGCAGGATGCTTTCTGTTAGCCATCAAAGCCTATTTCAGCCCGAGGAGGCATACGGAGCCGGGGAAAAAGGGGAGGCCGACCCTCCGGGTGCCAAGTGGTCCACGATAGTCTTGATCCCGTAATGGCCTTCACTAACCTTTTCAAAGTATTTTGAGATCTATGGCTGGAAAATGCAATGCAAATGCTCCCTATTATCATTAATAAGAGCCAGCCAGTGACAGACAGATGCAGTATTTGGTAAAAAGCTGTAGCACAAATCTTTTTTTCCTCTCCCGCCTGCTTTTGAATGAAGTCGTAGCTCACCCGAACTGCTGCAAGTCTGGAGGGTGAAGTGCCGCCCATCAGCAGAAGCAGTGAAAGCATCTTCCACGTGTTTCCCTTTGATTTTGGGGTGAAAGCACCCCTGAACAGGAGAAAATGACCTGCTTTGGAGGCATCCTGGATAAAGAAGTTAAGAGGCTGAATGCCCTTTTAGATACTTCAGAAGTTCCGGACTCTGTCCTCCCACACCCTGCAATGACCCTAAGGCAATCTCCTCAATTTATAACACCTTAAAAACACACTAACAGATCAAACTGGATCCTGACGGCGTTCCTAACGAGACCCAGCTTCTAGGGAAGAGCCATGCACTTTTTGCAATGTAAATAGGTGAAGCCAACGACCCCTAAGCTTTATTGCTGGTGTCCTCATTGTGATTTTACCTCTCACCATTTCTGCGATTAAATCTGGCTGGTTCACAAACCCCACATGAGATTTCAGGCCTCTAATTTGGAAACCACAAGACTACAGCACAATGTGGCAGTGGGAATTCAGAGCGCTACAGAAAATTGTTGCATTTCTGAATAAGGCCTGTGACAGTAACAAACTCCACGCTGGTTTTTCGTATGCCGCAAGGTACCATATCAATTGCTCAAAAGGGTGAAAAGAGATAAGACTACAACGGGAAAGGACTTCCTCAGGAAGAACAAGAGGGAGTTATCTCCCAGTGTACATATTGGCATCTGCATCACTTTGACATATTGACATTACCTACACAGCCTGCCTATGGCTGTCACGGTGGGATGGAGGGCAGAGAGGGGACAGGCAGTGTCCTGCCTGGAGCTGGCTCATCTCACAGAATCCCAGACTGGTCAGGGTTGGAAGGGTCCTCTGGAGCTCCCCCAGTCCCACCCCCTGCCAGAGCAGGGGCACCTACAGCAGTTGCACAGGACGGCGTCCAGACGGGTTTGGAATGGCTCCAGAGGGGGAGACTCCCCCACCTCTCTGGGCAGCCTGTGCCACTGCTCTGCCGCCCTCACAGCAGAGAAGTCCCTCCTCAGGTTGAGATGGAACTGCCGATGGTCACGTTTGTGCCCGTTACCTCTTGTCCCATCACGGGGCACCACTGAAAGGGTGTTCCCATCCCCCTGGCACCCTCCCTTTAAGTACTTATAAGCATTGATAAGATCCCCCCTCAGTCTTCTCTTCTCCAGACTAAAAAGCCCAAAGTCCCTCAGCCTTTCCTCATCAGAAAAATGCTCCAGTCCCCAAATCATCTTCGTAGCCCTTTGCTGGACCCTCTCCAGCAGTTCCCCATCCTTCTTGAACTGGGGAGCCCAGAACTGGACACAGTGCTCCAGATGTGGCCTCACCAGGGCAGAGTAGAGGGGGAGAGTGACGTCCCTCGACCTGCTGGCCACATTCTTCCTGATGTACCCCAGGATGCCATTGGCCTTCTTGGCTACCAGAATACAGCTGACGTGAAATGGGGAGGGAGAGCTGGAAAGCCATGTCCCTGCAATGGTCCGTGCAAACCCCTCTGTCGGAAAGGGAGCATGGGGTTCCCACGTTTCTCATTAAACCTACATGCAGCTGGCTTAACCAAACTCACTAATTAGCCCTGTGTCTAATGCAGATCGCCGGGGTGGACAGCAGGCTCTGCCAGCGAGCAATTGCAATTCGTGTCTCTGGAGTGACAAGCACATAGCAGAGAAACGGCTTCATCCCGCTTGTTTTGCGGTGGGTACAGCTTTGCTGACAGAAGCAGGCTTGAGATGATAGGACGAGGGGGAATGGCTTCAAACTGGAAGAAAGTAGATTTAGCTTAGATATTAGGAAGAAATTTTTCACTTTGAGAGTGGTGAGGCCCTGGTGCAGGTTGCCCAGAGAAGCTGTGGCTGCCCCATCCCTGGAGGTGTTCAAGGTCAGGTTGGACGGGGCTTGGAGCAACCTGGTCTGGTGGGAGGTGTCCCTGCCCATGGCAGGGGGTTGGTACTCGATGATCTTCAAGGTCCCTTCCAACCTAAACCATTCTATGATTCTATGATTCCAACCTAAACCATTCTACGTCCTGAAGGGCATGGCAATCCCAGCGATGGAGCGAGCCCTCCAAGGAGGTCTCCCATGCATCTCTGCTAATGCTGGCGTGCTTCCCCCATAGGTAGGCAGGGTTGAGCTGCAGAGGTTAATTCCAAATGTGTACCCATATTTTTCCTCAGTTATTGAGAGTTCACTTTCTAGTTTCTGTGGCTGCAGCCACAGGATCAGCCCGACGTCTATTTGAAGCCAGGTTCGCGTGGCAGACTTTGCATCTTTGCTTTTTAACGAATCTTTGCTCCACTGACAACTTCCAAGGGACACTAGGAGACAGGGTGACAGACAAAAGCTTTCACAACTGTCAAAGAAATCATTGGTTTAGGGCTGGTTTTAAAAAACAGTATGTTTTGAGTCCTTTATGCTTTTGAAGCTTTTTTTCTAAGAAAAAGGGTAAGTGTGCACTTATGTGTGTGGTTTTCAGATACAGTAAGATGCTCACCCAATTGCGTGAATCCAGGAGCTGGGGTGCTACAAAACCCCAACAAACAGCCCACAATAAAAACACTCAAGGGTTTTTTTCCATTTCTGCTTTGGTTTCAACACCCTCCTGACCCAACACTTCCTCTCGGAGTGCTCCTTGATGCACCTCCCTAATTTGACTAAATATGGAGCCTCGGGATCCTTGTCTAAAGAGATTTTCTCTTTGTGGAGAAGGCAACGACAGGAGAGCAGATGTCTGTCTTGACATTACTGCCGGAGTCTTGTTTTTCTAGACTGTTCTAAACTGTTAAGGTACTAAAATTGTATTACAAATATTCTTTGTTAAGGATAAGAAAGAGAAAGCACACACAGAAAGTGAACTCGATACGCTGAGCAAACCTTTGGGTTGATGCAAGGATGTCTACTGATCTACAAACATACGTGGACACATAGTACTGCGCAAAAACTTTACTTCCAATAAGCCATGTAGAAGTGAAAGACGATCCTGTTTTATGTGAGGTCTGTGAGAAAGTAATTTCAAACTCAACGTTTAAGCCAGTCGGTCGTTAACTGCTGACTACAACAATCTGAAGTCATGAGATGCCAACAGCCGGCGGAATTTAAAAGGGTGGCTGCAACCTACTCAGCTAATGGCGAATCTTTCATCTTCCTAGCCACACACAGCATGCCACCACCTTAAAAATGTAACGACTGTCCCAGCTTCTTCATTGTGCATAATAATTCCTTCTTTGTAAAACATTCAGAGGGCTTCAGAAGGCTGAAGCTCCAGCAAAGGAGAAGGATGAGTAGATGCTGTATGTGCACATGACAAGGCAGAGAAGCAGGAGAGGAAGAGGCGAGGAAACCCTACTTCCATTTTCACACATAACCTATTGAAAATTTACTTGACTTCCTCAGTTAATTCATCTTCTTCCAGCAACTTTAATCCTTAAATGGTTATTGTTAAAAAGAAGTTTGCATTCCCTCAAAAGACAAGAGAAAAAGAAAATGACTTTGTCATATCTGACTGGTTCAGAAAATACAAAATCCAATTCTGAGGGAGTGCAGATAAGGGAAGAGCTATGGAAGAGCCATCAGCTTAGCAAACACTAAATAATGAAGAATGCAGAGACTGCCCGGCATGATAAAACACTCTATTAGCAAGACTGTTTTTAAATGAGTGATAATTGTGGCACATCCGCAGCAAAAGGTTATTGAATTTTTATCTCTAGGAAGGGGCCTTTTGACAGTGTAACCAAAAAAGCCACCAACAGGTAGCCCCCTTTTTAGGATTTCCCAAAACGTGTCCACACCTGCCCAACTCTAGCTTGTGGTTTCTGAATACTTACAGCTATGCCTATACATTGCCCAACTGCAGCCAAGGAAGCTTTGCTGGAAAAGCTCCTGACTTTCTACAAGGAAGGAATATGGGGCCACCATGAGCATATCACGAACTCCTTGGAGATTACGGTATTTCTTGCTTTGCATCAAAAATTCTGGTTCCAATCACTGACTGAGCGCTTGGCGATGCCCTGAATGGGTCTAAGATTTAATCTCAAGTAGCTGGGACAGAAAAGAGAAACAATCGAAGACCAGGACGTGTTCTCATCATGCACTGGCCCAACATGTGGTAAGCACAGAAGACAGAACCCCACCACTGCTACCAGTTAATGAGATTACGGCTCTTGTTCAAGCATGGACACTTTGATGTAGCATCTAGTCCAAGGAGAAAAATAAAGCAGAAGACAGAGCTGCTTGAAGGAATAAAACACCTGCCCAAAGTCAGCTGCCACAGAAGAAAGCTGGGTGATGAACGGCCCGTTGGCTTGTGTATGACGAAACACGGACTCCAGTTGCATTGAACTGGAACGCTTGGGTTTCGTCTTTAAAGTTAATGATGCTGAAATGACAAAGCTGGCTGCACTTACGGCAATCCGAGTCTGAACGTGGTGAGCTTCAGCACGTGGCAGAAAACCTCGTTATTTAGCTTTACTTTCGGTCAGTTATTTGCCCTCCTCCCTCCCCCCGACGCTCATTAACATGCTGCAGCTTCCAGCAATGAGACGCTCAGAAATTCAGATGATCAAACCACGACAGAAAAGAACAGAGTAACTCGGATGACAGTTGAGCGTTATGGCATTAACATTGTATGAATCTTTGAAACAATAGATGATAGTTTTAATTTTTCCTCCTCTCAGCTCAGTCCGAGCTCATTTGCGTCGCTGTTCTCCTCCTGTCCAGGTGGGATAGAAAGAGACATCTCATCTCATTTTCCCTCTGTTGTTTACTCTTTGTATTCTTCCCCCCTAAAAATGCACTCCCCTGTATATCACTGCACCTTCCCGGATTTGTAAATACATCTGACTTAAAACCACCTCCTCTGCCCCACGGCATCACTTTTTACTTCTCCCATACAGACTGCAGTCAGCTCTATTGATGTTCCATTTATGAGATATACTCCACCAGGTTTCATTTATAACCATGAGGTCAACAGCCTCTATCATTTTCTTCCTCTTGTTTCAGATACTCCTGGCATTTGTGTACAGACATTTTAGTGCATCGGTATAAAGTTATTACAAAGGAAGATGAATTTTTATTGTCAGGAGGACGCTGCCAAGTGAAATATTACACTTCGTACTTTTATGTTTATTCACTGCTGCGTGTAACGTCCTCTCAGAAGCCTGAAAGTCACGCTCATGCCCTTTTATGTTGGGGAAATATTGATTTATTAAAAAATTTGAGTTTCAACCAGAACTGGAATTACAAATGATGTTTTTATTTTTAACAACTTTGACTGTCAGAGCACAGCTCCTCAGCCCCAAGAACTCCCCCAGTAACTACAGTTCTGTGAGCAAACATTTGGCTGCTGAACTTTGATAGCATTTTCCATTGGGTTTTGTTTTCTTTTCTTTCTTTTTTTTTTTTTTTTTTTTTTTTTTTTTTTTTTTTTTTTTTTTTTTTTTTTTTTTTATAATCTTCTAAAGTACACCCTGTGAGAGCACAGCAATTCTCCTTGTCACTCAGGTACTGAGAACCCAAAGCATGATTACGGGAATATCAAAGCTACCTGTAGTATTTTGGGTCTTTAATTATTAGCTAATTGTATAATCTTAATTATCCTTCTGCATCCCAACAAAATGATCGTGAACAGCCGCAGTAAAGAGTTTAAAGGTTCTGCTCTAGAGCAGAGTTATAAGCCATAGGAAGGTTTGGCAGTCAACCAGAGATGCTCTGCTATCGAGGGGCAATTATTTTAACGGAGATACAACACTACGACTTTATTTAGCACCAGCAAATTTCCCCCATCGCTTCCCCAGAGGTGATTTTCAGTGCCCAATTCCCAGGGGAGCTCAGAAGATCTGGCTGCCCCCAGTCCTGTTCCTCTGTGGGTACCTTCCCAGGGGACTCCGCTCCGTATTTGTGGGACAAACTGCCGAAACGCCGCGTATCCTCCCTGCCTCCCAACGTGTCCCGGGATCCCACCAAGCTGTGTGGGTTCTTTTTATGCAACGCTTTCCTTCTCCTCTTCTCCTCATCTACAGCATAGTGGAGATGCCTCCTTCCAAAGCAGCGGCATTTAATATAACCCCTAGACAACAGGGGACGTTCGGTATTTGTAAAACACCCGATATTTTATTACAGGGATCTAGGGCAATATGAAGTGCTCTACCAAATGCATGGCCACCTCTCCAGGGGACAACCTGTGACACAAGGACAGTTACTGGGAATGTCTCGGTAGGCAGGTGAGACCAAAACCCCAGGTCCTAGGAAAAGCTTAACCCCGCGTCAGCTGAGCTATAGGTGACTCCTGGCGAGTTAATAACAGTGGGAAGGTGATGGTGGAAAGCAGCAGAGCTGAGCTCTACTTCTGGGGCTCAGCCACAACCTTCCTCTGACCGTGACCCTGTGCAAACAACTCCAATGACCACCACAAGAAGAGAAGCAACACTAATCATGTCTCTAGCACTTTCCAGACATAAAGAAATAAATAATTAAATCACTATTCCCAGGGGGAAGGAGCGAAAGCTGAAGCACAAAGAAGTTGAAATGATCTCACAGAGGTAGCGTGGACAATCCTTGACAGCCAGGAGCAGAAGTGGACTCTCCAGGCTGCCCTGTCTCTGCCCTCCCCGCACCTCAAGTTCACCAAGGGTTGCTTCTGCCTTTGCAGGCTGACCATCAGTGCCCCAGTGATGAGCACGTTAGGGCGTTCCTCATTAAGACCTGTTCCATTTCTCTACTGAATTCATAATACACATAGATTTTTAAAAATTCGGTGATCTAATCATGCTTTAAAGAAAATGAAACCTGGCTTGGCACTGATACCTGCTCTTGTGCAACGTCATAAGCAGGGACTGCTGAAAAGTTCAAGCGTTGAAAGACCCTTCAGAGCTTATGCTAGAAGGGATGCTTCTGGCACCCTCACCTGGTGTCCACCAAAGCCTGAGCAGATATCACACCAGGAAGAAAGGGATGGAGCTGCTTTGCTTTCCACTTCCCTCTGACATAAACCCGCTTTGAAATCAAGAACAAAAGATGCCCACTCTTGCTAAAACCACATATTTATGCCGGTTTCCATTTCTAAGACAAAGGTTCTCCGATGGGAGCTACTTACTCTGAGTGGTGGAGAGGTTGGAGAGGGCTGCCTTGGTGCGACCTGCTAACCACTCCAGGCTCTCGTGCATGTTGGCCAAGGCCTTCAGGTCACTGACATCCCGCAGGATCTCCTGTTGAGGGATGAGTTTATCTCCCAGGTTGCCAATGAGAACTTCTGACTCTTTGCCGAAAGCAGCCCTGAAACGCAAACCAAAGCCACGCTCAGAAACACAGCACAGGACAGCAAAGGGGAGACACCAGTTACACCATGGAGAAGGTCAACCCAGCCAACGGAGAACTATTCCAGCATGAGGTCTCAATAATGTTGTCTGGTGGAGTTTTTGAAGTCTCATTTCAGTTATTGACACCTCTATCTCAAGGAGGGTTTTTTTTCTGTGCTTCTCTCTGCATTTACAACTTCTGAATATCACCTCACA
Organism: Charadrius vociferus; assembly: GCF_000708025.1. Classification (NCBI taxonomy): domain Eukaryota; kingdom Metazoa; phylum Chordata; class Aves; order Charadriiformes; family Charadriidae; genus Charadrius; species Charadrius vociferus. The sequence continues at coordinate 11,859,993 of NW_009647856.1, read as the reverse complement.
GTTACAAACTTCATCCCAATCAACTTCCGCACCTCTTCCCCCAACCCAGCATCGACACCTTGCTGAGACACGCACCCTCCCAGTGAGCTTTTTCCTCGGCGTTATTTGCCGCGGGGATAATTGACACTAATTTCTTGGCAGAGAAAAGGGAGAGGAGCAGTTAAGTGAACGTAAAGCTGCTGCCAAGGGTACATCAGAGACCTCCTCCCTCGTTCTGCGGTATTGATGTGGACACTTGGCTGCCGTTCAGCCCTGCTCTGGCACGGTCAGAGTACCTTCAAAGTAGCACAGGTCATCCTGATTTATCCCACGTGCTCTTCACTGACCTCTCTTCCCTCACGTATGAGTTTCCCGTCCTCTCATGTATATGCCGACATACGGATGAGGGGAAGCCTCGTCTATTGCCATCAGTCCCTCTGTTTCCAGGCAGTTAAGCTCAATAGGTTGTTTAATTTTATTACCAGCTCATCTCTCAAAAACATCACCGGTGCTTTTGGTTGCTGGAGGGGAGGAGGGGCAAGCCGATCTGCCTGCAGAAGGCTGCTTTGGGGAACCAGGACCATCGGCCTCTCCCCATCCCTGCTGGTACCATGCCAAGGATGCGCTATGCATCCTATACAGCATCCGCGAGAACAGGGTGGGAGTAAAGACGACGCATTGGTGGTCCCTGTGTTTCACAGACTTTGCAGAGGTGGAAGGGACCTCTAGAGATCATCTAGTCCAACTCCCCTGCTAAAGCAGGATTGCCTGGAGCACATCACTCAGGACTGCATCCAGGCGGGTCTTGAAAATCTCCAGAGAAGAGGACTCCACACCCTCCCTGGGCAGCCTGTTCCACCACTTCCCTGGGGAGGTTATTCCAATGCTTTCCATGTCTCCCTGGGATATGTATAACTAACACACATGAAGTACTTTTAATCTTTCCTTGTAAATCAGCTCTTCCAATCCCTGATTCACTTTTTTTTCCAGATGTTTATCACAAGAAACCTCCTGTGGAACCTGATGGCTTATCGTGACAAAGTGACAAACAAATGACTTTGAATATCAGTTTGTGCATTGTTGTACATGCACGGAGACAAGACCTGGCGAAAAATGATGACCAGGACAAACGTGTTTACCCCCAAAACCCTGGAAAAAAAGCTCTTTCAAGGTGCGTAACTGCTCACTCCACAGCCATGTTCCATCTTTTGCACTCAGATTTAGCTTTCCCAAAACCTGTCTCCACAAAGAGCTTGTTTGGTTATGTCCCAGAATGATTTGCATGGCAAATACCCTCATCGCTTTCGCAGGTGAAGGAGCTCTCCTCCGGCATGACTTTTTGTGTACCATTCGGATGGAGAAAATCAGGACACGGTTCCTACATCTCATTACAACAGCTCCTGGCTGAAACCAAAGTGCATTTCACTGAAAGACTCTAAGTGACGGCACATTTACCGTGGTCCTCAGCACACTCTTCCCGTCATTAGTTGCTCTTTTTGTTATGAATTTGCATTCCACTTTCATTCAACTTTGCAGATCTCCACTTCCTGCCATTAGCTCTTTTATGAACTTACAATGAGGAATCATGCTGCTGAGCATAATAGCTGCAACGAGCTGCAGCAAAATAATCCCATCAGTGGCGTTTTATATACTATCTAAGCAGTTTTATTGCCAGCGTCTCCCTAGATTTGTGGGACTTCACTGTCACTTGAGAAAAAGAAAAGGGAAAAAAAAAAAAAAAGAAAGAGCAACCCTGAAATGGTTTTAAATTGCTCAATTGAATTCATTAGAGGCAAAAAATAAAAATAGCCTTCGTGAAAAAAAACAACAACTCTTCCAGGATTTTCTTCTCCTTGACAATAAAAAGTATGCTGCCTTAGGCTGTCTCCTGCATACTACGGCTTGGGAGGAATCCTTATCTGTTGGCTGTGTCTGAGGGCTGAGACAGAGGAACATCTCCAGCTCCAGTTGACTACAGCAGTGGTAACTCAGACGTTCTTCCTCGCTGTAAGATGGGGCTCATTTTGATCCGCTCTGCCTATAGGAGATCTATCAAGTCCTTTTTGAACTTCAGTAAAGCCCTTAAGAAGCTTCCCTGACTGGGCATTTCTTAGATAGTCGTCAGTGGCTACAAAGTTTTGGGGAATGAGGACAATTGGGCAACTCATCCGAAGTTCAAATGGGTGTTTGAAGGTGAATACAAAGTTGAACTGGGTGGACAAGCTCACAGTCAGGCTTGAACATCTTTTTCTTTGGTAAAGAACAATCATTCATTCATGGAAAACATGTTATTGACTTCTACAGTAAACCCAAAACACCCCACTTAGCTCTACCCACCTACACTCAGATATCCTCAACCGTTCCTGTGGAGCAGAAGACATTTCACAGATATGCTTTTTCCCTTCCAAACAAACCACTTCCGTTGACTTAGACTATCAAATCCCACTGGCAACCGCATCAATCACTCAGAAAAAAACAAGAAATGAAACATTTGGTGAATTTCTACCTTCATTAACATGGCTTTCCAATACAAAATGCCACAGAAAAAGCACTTTTTTTGGGAACCACAATTTGAGAGCTGTTAAATGAGGAGTCACTACCACGCCGCTGCCCACGACCGCGATTACAAATCCAGGTTTATCGCAGGGACAACTCTTCTGCCTTCCCACACGCGAAGAGAAAGCTGTTTTGGCACTGCTTTGGATGGATAGCCTGTGCATGAATAATACAGTGCTTTCAGTCAGGCTGGGAAAAATCTATATAATACAAAGCAGGGTGAATTTCCTATTTTTGCTCCCGGGAGGAATACAAATAAGGCCTTCTACAGGAAAGTATACTCTAAAATGTTGTTGGGATCAATGCGATTCTGCCGCTCGCTCTAAAACAACAGAAGTTTGTATCAAGAGGGCAGCAAATATATTTAATTGCTTTCTT
>NW_009647856.1:11855291-11857020 GCF_000708025.1 Charadrius vociferus | reverse complement strand
TAATAGAGACAACCTTCCAAAAGTAACTAACTGCCTTTTAGGGGATAACTGTAAAAAGTTCTGGTGGATTCCTGTAATTTCAATTTAAACCTGCTGTTAGCAAACGTCTTCCTAAAACGAGTTTTCGCTCGTGTTATGGATGCCTGCTTGGCAGATTATTCACTACATGCCTGCCTCTGTCTTTATTAAATTTGCAAGCCTAAAAACATAGCGGGAAGGATATAAAAAACCAAATCAACTGAATATCCAACCTTAACTCTGCTCTTTTGAATACCTGCATTAAAACAGCATCTTCTGACCTTTGATTCATATAGTTTCTCAGGCGATACGTTGTCACGTTTGTATCTGTACGTGTGTATCTAAGACAGAGCCAGCACATACCAAGAGATCCACAGCCACCTTCTGCATTTAATTTATGAGTTTTTGATAGTTCCACGGGTACTCTTGGTTTGAATTACCACGATTTTGAAAATTCAAATCCCATCCCACCTTACCCAGGAAGTTCGCTTTGGACTTTGCCAAAGCTGCTGAGAACAAGAAAAGATCCTGCAACTTTTGGTGAGCACCCAAAGATGGAAATTTCCAGTCGCGGAGATGATGTATTTTAGAAAGTGAGAAAACCTCCAAACCAAGCGAGGTAAAAACCACACTGTTTTACAGAACTGTAACAAAAGGCAACGCTCCACTCTCCTGCGATTAATTCAGCTGTGCATATACCCATGCTCAAGACAGAGATTAATATTGCATATCAACCGCAATGCGGATAAAGCAAACTCAAGTGTCTTTCTTCCCTGTCTGGCTGTTTTTTTGTGGGACCTCACTCTTCCTCACACCCGTACCTGGTGCTGGTGCCGCACCACTTCGTTGCCTGTTGGTCTCGATTCCCGTGGGATCTGCGCACGTCGCAGTAAGGCTCACTCTCAAATCTCCACTTTGTCGGAGCAGGCCGGCTGCGCTGGCTTAATCCTCGGATTATCTAAGCACCTCATTTTGTTTCCCTCTGTTAAACCACCTTAATTTCTCTATTTTGTCCATTTTTACTCCCCCAATCCTCAGCAAGTTGGCTGATGATACCTAACTGGGAGGGGTGGCTGACACTCCAGAGGGCCGCACTGCCATCCAGCGTGACCTGGACAGGCTGGAGAGCTGGGCAGAGAAGAACCGAATGAGGTTCAACAAGAGCAACTGCAAGGTCCTGCACCTGGGGAGGAAGAATGCTCCCAGTCTCCAGCATAGGCACCAGTATAGGTTAGGGGTGGACCTGCTGGGAAGCAGTCCTGAGGAGAAGGACTTGGGGGTCCTGGTAGATAGTAAATTGTCCATGAGCCAGCAATGTGCCCTTGTTGCCAAAAAGGCCAATGGAATCCTGGGCTGCATAGGGAAGAGTGTGGCCAGTAGGTCGAGGGAGGTCATTCTCCCCCTCTACTCAGCAGTGGTGAGGCCACAACTAGAATACTGTGTCCAGTTCTGGGCTCCCCAGTTCAAGAGAGATCGGGAACTATTGGAGTGAGTCCAGTGGAGGGCAACCAAGATGACTGAGGGATTGGAGCATCTCCCGTATGAGGAAAGGCTGAGAGAGCTGGGACTCTTTAGCCTGGAGAAGAGAAGGCTGAGGGGAGACCTTATTATTGTGTACAAATATCTAAAGGGTGGGTTGAAGGAGGATGGAGCCAGAATCTTTTCAGTGGTTCCCAGTGACAGGACGAGGGGCAATGGGCACAAGTTGGAA
>NW_009647856.1:11647191-11855148 GCF_000708025.1 Charadrius vociferus | reverse complement strand
GCATCCTTGGCATGGTACCAGCAGGGATGGGGAGAGGCCGATGGTCCTGGTTCCCCAAAGCAGCCTTCTGCAGGCAGATCGGCTTGCCCCTCCTCCCCTCCAGCAACCAAAAGCACCGGTGATGTTTTTGAGAGATGAGCTGGTAATAAAATTAAACAACCTATTGAGCTTAACTGCCTGGAAACAGAGGGACTGATGACAACAGACGAGGCTTCCCCTCATCCGTATGTCGGCATATACATGAGAGGACGGGAAACTCATACGTGAGGGAAGAGAGGTCAGTGAAGAGCACGTGGGATAAATCAGGATGACCTGTGCTACTTTGAAGGCACTCTGACCGTGCCAGAGCAGGGCTGAACGGCAGCCAAGTGTCCACATCAATACCGCAGAACGAGGGAGGAGGTCTCTGATGTACCCTTGGCAGCAGCTTTACGTTCACTTAACTGCTCCTCTCCCTTTTCTCTGCCAAGAAATTAGTGTCAATTATCCCCGCGGCAAATAACGCCGAGGAAAAAGCTCACTGGGAGGGTGCGTGGAGCTGGAGGAGGAGGGGGGGGGACATCAAGCGATCCCCTTAGGAGCCTCCCAGGAACACATTGACCCAATGAGGACCTCCTGTCCTTCCTCACACCCTCTTGACTGCAGACCTCAGAGGGATGCTTTCCGCTGAGCATCGGATGCTTGCAGAGCAGATGCAATAAAATGAATTTAAATCGCAGCGAAGAGCAGCGGGCAGAGCTGTGGCTGTAGAGGAAATACCCTAAAAAAATCTATTAAAGTGTGAGCAGGACAAAGATGCAAACGCTCGAGGAAGAGCTGGCAAAACCCAGGGATTACTGCTTTGTCACGGTGTTGTAAAAAACCCACATTAAATTGAACGGCCATGAAGATGTCAGTGAAAACAGTTACTGGGTAAAAAGCTTGCTGTATAACAACTCAGTGAGCTACCTAACATAAAGCACTTAAAATCCCCATAGTATATTATATATACAGTTTCAAAACCTGATACACATCATAACGGAAAGATTATAATGACAGTATTTGCAGCAGTTTCATTGTGCCTTTGCAGCTTCTTTTGGATCAGTAGATTTCCCTATGTACCTATGTCACAAAGAAATTTCTATAACGCATTTGTTTTCCACTTCTGCACTTGAGCCACAGAGGCAGCCTGGAGACCGTGCTGAAACACTGTACGTAAAAACTACCCAGGCAGACAGATTTCCCCTTGACAAATTCAAAGGATTACGATCTTATTTATAAAGAAAAGAGAGAAAAGGTGGTTTGTTGCTTCATCTTGCACCAGAATTTGCTCAACCGTCATCCAAAAAATCGCGCAAGCACCAAAACAAATAACCCACGTGGGCTTTTTCTGCAAAGGGAAGCCCTCTGAAATGATTTGCTGCTGCCAGAACAATAAAACCCAGCGCAGCCGCCTTCCTGCAGCAGACACCGTTTCGCTGGTTTCAAAGATTCACTACCTGAAGGTATTTTAAAAATTCAGCATGTGAAGGACGCTTTTCGCAGCACATCCAAACAGCATCGTCGGACTGATGAAAAGCTGCTGCAAAGGATCCTCAGTGGGTATACATTCACCCCGTCAACCTGAGGTATTCGGCTTTAAAGGATTGAAGATCTAGCCCATCCTAAAAACGACCCAGATTTGATATTCGTTGGGATTTGCCAAGCCTTGGCAACAATTTATGCATCTCTATCAGGGACCGGCGCGATGGGCGGCTCCGAATCTCGGCCGAGAGGTCGCCACGCTGTCACAAAACAGACATCGCTAATTGACAAATTTAAGCCCTAACATCACACGCCATCTTCTCGCCTAAATTTATTTGAATATTCTAGTCTTGTTAAGTTTATATTACACAATTTATCACAGCAGACAAGGAAGTGTCTCAGAGTATATTGTGTAGCCCTAATGATGTGATTTAGAGATACGGAATCTTGTTAAAGCAGGAGCTGTTATTAAATCTTTGTGGAGAGGCTGAATGTCTGTGCTTCTGCTCTGCCTTCCCCCTCCATCCCTTCTACGCAGTTTAGGGGCACACACATCACCCCAAAAAAAGTGCGTGGGAAGAGCTGGGCATTGCTGTGCTCATTTCAATAGACAATGCTATTTGTAGGATTAATCACAGAATCACACAGAATCACAGAATCTCCTAGATTGGAAAAGACCTGTAAGACCATCCAGTCCAATCATTAACCCAACACTGACCAGCCCACCACTAAACCACGTCCCTGAGCACTATATCTACACAACCCTTAAATACCTCCAGGGATGTGGACTCCCCCACTGCCCTGGGTAACGCGTTCCAGTGCCTGATGACCCTTTCAGTAAAGAAATTCTTCAGAATATCCAATCTAAACTTCCCTTGGCGTAACTTGAAGCCATTTCCTCTTGTTCTAAATGACTCTGAAGCTGGGAGATCCTTCCTGGATTCAGGTTCAGAATACACGTAATCCTCAAAAAAAAACCCCAATCCAGCCTAAATACTCTAAAACTTCTTTGCCTTCACAAGATAAGCAAAGGCAGAAGAAAACTTCTCGGATACGGAGGTGCCCTGTGAAGATCCAGGTGCTCACTCAATTTTACACCTCTCAGGTGAGACTCTTGACAGCTGTAGGATTTAGTATCAGTTGTGCTTGTGATGAAGCACATTTTCCTGTAGGGTCCAAACAAGAGATCTAGAAACCCATCTCCCATAAAGGAGTAGACTGTCATCAAATGGAAACACCTCACACCTATGGTACGCTCAGAGTCATAGTCTCAGTAGAGGGGAAAAAAGGTCTACAGTCTGCTGCCAATCTTCCAAAATCATCCTTTCACCCTTTAAAAGTATTGTGAATATCATTAAACAGAGCCTGAGAAATTGGAGAGGGAGATCTTTTATTCTTAAGAGAGAAAGAAACAAGGGAAGAGAGACAGAAAAGCTACAAGTGGGAGGGAGAGCTGAGAGGTAAAGAAAAGGAAAAGCCTTCCATAAAACATCAAGGCTTCAGAAAAGGACCATGCAGCAGAAGAAACACCGAGACAGCACAAGAGAATAAAAATAATGGAAAGATCCAAACCCAACACTACAAAAACCACCCACCACACAGCAGATGGAACAACTTGAGAATTAGCTTTTGATGAAAACCTTGGCCAGTGCCTTCTGGTTGCCCAGAGAGGTGCGACAAGGGAAGATCACCCCAGCCCAAGGCAGGACCTGAACTTCATGCTTCTGCCATCACGGCTCTCCCTTTGCACCAAGGGAAGGACTTACGGGTCCAGTGCAAATTGTCCCAACTTGTTCTCAATTCTGCTTTCTGGGCCTGCACAGACTGTTTACACAATGGGAAGCTCACACCACGTTGACGCCTTTGGAAACAGCTGAAGTAATTCAAGATGTGACCAGTCCCAGGAGCTCTGGACTAACCTCCTAAGTCTCCTGCCCCCAAACACCCTCTGGGCAAGAGCCCACAGAAGCCTTTCTAATTCACTGCGGTGGAAAATCATGCCTCAGACCACCAGCTCCTTTACCTCTGCATCTTGCTCCTAGGGCTAACCAAAGCTTTGTGTCTGGAGTAGAGATGTGCTTAATCGCCCACCATCAGCTGTGTGTGCTCTGCCTCGTGAAATGGAAAGGAGAGGAGATTCCACCCTCTGGAGTGTACTCCGGTATCTTTGCTGCCGTTGGATGGATGATGTGCTCTCCCAGGGCACAGGCGAGATGGGCTGCACGCCCCAAGGGAGCTGAGGCGGGTCAGTGGTTCCCAAGACACAGTCCCAATATATATCCAAAACCAGAGAGTACCTTTCTTGCTCCCATCATGCCTTAGAATCATAGAATCATAGAATTACTGAGCTTGGAAGGGACCTTTAAGATCATCATGACCAACCATCAAACTAACCTGACAAAACCACCTCTAAACCACGTCCCCACATACCACATCTACTCTTTTTTTAAACATCTCCAGGGATGGAGAATCCTCCCCCTCCCTGGGCAGCCTAGTCCAATGGTTAATAACCCTTTCAGCGAAAAAATGTTTCCTAATATCCAATCTAAACCTCCCCTGACATAACTTGAACCCATTTCCTCTCGTCCTATCACTTGTCACCAGGGAGAAGAGCTCAGCCCCCACCTCGCTACCCCCTCCTTTCAGGTAGTTGTAGAGGGTGATAAGGTCTCCCCTCAGCCTCCTCTTCTCCAGGCTAAAAAATCCCAGTTCCCGCAGCTGCTCCTCATAAGACTTGTCCTCCACACCCCTCACCAGCTTCGTTGCCCTTCTCTGGACACGCTCCAGCACCTCTATGTCCTTCTTGTTGTGAGGGGCCCAAAACTGAACACAGCACTCGAGGTGGGGCCTCACCAGTGCCGAGTACAGGGGGATGATCGCTCCCCCAGTCCTGCTCACCACACTATTCCTGATGCAGGCCAGGATGCTGTTGGCCTTCTTGGCCACCTGGGCACACTGATCGCCAATGTTCAGCTGGCTGTCCACCAAACACCCCCAGGTCCTTCTCCACCAGGCAGCTTTCCAGCCACTCGCTCCCCAAGCCTGTAGCGCTGCATGGGGTTGCTGTGACCCAAGTGCAGGACCCGGCACTTGGCCTTGTTGAGCCTTGTACAATTGGCCTTGGCCCATCGGTCCACCCTATCCAGATCCCTCTGTAGAGCCATCCTACCCTCAAGCACATCAACACGCCCGCCTAGCTTAGTTTCATCTGCGAACTTACTGAGGGTGCATTCGATCCTCTCATCCAGATCATTGATAAAGATATTAAAGAGAACTGGCCCCAGCACTGAGCCCTGGGGGACACCACTTGTGACCGGACACCAACTGGATTTAAATCCATTCACCACCACCCTCTGGGCACGGCCATCCAGCCAGATTTTTACCCAGTGAAGGGTACACCTGTCCAGGTCATGATCAGCCAGTTTCTCCAGGAGAATGTTGTGGGAAACGGTGTCAAAAGCTTTGCTAAAATCCAGGTAGATAACAAGTAGGTCCCACTTCTGGAGGGACACCGTGTAGCCCATCCCTGTTCTCTTCCTTCAGCCTGACGTTTTTGTCTTGTCCAACAGTGACACATTTTCAAAGCAGATCCACATCTGCACGGAGCCTCCAGTTTTACACTGGAAATACAGGAAGAAGATCAGCATCAACTAAACCAGGGGGAGAGAAGAGATCCTACTAATTAGCGGGGATAGCATAGCTGTTCTGACCGATGCCATTTGGGGTAATTTGGTGAAGGATCTGCTGTTGCACAGGTATCCTTCCACGTTGCTTGAATATACCCCTCTCCTTTTGATGCAGAGCAAGCGAGGATGAGCATCCCAACCTAAAAAGTTAGCTTATGTTAGTATCACCAATGTTAGCCTTCGTTAACTAATAATGAACAGAACAATGTGTTGTTTGAAGTCCCTCTAGCCTTAATTAACTAGTAATGAACAGAACGCCGCGTTGTTCGAAGTTCCTATTCTCTGGACCTTAGCATCTGGGATTGACTGTATACAGGATGAATTACATGACAACCCGGCAAGAGCAGAATCCAGTTGGCCAACTTGGCAACAGAACTTACTTTTAAGGTATCCTGAAGTGAACTGCCTTCATTATAATACTAAAAAACACACCCACAGGTCAAGAAGACCCTTGCCCAGGTGGAGACCCTTCTCCTGCGCATGTGTGATGACTGAAAGAATGACATAGCATATATTATAATTACTAACCAATCATTGTAACTTTTGTGTATAAATGCAGCAAGAAGACCAGCGTGGGGTGTGCTTGATTTGTGGAAAATCCACCGAGCACCCAGACCTGAATAAATACAGTATATCTCCTGAGCGTGCGAGATTGGTTCATTGCATGCTGGGCACGAATCCGCTTTTTGGACAACAGATCTGCAACCAGAATGACCCACGTTGTGGTGTGATCTTCAGACTAACGTGGGGCTTCCAGGCAAACGCGGTGCCCCGTGCATTGTCAGCACGCCTTCCCCAGTGCCCCGACAGCGGGGTTCCCCTCGGGCGCGTACTACCCTCGTCCCTCACCACCCCTGGTGCCGCAGAGCTGCACCCAAACCCACAAATTTCTGCTGCAACTCGAGCGCGACCGGATCTGAAGCTCTTTTTACATCGCTTTTCCTCGTCAAAGGCAAACCTGGAAATGATACATCTTTGGGTTTTATCACCAACATATCTGATTCAGTAATGAACTGAAAGCTAACCTTTATAAAACGATAAGGGCAGCATATTTCACACTCGCCCCAGTGCCAAATAGCCTTCAGAGCTTTAAAAACTAATTATACGAATAGAGGCATGACTTTTCTTTCCTTTCTCCCCTTGCCAAGTTCTGAGCTACTATAATATGCTCAATCAGGTCCCTTTGTCTGGCCAACCACACCAGAATATTAATGGGAACATTCTGCTAGTACCTTACGCTGCCTTTTGACATCTACTCGCGAAAGAGATAGTGGCGGGTTAAGACAACAAAATCAATCACTGTCAACACGGATATACATGAGGGGTTTTTTTGGGTTGTTTTTTTTTTTTCAAAGACATCACGTTTGGATTCTTCTTTTTAATTAAACAAATGAGTTACAGGAAACCTGGGGAGGGGGAGGGAAAGAAAACTGTGCACCGATATCTCATCCTGCCACGGTACAAAAACTGGTGGTAAACTTTCAGGGCATATTTAATTTAGTAACACTCATAAAGGGATGCTGCTGAGGAGTTCAAGCACTGCTGTCAGCCTTGTTTTATGACCAAAAAGGACATGCTCCCGTGTTTCATCAAGCTTCAACTTTCCTTTCCAGGAAAGGATGCTTAGTCCTGTCTCCACTAGACGAGGAGCGGGGTCCATGAACACAGGTGGGTATCTGTATATCAGGGTTTTAAATATCTTGGATGGTTAAAGTTAGAGTGAAATGAGCTCTCCCAGGCTCTCCCACCACAGCCATGACCCTAATAACCAAGGTATCCGCAGAACCCATTTCCCTTTGGTTCCACTGCAGTGTTCAGGCAGTGATGGCTACAGCAGAATTATTCCCAATTCATCAGCAGCGCCAAGAGGAAGAGAAAGAAGCAACAGCAGCGAAGAAATCATGTTCTTTTGTATTAGGAGAAAGTCTGAAAAAAGTCTGCTTAAATGGAAAGAAGATGACAAAAATTGGACAAGCAATTAGTTTTATTTTGAAGCATTCACGAGAGATCTATTCAACCATGCACAGATTCTTGAAGAAGTTTCTAAGCTGTGTCGTTTACCATCAATGGATAAAACTGGCCCAGACCAATTATTATCATTTAAATTAATGCTACAGGAGCATTCACATGGCACCCTGAGGAGCTGAGGCTTAATACGTGATGCTCTGTGCAAACAGATACTGAGAAAAGATCTTTGTCCCAATGTCTAGGCTGAAAAAAAGGACATGGGGCAGGAGCTTGTCCCAGTGAATTCAATGTAGATCACCTCGTAGACATTCCATCCTAACGCCTCAGACAGAATTTCACAAAATACTTCAATTAATGGATAGCAAAATGACAATATTGGAATAAAATGAATATTAGGATCAAAACGTTGGCACTGCTAGCATCAGACTGAGCTTGGCCATCAGATTTAGCCTGGCCAGGAATTCACACTTCGCAGGTTACGCTCTTCCAGTAGAACCCAGCACTGCATCCACAGGAGCTCTAGTGTCCCCCACTGATGGCACAAGAATCACCATAGAGCCAGGAGGGGATCCCAGCACCTTCCTGTGCCAAGAGACAAAGGATGAATGCCAATTGGAGGACCAAATCTATGAATGCCCAAAAAAACAGGGACTGCACAAAGACCTCAAGGGCTCTCCATCCTCACTCTTCCACTATCACTGAGGATTTTTTTAAAACACTGGCAAAGCTGATTATCCCCACAGCAGTATGAACAAACATTTCTGTGACTAGACATGTTTTATACTCTTTGTCGTTCCTCTCTCTAGACTGTATCATCGTTACGTTATTGTGCTTGCATCCAGTGAGTAAGTAAAATGACAATCTGGGCAAATTAGACTTCAATTTTCAACAGCTTCACTTACTCCTACAGTTTTATAGCCAAATGCCAATCAAGGAAGTGATGAATAGTGATGGGAATGTGCAGACAAGCTTCTTGACTCGCTGGAATGACAAAAAGGACCTGTTTCTTCAGGATGCGACAAGGATTCAGAGACGAAGCCAGTGTGCAGGGAAAGGCAATCTGCCTACTTACAGGCTTTCACTTGCCGGAAAAGGTAGAAACAATCTGTTTTGGATGCAGTAAGTTGCCTCTGAAAGAATCCCCTTTCGAGGTACCAATATTTTTCACTTGACTCTCCTTACAGAGCTCCTGGGGTTGGGACGGAGGAGAAATACCACCAGGTCACGGTTCAAATGGAGGACAGCTTTGGTGACAATGCCAGTTTTGGGAACTCCTGCCCAGTACAACCAGTTGGCCCCTCCATTACGTCACAGACCGTTGCTCTCTTAATTGCGTGGGTGATCAGTGTAGCACCATCAACCAACCAGGAAAAGGCTCTACCTGAATTAAAAATAACCCTTTCCCTCCCCAATCCCAGCCACTTTCCTGACTTGGTTCTTGACCACAATTCTTCAAATAGCCTTGTCTGAACAACAGAGCGAGCAGAAATGAGCAACGAGGGTGGGAAAGCAGCAAGTTGGTGCTACCACTGAAGCCTCCTTATTCCACCATGGCCTCCCTCTCTTCTGTCCTTGCTGCATCTGAGAAGCAGCTCTGCTTTCTCCTGTCTCTTGAAGGATAAGAAGCTTCAGGATGGTTTATCTACCAACCCATCATACGACGGTCACTGATAAGCAAGGCCCAGAAGCATCCCCCAAACAGATAATTTACCTAATGATTTCTCATTCTCAGCAGTACCAAATCCAGGCAACACAGAAGAAATTCTCAGTTGAGCACAGCTTGTGCCTGGCTTTACAAATACGCAGCTTAACGGCACGAAGACTCCAGTTTCATTTACTCCACTTGAGGAAAGACCATATCTCAACCTATTCTCGCACCTGAGGACGCAATAGCTACGCAAACACCACAATTACTGTGTTTCCAGCAGGTTTTACCATTGCCGCTACTCTCCTTGAGACCCTTTTACAACTCCATAAAATATTTTACCTTATGAAGTCTTCCTCCTCCTCCCTCTTGGGTCTCAGCTGCTTGGGCTGAGCCATGTTGCTCCAGTTGGGCAGAGATTTCAGGAGCCTGCTAATATCATCATCTTTAGCCCAGGATGCGCTGATCACCAGCTTTTCATCCGACTGCACGATGCTCCTACGGGGAAAGCAGCAACAATCACATTAGTGTGAAGCAATTTGTACTTCTCATGCAATTCCACACATATTCATTAAAATCCCCATCGCATACAAATGTGCATTGAGCATTAAGGAAGGGGTCCAAAGAGGAATTCAACAAAGTGCTCGAGTGGAGAGCACGGCAACACAGGTGGACAGGATATAAAATCCTCTTAAACTCACAACTCTTGATGTTCTTTGATAGAGTCGTTTAAAGGAAAAACGGCCATATTCTCCCCACCCTTGAAATCATTCAACTTGCAATGATTTACACAACCGGAGGAGGTCATTCTGTACTAGGAGAGAAAAAAGGTAGTTTCTCCATGGCTCATTTGTTCTCTGCAATCTCAGACGAGCGCGCCAGCCGCTGCTGATTGTGTTGTGACTGCAACGTGGAAACCTGCCCAGGAAGACCTGGGTGGAAGCCACCAGCTCACCGCACACCAGCTGGCCCAGCTTGGGGACCAGGTCTGAAGCAGTGGAAGGAAATGAAGGGTCCAGGATCTTCTCTCCAGCCATCCAAAACGTCTAATAGTAGAGATTTCAGCTAAATCATATGTATGTCTGAAACTGAATCAAACATCACAGCATATTCCAATTATGAAGAATTTTCTTGTTTAATATTTTTGGCAGTGTAACTCATATGAATCCCTCGCTGGCAATTGCAGGAGAGAAAACGGGATGCTGTAGTTGGAGAAGTCAATTAGCTGCCTATTTTTTTGCATTGCGATTGCTTATGAACAACCATCAGCACAGAACTCGTCAACGTTTGCTACTTCACTGGCACACCCTGACTAGAGAGAGGAATGTACTCTCCCATTCTTGGGTTGTTTGGTAGACAGCAAGGATTTGGGATGTATTATCTATCTCTTGGGAAAGGCAAGGGTGAGTTAGGGGTGCTGGCATTTCCTTCTAGGTCCCATCACTGATTTCCTTCTCTGGTGAGCACCTGAAATGCTCTTCTAGGAGGTCCTTGCATGGTGCCCAGTTGGACTGTTTCTCCAGCCCAAGAAGAGACATACGTGACCTGTCAACATCATTCAAAACAAAAGCATGGTGGTGACTTCTCCAACGGGCAGCAGTAGGATTTTTTCTTGCCCTTTGTAATGGGAACACCACAACCTCCCCGGACAACCAGTAAGCACAGTGTGACTTGAGAAAGGAAGCATCTGAGAAGACAAGGTCTCAGGGGTCCTGTTCCTATGGAGAGGCTTAGCTGCAGGTTAACAACAGAATCAAGATCTCCTTTGTGTGCTGAGAGACTGATAATCTTCTATTATGCAAAAATACAAAAAAGGCTCTGGGACCTGTGTTTCCCCTCACACACACACCACCCGTTGGTCACAAGGCTACAAGACACCTAGAAACAATGCATGTTTGCTGTGTCCTACAATGCAAGGGGTTGAAGAAGTGTAAATGCCGGATAGATGCTTTTCTGTTACTGTCCCCCAGAAGAAACGGCTTCTCCAACATGGAGAGAAACTCTGTGCATCAAGAAGATGCAGAGATTCATAGAATCATAGAATCGCTGAGGTTGGAAGGGGCCTTTAAGATCATCAAGTCCAACCACCAAACTAACCTGACAAAACCACCTCTAAACCATGTCCCCACGTACCACATCTACTCTTTTTTTAAACACCTCCAGGGATGGAGAATCCACCCCCTCCCTGGGCAGCCTAGTCCAATGGTTAATAACCCTTTCAGCGAAAAAATGTTTCCTAATATCCAATCTAAACCTCCCCTGACGTAACTTGAACCCATTTCCTCTCGTCCTATCACTTGTCACCAGGGAGAAGAGCTCAGCCCCCACCTCTCTACACCCTCCTTTCAGGTAGTTGTAGAGGGTGATAAGGTCTCCCCTCAGCCTCCTCTTCTCCAGGCTAAAAAATCCCAGTTCCCGCAGCTGCTCCTCATAAGACATGTGCTCCAGACCCCTCACCAGCTCCGTTGCCCTTCTCTGGACACACTCCAGCACCTCTATGTAAGGGCCCCAAACTGAACACAGCACTCGAGGTGGGGCCTCCCCAGTGCCGAGTACAGGGGTACGATCACTGCCGCAGTCCTGCTCACCACACTATTCCTGACACAGGCCAGGATGCCGTTGGCCTTCTTGGCCACCTGGGCACACTGATGGCTCACATTCAGCTGGCTGTCCACGAACACCCCCAGGTCCTTCTCCACCAGGCAGCTTTCCAGCCACTTCTCCCCAAGCCTGCAGCGCTGCATGGGGTTGCTGTGACCCAAATGCAGGACCCGGCACTTGGCCTTGTTGAGCCTCATACCATTGGCCTCGGCCCATCGGTCCAGCCTGTCCAGATCCCTCTGCAGTGCCATCCTTCCCTCAAGCACATCAACATGCCCACCTAGCTTAGTGTCATCTGCGAACTTACTGAGGGTGCATTCGATCCTCTCATCCAGATCATTGATAAAGATATTAAAGAGAACTGGCCCCAGCACTGAGCCCTGGAGGACACCACTTGTGACTGGACACCAACTGGATTTAACTCCATTTACCACCACTGGATTCGTCAACCAAGAACTGGAGTTGCTGGGTGCTGCAGGATGGATGGATCTGGGCTGGCTCAGCCAATGTCGGCTCAATGTGGACCTTGCAGAGCTGTTTACTCGGCTGCACGCTTCTGGATCCAAGCTAGGATGTTGCACGGGGCAAAGAGATGCTCAGAGCTGTCACTAGCATCCAGGTGGTGATTTTGGGAAGGGTCATGCAAGATCACAATAAAGACCCCGCACACTTGTAAGGGGTTTATGCGGATTAACCGGTCTCATTTTACGTGTCCTGAAAGGTATGTTTTGGTCAATAAATAGAAATAAAAGTATCAACACACTGAGTATTTGGGTTTTGAAAAGGAAAATGGCGAAAGAGGCATTGAGATAGGAGGCAACGCTGATCTATCTTGAAACACAGCAGAATGCTTCTTTTCCCAGCAGCACGGAGCAACCTATCACTCCCTTCACCCACCACCAAGAGAACAACCTCTGCTCAGTAAGTACACACGATTTGTGAAAATGAATTTGTCACATGCACTTAGGTATACATTTTCCTTCTCTTTAAATTTCATGTTCAATCTGCCACAGACAAAAGAATGAATTTTGTTTCCAGCCACCAAAGACCTCGGCATCGAAATGTCAATTTGGCCTTCTGCTGCTGTTCAGAACTTGGTGTTTTTCCACTTAGGAAAAAAAAAGGTCTCTTGTTCTCACCCTGGTGAAAACCGAGGGGGGAAAAAAAAAAGGGTCCACCAGAATCGCTGACATCCGAGATGGAAAAACTGAATTTGATGATATCTGGTCATTTCTCTGCCAAGGCAAGACAACTGTTCCATCGAATATATTAGCCAGTGCTTTGTCCTCTCCAGATTTAAATGACTAAAGTAATAGTCTCCTTCCCTTGGGAGTCTATTTCACAGTTGAACAAATCTAACTCTTGGACCAAAAAAAAAAAAAAAAGTCCTGCTACTGTGCTCGTGTTTTATTTTACTCAATTTCATCCCATTACTCCCCGTTATTTCCCCTTACAGCAGCCTCCGCTCTCACAGCTTTCACTATTTACGCTCTTCAATTATTTACAGCCTTATCATAGCCCTTCAGATGTCTACGAATGCAAGTCATCTTTGGGAGTCTTCTGATGGAGTTATACCGAGGACAGAGCTACCTCTCTGTTTTACGATCCTTATTATCTGCTGTCCTCAAAAATCCTATTGCTTTTTGGCGTGGGTGTTGGGGGAGGAGAGAGGGGAGGTTCTTTAGGTGCTACAGCGAGTTGGAAACCGAGCTCAGTGTCTTTGCTCTCCTAGGGTCAGTGTTTTCTGAGAGCCTAACCCACACGATTCCTGCTTTTCTCACCTTTCGGTGACGTGGGACGCACGGGTCCCTGAGTGACTGGAGCCCTAAGCCAAATTCTCCAGTGACATCAACAGGGAGCTTCAAACGAATCGATGCTGGGACACCGCCACTGCTACGTGGGTCCCTTGGAATTATGTCCCCATTCTTTCCCATGGTCGCAACACCTCCTAATTTTTATTGACAGGTTGGTTTTTACTCCAACCACCCCCTCATTAAGGAAGATGTTAAATAGGGTGGTACATACCTGATCTCTGTTACTTGCCCGACTTTCCCCATCAATTAAAACCTCCTTTTCCCCCACCTTTTCTTTCCAGCATCTCAGCCAGTTTTCAACCTCCGTAACATCTATCAATGTCAATCTAATTCGGGTCCTCGAGTAAATTATCACAAGACAGGATGACATGTTATAGTACAGCTCAAAATGCTTCCTTTCAAATGCTCCCCCCCTCTTCTCCCAAACTCCTCTGTAATTACTCCTGCTGCTGTAATAGGGTTACTTGCTACCACCAGTGCCATAATCAACTAATTAATTCACAGCTCAACGGGCCAAGGAAAATGCCATCTGTTTGTACCCAGCTCCCGGGAGCGGGTAGGGAATCGGTGTGACACTTACTCAGGTAATGGCACACGAGCGAGGAGGGTTCACTCCTCCGCAGCTCAGTGGGTTTTATCCAGAAAACATCTGCTGGTGGTGATGGTCCCAGATCTGCACCACTGCCGCCCCGAGCTGGGAGCAGAGCAATGGGGAACATCCCTGGACGCAGCTGGAGGGGGAACATGGCTTTTCATTAGGAAAACATCTGGGGGCTGCAAGGGCTAATTGGACTCCGTTGCCATGTGCCAAACCTATTTTTTGAGTAATTTTTTTTTTTTTTCCTCTTCCCAGGGCTGAGGTGATGTTTCCATGCTGAGCTCTGCTCGTGCTGCCGAGAGTTTGAAAGCAGCGTGCTCAGCATGTGCCAGGTACCGAATGGTCTGAGGGAGGCAGACCCCTGCCCAAAAAAGAGTCAAAAAGGCAACTTAAAACCCAAAAGGTTAATGCAAGAAGAGGAAGATGTCAATAGGAAGGAGTAAACTGAGTGTCAAGAGCATTTTCCAGGGACTCAAGAAATCCTGTTTGACCGCAGACCCCACAGCTTGCATGAACTCATATACTCCTCATTTCCTTATCAATAAAAGTTTTATTTTGCCTGGCTGGAAAGCAGGAACTGAGATTTATTTTTTTTTTTCTTCATCATTCTGAGAGATATTGGCCCAGTTATATCCCACCTAATCTTATAAATGTAACTGAGACAGCTCAGCCAGGAGTGTGGTCACCATAAGCTGCCTTCACGGCCGATGGAGAGAGCTGAGCACCTCCAGAGAGTTTAGGCACTTTTTAACGAAGATGAACCACTCTTTGGAGATGTCTGTCTCTTTTTACAGACTAAAGAGACTCGTTTGGGTGAGCAGTGCCTTTACTCAGACTGTTCAGGCAGGTTGAAAAATGTGCCAGAGGACAGTTGTCCAAAGGAGAGAGGATGAGGATTGGTAAGAAGAGGGGGGGATGCACAGGATAGAGCTTAAAGTTGGACAACAAAATGAGAATGTGCGACTTCAACACGGACAGAACTAAACATGGGGCCAATTTATGAAGAAAGACATGGAAAGAGATTAGTTTTAGCGCTCAAG
This sequence comes from Charadrius vociferus, assembly GCF_000708025.1. NCBI lineage: Eukaryota > Metazoa > Chordata > Aves > Charadriiformes > Charadriidae > Charadrius > Charadrius vociferus. Next base: position 11,840,293 of record NW_009647856.1, on the reverse strand, counting down.
ACAGCAAAGCTTGTCCGAGAAGGGTGTTGGCAAGAGACTGAAAACTCATGTTAAGGGTAGACACCCTGAAGTGGTCAGGTTTGTCTGTCTGATCCTTTCTATGGCCTTTCAGTATTTTTCCCAAAGGCTTGTAAAAATGGTTTAACTATACAGGCTTAACTCACGAATAGAGCTGCCTTCTTAGAAATTTGCTGAAGAAGCGCCGAGACGTGGGCTGGACAAGACTTAAGAAGAGCACTGCCAACACTGCAAGAGGTTTTGTGGCTCCATCTCCCGTTTTTGTTTTCGTTTTAATCCCCAACCCCTCATAAACTAGGAGGAAAACATAACTCACGTTTGTAAACAGTTTGTGTCAAACTGAAATTGAGCTTCTTACAAACATGTAATTTGCAGAAGACATCTCACCTAGATCACATTAAACACGCTTCCGAAATCTGCCATCAATTAAAACAAGAAAATCCATAGTTGCTACTTATATAAATGTCCAATCCATACATATCCAGCCCCGCTAGGGTGGGTTTTTTTTTTCCGCATTCATTAGAAAATCAGAGCCAAATGGAAATCAAACATGAAAAATCTCAGCTGTGCATTTCTCAGCGCCGACGTCCTGACAGAGCTATCTGTTCTGCAAAGGACTCCGAATCAAACAGCCTTGCTTTGAGGAGCCCGTATTTGAATACGCTTCATCCGCATTTGCTCATATTCCCCTTCAAGAAACACAGGCATGTGGGGAACGAATGAATGCCACTTGCAAATCTTGCAGACACCATCTCTCCGGCTTCCCAAATTCTCCCTATCTTGACATCTCCGGAACAGACGCATGCTCCCTTGCTCCGATAACTTCACCTGATCGTATTAACACACAGGTCTCGGGTGTTGATTCTGATTTTAAGCATCTATAAATGATCCTCCCTCCACTAACTTTATCAACATGAGGGTTTATCCATCTCAACCCCCCCAAGGAAAACCCTGGTGCAAAGGGCAAGGCTGAGCTGAGCCGTTCCGACGCGAGATCCCTGCAGAGGGCACAACGTCCCCACGGATGGAGCCGCTCGCCCCGGGAAAGCAGGGGAGCTGCTATATTCCTCTGCATCATTTGAAATGTATATAGATTTCTATTTCAGTCATTTGCTAGCAGCAAAAACTAGAACATTTCCTGTTTTTTCCTCCTGCTGTAATCAGGATATTGCCAAATTAGGCCTGTCCTAATTACTCCCCAGCAGGTGCCAAACCCAGGAATGGTATCAGCAAAGGAAGGAAGGAAGGACCTTTAAGTTCAAGCCAAAGAAATTACATCTATTGTCTGGCTACAGTCAGTGAAGTTTCACATAAAATATGAGCATTTTGGACAACGGCACACAAGCAGCTCCCAATTTACACGAGCGCTCCGACGAAGTTTAGCCCACATATGTGCTCACTGCTATTGTCGGCGTTATTAATAATAATAATAATGAGCCCGTACGCAGCCGCTCGCCAGATGAAGCTTCTCCTGAATGAAATCAGGCAATAGGAAATAATTTCTTGATGCTCTCGGTCAGAAAACACAAGGGCCTTTTTCAGCTTCCCCCTGCTATCGCCAGCCTCAATTAGCCATTAAAGGAGATTACGGATAGCAGCTATTATAGCCCACGTCGCCGCAGCATCTTTACTGTCTTTCAATGCAAGTATTTATCGCCACGGCACGGGGCACGGTCCTGGTCCCCCTCTCCAAGGAGGGCAATTTTACAGATGGGCAACTGGGATGTACAGAGAATAAGTTACTCTATTGATGGTTACCCAGGAAAACTATGATAAATTAAGTAGCCGAAGGACTCGAATCTCACGACCCAACGTGATAACCCAGTGCCCAGTGGGACCATTCGGCTTCCACACCGTGGTTGGGGAAACCGAGCACAGACCACCCGAAAACACCGACAAAGATAGCCCAGGACAGAGCATTTGATGACCCCTTGAAAGAATAAGCTTATGGAAAGGTTTTGGGAAAGTTTCACAAAATCCAGTGTGTATTTATACAGTGTGTTGTGGTTACTAACTCCTACATTGCCATGAGATCTGAATACCCAAATGTCAATGTAATTAATTAATTTATAGCTGAATCTCTTGGGAACACTCAAATGGAAGGATCTGACTTGCTTTACAAGAAAGCAATAGCTATATATGGCTATTTATGTTAAAGATGACATCTTATACTCTCCATATCCAACACGAGGTCACCTTTTGCCTGATTAAGAGAAAAACTGTGTGGTTTCTAAGCTCTACAACCACTGCCATCCAGGATTAAAGAGCCTAAACCACAGTGTGATGTGGACAGAGTCACTGGTGAGCCAAGACTCTTAGGATTATTTCAGATTTTTTCCCCTCCTAGAAAGAAATATCCTTGACCATCCCAGCAGAGATGATTTCTAGAAATAACTCCTGCCTACTTATGGCAAAATAACAAAAGCCCAAGAGCTGTATCTCCAGCAGACATCGCCTTCCAAGCCTTCCTGTACCTGTAGGCAAGGGTGCAGGTGTCCTTGTACTCCTGGAGTTTCACACACACCATGTTGAGGAACTGATCCGAATAGGCGCTCAAGTCGTGCATCAGGTTCATCAGGTCTTGAACAGTCTTCTCCACAATTACCGTGCTCTGGAAAAGAAAGAAAAGCACAAGTATGAAGAGCGTTTTTTGTGAATCTTAATTTCCCCCTTCTCATGTTTTGCTAATTAGTGTGAAAGATGCAACTGTACAGCTGATGCTCCCCAACGCTGAGCAGATGCTGGAGCAGCCTGTGCCACCAAGTGACGTAAAACAGAATGAATGAGGAAAAAGCAGAAACCGTGCAAGGGATGGAAGAGGTCAGCTTAGGGGTTTGATTATCAGGTCTGTAAGAGTTTGAATTTTCTTACACTGGCTGAGGACCAGCAGACTTCACCAGGTCTTTCTTTCACAGAATCCCAGAATGGTGGGGTTTGGAAGGGACCTCTGGAGATCATCCAGTCCCACCCCCTGCCAGAGCAGGGGCACCTCCAGCAGTGGCACAGGACGGCGTCCAGGCGGGTTTGGGATGGCTCCAGAGGGGGAGACTCCCCCACCTCTCTGGGCAGCCTGTGCCACTGCTCTGCCACCCTCACAGGAAAGAAGTCCCTCCTCGTGTTTACACAGAACTTCCTATGCTCAAGTTTGTGCCTGTTCCCTCTTGTCCTGTCACTGGGCACCACTGAAAAAAGACCATTCCCATCCCCCTGGCACCCTCCCTTGAAGGATTTAAAAGCGTTGATAAGATGCCTCCTCAGTCTTCTTTTCTGCAGACTAAAAAGCCCCAAGTCCCTCAGCCTATCCTCGTAAGAGAGATGTTCCAGTCCCCTCATCATCTTTGTAGCTCTTTGCTGGACCCTCTCCAGCAGTTCCCTGTCCTTCTTCACCCGGGGGGCCCAGAACTGGACACAGTGCTCCAGATGTGGCCTCACCAGGGCAGAGTAGAGGGGGAGGATGACCTCCCTCGACCTGCTGGCCACACTCTTCTTGATGGTCCCCAGGATGCCATTGGCCTTCTTGGCCACCAGGGCACATCACTGGCTTACTTCCTTCACTAGATGAAACCTCAAAATGGAAAAGTGTGATTTTTAGAGGAAGCAGGTCCCCGCAGCTTCACTGAGCTCTGCTTTCACCTGCAAACCCCAAACATTTCAACCTGACCAATAATTCTGGACTCAAAGGTCGCAGACTTAAAGAGTTGCAGACTTAAAGACCACCGCTCCTATCCATACAAACTATATGCGTAGGGCACACACCGAGCTTTAAGTAGCACCTTGAAACCCTTTTGGTTCCCCAAACAGTATTTTACAGTCATAGGAAGGACAGGGCAAATCTGCAAACTGACAACGCTGCTCCACATCCTACAGATGAGCAGATTCGGACAGCCTGCAGAAGGAGGTACCACGTATCTGACAACGTCTGAGACTTAAACAGTTCCGTGTGAATTTTGGGATTTCTGGGGCACCCCAAGGTCACTTGGCACAGTTTGTATTTATAACATTGCCTGCTGTATTTAATTTGGTTGCCACAAACAAGACAGAAGGAAGGTTACCAAAGTCCTGGGTTGATATAAATTGAATTGATACCAGGCTCGGTAGAGCGAAGGGTTATTCCTGAGCTATGCGCAAAGGCAAAGAAGGAGACTGAAACATTTGGGAGCCCTGGTTCGTTTGAGAAATTCTGGGCTCAAATTATAAAGGGGGACCCCAGGGACTTTGAGAGAGCTGCATCAAGGCTGAATTTAGCCCCTCCTCTGCGTTAATCAGGATGTGAAGAGGAATTAGTGACTCAGTTGTTTGCGGAGCAAAATCTCATCAAACCCCACATCACCGTCTCCGCCACATCCCCACAAGCCCGACTTCCGTCTCTCTATTGATTTCCAGATTAAAGCGCGGCAGCATCGTCCTCATCCATAATCCCGCTCCTCCAGAGCAACCCCGTGAGTGACAGGAATTGATTCTGCTCCGCTACCTGTCCCTGATTCGGTAAAAAAAGCATCTGCAGACCTCATCCTCATTCAGAGCACACGCGACTCCTGAGCATGTGGGGGCTTCAACGAAGGCTTAGTCACCGCCTGTGCTGTTCCTCATATGTCCTTGGCTCGCAACTGCACTTGGAGGAAAAAAAAAAACCACCCCAACCTTCTCTTTGGTTGCTCTTGTCTCTTGTTAAGCTTGTTCTTAAGCAAATCACAGGAATTAACCCATCTTTCATATTGTAATTAGTGACAATTTGGGATTATTTTGTCCAAACAAAAATGTAGTCTGGCATAGCTGCCTCTCAGATGCTCTCGTTTATGCTGCTTCTCCTGTTGCTACAAGGACCTGTGTTTTAATAAATATTCAATCCCGCCCTGGGCTCGATGCACACGGAGGAGAACAACCGCCCCTAAAGGGCTCGCCACCTGGTGTCATCGCAAGCAAACAAAGCAGACAACTACGCGGAGAGGATGCAGCAGCCACTGATGCCCTTTTCATACCGATGGGCTGCGGCGTGTGGGCACAGCTCATTACCTGCAGGATTCAGACATGGCCCAGGCTCTTCGCTAGCCCTGCTCAGCGTGCCAGGCTCAGCCCGGAAGGGCGAAAGCATCATTTTAAGAATCCACCCAAATCCCACTAAAATGGGAGCCCAATCTGGCACCTCTCCCTTGAGGGTAAACTCAAACCCCCGTATGCTGGGGTGATAAATGTAGTGGGAAATGGTGAGTTGGGGAGATACGCTCCATCAGATCCATTGGGCTAGAGGTAGGGAATAATCGCACCTTCACGGCAGTAGGGCTGGGGAAGGAGCTGCCGTCCTTCCGTGAAGCACCAACGACCACAATGGGTGCAAGGGGGTGAATCAGAGGTGCTTCACTTTGCACCGAGATGGTTTAGAGGTGCTGCCGTGGCCAGAGTTTGTCTGTCAGCAGAGGAAAGGGCAAGTCTCCGACCCGCTGACGTGAGCCACGAGAACAGCTCTGATGGCACAAAGGGAAAATACGTTGTTTGTGGTTGAAGTTGCCATTCAGCTTCAATCCAAATCCAAGTCACCTTCTACAGGCTGATCCTGATGCTTAAGGGTGAAGCATTCAAGTTAATGTTTATACATAGGGAAGAAAAAAATAAAATCCTTCCTAACTCACGTAGCAACCTGGAAGATAAAAACAGTTCTTCTCCTCTTTGCATGAATAATCATATGTTTCATTTTTCACTGGTATTTCACCGGTGAGAGGTGGGTGGGATTTTCAGCAGACTCATGCTATAAATTGATCTCTCTCAGCTTACCAGGGGCGGGATCCTCCCCATCCTTCCAGGCATCCTTGTGGCACAGCAAACTCCATGGGTTGGATGTGCAACCACACCAAGAGGAATCCAACCTGGTCTCAATCTGCCCCGTTTCTACTGCCCCCCCGCCATGGCAGGGGGGTTGGAACTTCATGATCCTTAAGGTCCCTTCCAACCCAAACCATTCCATGATTCTATTTCTTTACGTAACACAACATTTGAGCAAACAACCTAAAAATCCAAAGACTGTATGTTAAAAAAGAAGGTATTACTGGTTTCTATGTAGCTTCTCCCACTTACTTTCTCCTCTGTACAACAACATTAAAATCAGAGCTAAGCTCCTGCCAATATCTTGATTTTAGAATAAGATCTTTTGATTTAAAGGAAATACAAAGCTGCTTGCATGATTTAAAAAAAAATAAAAGAAAGAAATAAAGGCCATTACCATATGAAAGAAGACAGTCCCAGATACGTAATAGCGATTTTTCTCTAACATTTTAACCTTTTCCAAAGCAAGCCTGACACATCTGCATGTGTCTCCGGGGACGCGATGTATTAGGATGCATTAGGCCCCGTTAATATAGCTGGATTTGTTAGCTGGGCCAGTGCAGGATCTTCTGAAACTCCGCGCGAGCAAATGAAAGGCAGCGCACGTATTATCAGAGAGTTACAATCCAGTTGCCTCTAACCCATCTGGATTCATTAACAGCAAATGGATATGATCAAAGCATAATTTTATGGCAAGACACTTCAATGAAGCCTTTTAAAAAAACCCACACTAACAAGGAAACTCATCCCCAGAACAATATTCATCTCCTCGCACCTGAAAACGCTGCGTGGTGCTGAATCCTAACATCACGCCGAGGGTATGATTCATTACTCCTACATTAGGGTGAAGGTTTCAAAAGAGTCTTAAGGCTACTAAAAATAAAAAAGAAACTCCTCCTTACGTCCTCCTGTCCATTAGCTACTGTCAAGGCAACAGGATAAAACAGAGCAGCACCGCTTGTTATTAACACTGTGTGTTTTATCTTTAATGTATTTTGCAAATATTTATCATTATTTCTAGATGTGACCCTTATTCTCAGTTGTGCTGAAGCTTCAGATAACGCAAAGCAGCTCCGGGGCAGGTATAATTCACGCTCCGACCGTAGGGCTTCCACCAGCCCAGAGTGACAGCAAATAAGCAGACCCAGAGGTATTATCCCAATAATCCTTTTGGGATTATTGTCTTGTGCAACGCCACCGAAGTTTTTAAAACGACTCAATTCCTCTGCAGCAAGAGGGCACTCAATGTAAAACAATGCAGCTGGAGGAATGATGTTTTTAAGGGTCCCTTAAAATTCCGTACAATAAAGCTGGTTCCCCAGCAATTCCCTGACACGCAGAAGTAGTTCAAAACCAACAGGTCAAGCCTACGCAAACCTTCCGATTTTCCACCTGTCATTTTGTTTTCTCTAACTTCTTGGGGAGGAACACCAGATTAGAGGAAAAATCTCCACTCTGAATGTTTGGGTTTTTTTTTCTGCAGAAATCGCAGCTTCCCTCATGCCCGTTCTCTTGCTCCACTTTCTCAGGGGAAGAAGGCAAAGACGGGAATGTACCTGTGCAGGGATGTCTTCACCATGTGACGGGCTCTTGAAAGCCCAGCAAATGGAGGAAGAGACCTTGGCACTGGAAAGGTTGTCGATTATTAGTATATTATTGCCCATCACTTAAAAACCTCCTGGAGACGCCTTGGCAGGGGAAGGTACGACATGAGTGCTGGATGTGGCTGCCTTAAAGGAAAAAATAAATATAGCCTAATCTAATTTTTAAGCTGGAGTTTAGCTGACAGTCCACAATTTTAAAAGTGCGATACGGAGCACAGTTGTAATTAAAGGCAGGACAGGAGAGGCGAAAGGTTTTCAAACCTCTTCAAGCTCAATGCTGACCTACAGCTCCCAGTTTGGGACCACTTCCAAAGGCCATCAGTGGTTACATCTCACACTGACACCTTGATGTGCAACATTTATTCGTGTATTTTCTTGTCGGTGGTTTGGGTTTTTTTAATTACAGTTTCTCAACTACCCCCAAAAATGTTAAATTCACAGCATCTGCCTTTCCAAAACATCATTCATCCTCCTCTCCCAGCACTGAGAAGGTGTATTCAGCAGACGGCTCCGGTGACCCTCTCTGGGGCAGCACTCTTCGGAGAAGAGCACAAATATATAAATCACCATGTCAGAGGAGGAAACCTTCACCTGCCCCAGCAGGAACGCACAATCAGTATGGATTTGCTCTTCTCGATGCAGCTTCACCTGTCTGGGGTGCGGTGTGGCGTGTCATCATCCATTAAGGTGACAAACTTCCCCATGGATTGCTCCGGTTCCTCCCGTGGAGGTGGGGTGCAGAGTTGGGAGCTGTGCTTGGAAAGTGGGTGGTTGTGGTTTAGGAGCCTGTGGAGTGTCTCCTTTCCTGCTGGGAAGGCTGGTGTTGCTTTCTTGTAGTACCTGTGGGTGTGAGGCTGATCCCTCACTTCGCGATGAGTTGCAGAAACCAACTTGTAGAGGTTGGCATGGAGGCAACGACGCTGATGGGCACGTGATGAAAGGTGGCTTTGGATCTGTCTGAACGCCAGCAAAGCATGGGGTGATCTTCTGGCATCTTGCTGTTGGGCTCAGACAAAGCCATCACCCAGGGTTCTGGAGGGATGCTCCAGCTTAGGAGCCCCACTGCAACCCCTGGTGCACTGGGGAAATCCAAACGCCAAGGAAGTCCCCCTCTTCAACCAAGATCCCAAGGAAACGTCCAGCAAAGATCCTTTTCAGCTTCTTTTCTCACATCAAAACTTCACTGTTCCTCGTTCCCTTCCAGGCCCACTCTCCATATTGTAGCGTTGGCCATTCCCATCCCACCTCTCCAAATCTCTTTGCAGGCAGCTGCCGAACCGCTGCCTGATGCAAGTGTTCAAATAACAGGAGGTTTAGGCAAAATGCTCCCACCAGTCCCAGGGCACTTGGGATGTTGGTTGATTATTTTTTTTTTCTGTCTTTCTGCTCAGTGGCTTCATCTCATCTGCTTCCAGGTTGGAAGCAGCTTGGCCTGAAATGGGGCCAGAGGCTGCCCAGCATTTCCCTCGGCACAGCAACGCCTGCGGGAGGGCAAAGGGGATGGAAACTCTGGAAGCCTGGCTCAGCATCACCCCTGTCGGGTATCACACCAGCACAATGTCACCAGATGTAATAAGATATAATGAGGTTGTGGAGAGAGGACCGAGCTCGATGCGCTCTTAGATACTGGCTTGGCATACAGAATTCTGTATAACAATATGCAATTCCCCAAATAACTACACAGGATCGGTGTCTAGGATCCAGGATCTGGGGTTAATTTTATTATGACATTAAAGAGGACTTAAAGGGCAGCTGCAGAGGGAATGGAGGGTCTCTCTTCACTGGGAGCCACATGGAGAAGACAAGGGGCAACAGGTACACGTTGCGCCAGGAGAGGTTTCAGCTCAACGTAAGAATGACATTTTTGACAGTGACAACAACTGTTTGCTGGAACAACCTCCTCAGGGACATGGTGGAGTCTGCATCGCTGCAGGGTCTCAAGATGCAACTGGAGAGGGTGCTGGATAACCTCATCTCGGCTCCCTTTCCCAATGAGAGGTTGGACCAGATGATCTCTTGAGGTCCCGTCCAACCCGGGCTGTTCTATTCTACGATTCATTAATATTATGATTAATTTTATCAGGACATTTACTGAGATTAAGGGGGTTTCAGCAGCTGCGGGAGCTTCGCCAAAATCACACCCGAGGCAATCAGCCCTAAAATAGGAAACCCATCCTGCCCGAGCTCCCTCCTCATCCCATGTCCCCACCTGCCATCGCGCCTCCCCCTGTGCTCTGACCCGCGATGCTCCGCAGCGTTAGCCTGCCAGTTGCAATTTGGTTATGCTGCTGTCAATTAATAACGGTTTGTTACGCGGCAGGCGGGTGAAACGGAGCTCTGCAGCGATCTCCCAGCACGTACTTTGCTCTACCAGTTGAACCGCTTAAATACCTGCACAGGCTCTTGTGAGCTGATAAATACCAAGTGCTGTCAGCACCTTGATGCGCAACGGGAGAGGGAGATAAAAAAACACAAATGCATTTACTCCCTTTGCCCAAATTCCAGCAGTTTAACAAATACCTTGTGAGGCCGCTGAAATAACTATTCTCTCACCTCGTTAGATGACAGTCCATCTTAGTAGAGCAGAGTTAGAGATGGAAATCATTCAAAACTGAAAAACAGAAGCTGGGGATGCAGTTATCCCTAAATATTGAGATAAACTGGCTGTTTAAGCCTACTTGATGTCTAAAAAGTAGCCAACACAAGTCCCGGGGCTGGGGGGAGCGGGAATGGGCTGGGCAGGAGAGCTGGGTGCTGCCCCAGCTCCATCACCGCCGCGGGGAGCCGACCTCCACCCCTGGTTCAGTATATCAACATTGTGGTTACCCCCACTAAAGTAGAAGAAAAAAATAATGCTGAACTGAGTAAAAAAAAAAAAAAAACAAACCACCACAACATTTTAGCTAACAGAGGAAAGATGATAGTCTAAATTGTCTGTTTTACTGATTAGCTGTTATTTCATACTGAGCGATAAGGGGGCTTTTCAATTTGTTTCCTTCTGCGGTACATCCAGGGTTTACAAAGGGCTGGACTTTTTAGTATGTATCAATTCAAATACACGTTTAAATGCAAAACCTCTTTTTACGGTCTCAAAATCTGATAGCCTGCTTTTCTCATACAGCATCTTTTTTTTTTTTTTTTCCCAGCAAAATTCATTATTCCAGTATCAGTTCTGCAGAATCCTGCCCGTTACTATGGTTATACTACATCCTACTACAACTTTGCTTCTCAAACACTCCCAACTCCAAAGGCTGGGTCCTTTTTTTTTTAACTGTAACTCTGCCTATTTCACTGCAGGTGATATTTTTCTTTTCATGGGTGTTATTCTGAGAGGTCCTGAGCACCTTCATCCCCATGGATGTGAACAGGAGCCCAGGATACGTTGTACTTCTCTCTCACCTTTAAATGTGATGCTGCAGCAGCTAAATGAGTGCACAAATAAGGTCTTGGAGAGCTCTTATTTACCTGGCACTGTGTGATCCAGAAAACACTTGCTCCAGTGAACTAGAATATTGATGAAGAGCAAAATGTGCATTTTTTTTTAAATGGAGAACATGTACCGTAAAATCTGCTTATTACTGTGTTACCTTTGACCATGCAGAAGAACTGTTTTCTTCCTCTAAACACTATATTCGTTATTTAGGATTTCACAGCATCCACGATTTGAACACAGGAGCTTCTATTATACACAAAGTTAACATTAACTGCGGCCAACCTTGCTGAAGTCCAGTAAGTGCGCAATCAATCACAACTATTTAAAGCACAGAAGGAAGACTGTGCCACGAGTATTTTCAAACTACGCTCTGCAACGATTTTTAAAAAAAAAAAAAAAAAAAAAAAGGTAAGCGATACTCATCGGCTCTGCAATTTGAACAAAAGCCGCACAGTCTAGAAGCACACGTGCCTTTTCTGCAACACGTGAGGCCAAATCCCACAGCCGGGGAAGGCTGGAGAGGAGGCACAAGGACTGGGGGTGTTGCTGGGTGGGATTTCTCATCACGTCATTTGTCCAAATTCAAGATGGGCTTTTGCTCCAGAGTGCGCTTCACGGCAAGGAGAAGTTTTCTTAGAAAGACAGCAAGACAGAACAATGTGACTAGATAACTACAGGTGAAAAGTTTTTCCCAACGAGAAATCCTCCGCTCAACTTTGCCTGCTCTACGCAGCCCGGATGAACTGGTCTTGATGGTTATCATGACATTCTGGTTCAGACATTTCCATAGAAGAGCCCCCCCTGGGCATTTTTGACCTCACGAATGCCTATAGCAGAATCACAGAATCCCAGACTGGTGGGGGTGGGAAGGGACCTCTGGAGCTCCCCCAGTCCCACCCCCTGCCAGAGCAGGGGCACCTCCAGCAGTGGCACAGGACGGCGTCCAGGCGGGTTTGGGATGGCTCCAGAGGGGGAGACTCCCCCCCCTCTCTGGGCAGCCTCTGCCACTGCTCTGCCACCCTCACAGGAGAGAATTTCCTCCTCATGTGAAGATGGAACTTCCTATGCTCAAGTTTGTGCCCGCTACCTCTTGTCCTGTCACTGGGCACCACTGAAAAAAGACTGTTCCCATCCCCCTGGCACCCTCCCTTTAGGGATTTATAAGCATTAGTAAGATCCCCCCTCAGTCTTCTCTTCTCCAGACTAAAAAGCCCCAAGTCCCTCAGCCTTTCCTCGTAAGAAAGATGCTCCAGTCCCCTCATCATCTCTGTAGCCCTTTGCTGGCCCCTCTCCAGCAGTTCCCTGTCCTTCTTGACCCGGGAGCCCAGAACTGGACACAATTAAGATGTATTAAGATATCTTAATTAACATTAAGATATTTTTGAATTTCCATATTTATTTTATTTCAGCCTTCTAAGCCAGCCATAACGAGATCCAGCAGATGGGAGCTGAAGCTGGATCATACCAGAGCAGAAATAAGCTACATGTTTTTTAACAGTGAAGGTAATTAACCAGGCGAACAGCTTGCGATTGTGTGTGCTGGATTCTCCATCTCTGCGAGGCTCTAAATCAAGCACAGGTGCTCTTCGAAAGATAAGCTCCATTCAAACAGGAGTTACGGACTTGATGCAGAAATTACTGGGTGAACTTCTACGGCTGATTATACTGGAGATCAGATGCATTTATTCCGATTTTGAGCTCAAATACGTTCCATGGCAAAAGATGACCAAGGTACGCTTAAAAACGTCTAGCCTAACAAAACCACCTTGCCATCCCAGAAGCTCTGACACAGAAATATCTCAGAACAGTGGCATTTTCTTCTCCAGAATGAGCAATGCAAATCTGTCCCCCCAAAAGACACTATAACTAATCCAATCTCCCAAATTACCCAGAAAATGGGAATTCTTAGCACATCAAGTCTTTGCCAGTGCCCAGGAGCTTGCCAGCATGCCAAAAAAGGGACTGGATTCCATGAGTCTATCCTGCTGGAGATGGTTCATAGAATCATAGAATGGTTTAGGTTGGAAGGGACTTTGAAGATCATTGAGTTCCAACCCCCCTGCCATGGGCAGGGACACCTCCCACCAGCCCACGTTGTCCAAGCCCCGGCCAACCTGGCCTTGAACACTTCCAGGGATGGGGCAGCCACAGCTTCTCTGGGCAACCTGCCCCAGGGGCTCATCACCCTCAGAGTGAAAAATTTCTTGCTGATATCTATTCTAAATCTCCCCTCTTCTGGTTTGCAGCCATGCCCCCTCGTCCTATCACTACATACCCTTGTAAAAAGTCCCTCTCCAGCTTTCTTGTAGGCCTCTTCAGATACTGCAAAGTCGCTATAGGGTCTCCCGGGAGCCTTGTCTTCTCCAGGCTGACCCCCCCCACCCCTCCCAGCCTGTCCTCCCAGCAGAGGGGCTCCCGCCCTCGCAGCATCTCGGTGGCCTCCTCTGGCTCTACTCCACCAGGTCCATGTCTCTCCTGTGCTGAGGACTCCACAGCTGGACATAGGACTCCAGGTGGGGTCTCCCCAGAGCGCAGCAGAGGGCCACAATCCTCCCCCCTCCCTCGCCCTGCTGGCCACGCTGCTGGGGATGCAGCCTGGGATGCTGGGGGCTTTCTGGGCTGCCAGTGCACGTTGTTAGCTCATGTTGAGCTTCTCATCACCCAACACCCCAAGTCCTTCTCCTCGGGGCTGCTCTCCATCCATTCTCCATCCAGGCTGGACTTGTGGTTGGCATTGCCACGACCCATGTGCAGGACTTGCACTTGGCCTTGTTGAACTTCATGAGGTTGGCACGGGCCCACCCCTCAGCAGAAGCCATCGAGCATCCCCTGCCAAGGCGGTTCTCACCTCTGAAAACACACTGCTGTAAATCACAGCCACAGGACTGGAAGTATCTACTTGAGGAGATGTCTTTCAACAGCCTTCAAACAAAGCAACACGCGTCCTCGACACTAGGCAAGCTGCTAACTCAGCATCGTTACAAGCTTAAGAAGCAGGAGATATAAAAGTTAACACTTGGGTAAGGATTCTCCTCCATTGATTCCCATTGCACATCCACACGTGCAGGGCAGGAGACGAGCAGGGAAGGAAAAATTAGGTTGCCCACAAGGGAAAGTTTGTGACAGTCCAATCTTCCAGCCTTCAGATTACTCTCCCATCAGAGGCACTGGCACTCGAGACATTTAAATCCTCCCCGAATGATACAGTAGTAACTGCATAATAAGGAATACCGCTGCCTTGGCAGGGAGATGGACTGGATAACTTAATAGGTCTTTTGTATCTCTCACTTCTCTGATCCTGCTGAGTTCTGTAGCTATTATTAAAGGCATTTTTTAAGGTATTTTAATTTACTTCTCTAAATGGATTTCCATTCATTCACTCCCACCAAGTGAATGTTGTCAGGGACATTAGCAGCATGATAAAATAGCTGTAGCTTCATGCTGGTTTTAATGTGTTACATACACAAGAAAAGTCATTAGCTCTTACCCTTTAATATACCCTCTTTACTGCTGCATAACTTTTTTTTTTTATTAATAAATATACATTTGCACAAGGCTGCAATGAAAAGGAATAACATCCAGTTATTTCAAGCGTGGTTGGTACTGCAGGAGCAGAAAAGCTCGTCCCTGACATTTTCAGCCCCCCCTGAATATTCCCAGAAGTGGCTCTTCTGAGGATTTTACACAACTCCCCCAATTACAGGTAAACTTGCGGCAAGGTGACAATTTCCTTCCCCGCACTGAGCGGCAGGTTTCCTGCTCCTTCGTAATATCTGCTCTAGAACATCATTAGCAGCCTGCAACATGATAGAAATTGAACGTGGACCATTAAATTAATGATGCTCAGAAGCAGGTCATCAATTTTGGAAGCAGAGTGAACCTCGTTTTTTAATAAATGTTTTCATACGGCTAGCCCAGTTTGGAGAATAAGACCTAATCTGTATTATTTTTATGAATACTCTATGTGCTCCGAGGTCTATTTTCCTCAGTCTCGGAGCTCCGGCATTTAAAGAATAATTACTTATTAAATATTTCTTGCAAGGGAGAGAGCATATGCATGTTCCGTGTGGAGAAGAGATGCTCCTGGAAAGACACAGCGACCACAACAAGGGCAGCTGACTGATGCAGAAACAAAAGCAATCGGAAATAACGATATTGTGACCCCGAATTTATGGTGTCCATGTGGACACCAATGCACTGTAGCTATTATCTAAATTTAACAAGAATTAATGAAAATGCGAAAGATCACTAGAAACAAAAAGGCCAAATGAATACATGCATTACATGTAAAGGCTTAACAGTTAACCCAGAGTGAGCTCTAAGAGCTAACCCTGAGTGAGCTTCTGGCATCAGGAAGAGGTCATTTCACTGAAATCACAAGACGATTGGTCAGATTTTGGAACAAGTGTCTAAAAGTCTCATTTGCAGGGCTAAGCGACAACGTAGAGTGACCAGACCAGTGTCACCAGTGAGTTTCTAGAAGGTAACACCCAAGTATTGATGAATGAAAGTATGAATACCAAGAAGGTATTCACCCAGGTGAATCCTGAACGACACAGGTGACTCAAACCTCACCTTAGAGAAATGCAACTCTCATTTCTGTCTCACTCTTCATGAACTCAACTACAATCAATGTCATTAAGAACTCTTTATCTTCTAAAGAAATCCTTGGGAAACATGAGGAGAGTGCAAAGGCCCAACAAGAGGGTCCACTTAGCTACCTGCAACAGATTCAATTCCTACTGAGACATCCAAAAGTATATTAATATTGGCAGTTAAATATATGGTATTGTTTTTTGTGGCTTGACTTTATAAGGCAGCACAGGTGAAAAAGCAGTTAAATCACAGCGATGGCACGTTTCCTTTTTTCCAGAGGCAGCTCTAAAAACCAGCAGACCAGCTCAGCCTTGTTTAAGCACTCTCAGCTAGTTAAAAAAGCCTTTTTTTCCTAAACAATAGCTTGGGGTTCATCTGAACATGATCCTTTTCTAAATGTAGGAACTAGAGAGTAAAGCAGAGAAATCTCAAATATTCCACAACGCTTTTAAAGGTCACCCACCCGCAACTAACTTGAGATGGATTTCTGCAACTCAGCGCCTGTATTTTTGCTAAAACCCTTACTACATTGGCTTCGTTGAGAACTTGTTGCTACACGAACGTAGCCCTGTCACGCAGGGCTGGACATTACCATTGACAGCTATGATTGATGGACAACATCAACAGCCACCAGCTCCCAGAGAGCTGCCCTCAAGTTGGAGTTATTGGGTTCTGCAGGGCTATGGCTGATCTTCATTTTAAAGGAAAAAAACCTTCGTATTTCTAAGGGGAAGTTACACCCCAATGCACACCAAGACTGCCTGAGATGGCTGGAGGATGACAATTTGGTTTCACAGCAACTTCTGATCTTTCTAATTTAGGTTGTCCCTAATAGAATGGACAAAATCAAGACATTTTCCACATTTCCACTGGAACAGACCCATGCTGAAATGCATATTTATAGACAAAACTGATCACTGCCTGTCTCAGTGGTTATGAAACCATTAGGAAGAAGTGAAATTTTTCTCCTAGACCATTCAATCAGCAGAAGGACTCAAACTTGGATGTCCTGTTGCACTACTCTCCAGGACAAGAGAGACGTTGGACTCTCCAGCTCCTATTTTCTTTGCTTCCAAAGGATTTCAACCAAATACATTACTGTCATGGAGAAATCACAATAAAAGTCAGCAAGAAAATACCTTCCAACCACCTCCAGACATAACCTTAGTAGAGCTGAGATCTTCGCAGAACAGATCATCCTTCCATGTACAAATTAGTAAGTAAAAAACAAAGCTGCTAGGAAATGTGTGGCAATGTACTCAAGGTAAATATTAACACACATATACATCTATACACACAAAAGGAAGCCAAATATCCTTAGTCTTCTGGAATTTTAATTTTATGAAACCCTTGGCATTATGTAGAGCTTCCAAAATTGGAATCTACAAAAGGATTGCTCGTCTATTCACCTGCAAAAGGAAGCAAAGGAATTAAAAGCTCCACAGTTTCGTTTATTCTCTTTGGTTACCTTCTGCATTTACTGTTGGGGGACAAGGTGACCAATTTAACAGCAACGTGGGGTACTCTCGGGCAGCACTGGAGTCCAGCGCCAGCCCAATAGGGATGCTGTAGCGTTGGGTGCTCTGCACAAATAGCACAGAGAGGAGAAAACTCGTACATTGCACGTCACGGTATCGCTTGTGATATTTTCAATCAATTAAGCCTTGTGTTCTCCACATCAAAGGCTAAGGAGATCACAGTTCTGTCCCTGCGTGTCCCCACAGGATTATTTTGAAATTCCTCATGCATGGAGATGGCGAGCAGCTCACTCCAAGTATCCGACAGCTTGTATTAACATCTCATTAATGAAAACTGAGTGACCACTTAAAGCCCCCGGAGATTCAGGTTTGACAAACGCTTCTGCTCAGGAGATAGGAGAACAGACACCACCAGCTTTTGATTCTTGCAAAGAGAAGCAGCAATTACAACAAGACTCGTGGGCTGGGTGCAAAATTTAAACACTCTCAAACCACTCTCTTCTCCTGCTTGGACAAAACAACTTCCCTCTTCTTGACTCAGACCCCACCTGATGACAGGTCCAACTGTGGGACCATTTCTGAAGCAGGATGCTTCCAAGAGTGAGCCGTGGTGTGAGGACGGAAAACCGAGAAAGCCGTATTCACGTACCACACTTTTTGGGAAGCAGTGATGAATTTGGAAAATGCTGTTAGCCTGCAGGGCACCTTCCCTTTCAGACTGACCATCTCCAGTAGGAAAGGTTGGCCACAGCAGTTTAAAACAGTGTGGAAATGGGATCACTTGGACGTTTGCAGAGATACGTATAGTTGGGGCACAGCTACAGCCAAAGCAACTTTCACCGTCCTATTCATATGGAGAGGGATGGAGAAAGAAAACCTCTCATAGAGTCTCATAACACCTTTCAACATAAACCAAGGTCTGGATGGGCCCCAAGCTCTGCCATAAATATTTGTGTTAGGATCCAGCTGCACTGTTTGCCCGGCACTGTAAAGTCCAATGCCCTGTGTTGAGGAACACTCCTATAGATAAACCCTGAATTACACATGTCAGGGAAACCCTTACTTCATCCTACTTTGTCCTCTCCTCCTCTCACAACCTCAACACCCACACTGGCAAGACCCCAACTACGCTGCTCTGGTTATCACTGTCTGTCTACAGACCTCTAAATTAATCCAAAAAACAAAACCAAACTAGAAGCAGAAAGCATTCTGTTGCACTTCACAGTTTCCCACACCGCGTGATGAATGTTTCTACTCCTCTGAGGTCCCAGCAAGGAGCAAAAAGAACTAAATGAACTACTCAGCAGTTTAGCAACCATCTGCTCGTGACTCGGGATTCCCGTCATCGCAAAGAAACGCAGAGCCCTGGCGCAACCGCAAAATCCCGCTTCCAAAATACAGCACAAGGGCAGTGAAAAAGAAGTTGTCTCTTCCCCCAAATCACATTCTAAGATGGGGGGGGGGGGGGGGGAGATTAAAAAAAAAAAGATCAAATTGGGAAATGAAAGACCCACTGGGTCAGCTCATTACGAGAGATGTCTAGTAACAGCGGAGATGCCATTGTTCAATCGCCAGCCCGAGCGGGCAGAACAGTAATGAGCAGTCCCGCTCAGCAAACGGTCTGGATGATGCTATAGATCTTCCCTTCCCATCTCTAACTTGTGTATCATTTCCTGACAGTCCCATCTCCCCTTCCGAGCAGATGGCTCCCTACAGTACATCTTTAAGAGACCTCCCAGGCAGTTATGGATGGCAGAGAATGAGCATTTTGTTTTATCACTTGCTCATACATTATTTTCCCCACGCTAATGACAGTCAAGTTATCGTCCTGTGAATAAATCCATTTAGGCCTTGCAATGTTGGCTGCAAGTGAGAAGGAGAGGGAGCAGAGGAAGCCAAACTTGGCACCAGCAGAGCACAGATACAGTCATCCACAAAACATTCATCTATTAACCAAACAGCAGCATTTCCAAACCCAGCAGGGTCACAGCGGAGCCCTGCTGGGAAACAGAAATTAACTCCGAATGGAGATAATTTGTCTCTTGAATGTTGTCATATTTGCGAGATCTCTCTGGCAGTGCCGCGCCGCGAAGAGGAGCGGTACGTCTCTGACAAGCGAACCAGATGAAATGCAAGCGTTCCCGGGAAGGCAGGTGGCACTCGAGATCGCTCGTGCCGGATTTCTGCCTCCGGGAGTAGCGCTTCGAATGCAAAGAGAGAGGAGGAGAAATCTGTCTCCCACCTCAAGACGTCGTCGCAATTAATGGCAGCAGATTTGATTCCGTTCCACGTAGAAGGAGCAAATTAAAGTAGCGCAGTTACCACCGGGCTACAACTCAGTTAATGCTTGCTTGGGTTTTTGTTTCATTCCTGCGTAGGAGAAACATTTTTCTTCTTATCCGGAAAAAGCCGTGGCTGGGTCTGACGGGGAACAAGTGTCGGGTGTTCCGAGGCAGTGAAAACGTTGAAGAAATGGGACATTTGGAGTTTGTACAGGGCAGGAAGCAATTAGACATCTTGGGACTGCCACCGGGTAAAAAACACGGGAATTTTTGGAGAGCAAAGAGTCGTTTTAAATATTAAGTGCTTAAAAGGGGAGATGCATTACTGCCGCATGGGGTCAATCTGTACTTATGCCTCTCCCACTCAAGCAGCACGAAGCAGCCTGATCAATGTGGCCGTACAACCTCTCCAAAAGGAATTTCCTTAACTCTCCCCAGGCGAAGAGTAGACTAAATGCCCTTGAGAAATGTGCATTTATTTTTTTGGGGCCAAACCGTATTCATAACTTTCTTCTCTCAGCAGAATCACCGCCTGTTGCCGCAGCGCACTCTGTCTGAAAAAGGGAAGACATTTTCCTGAAACGTCCAACCATAAGAGCAGTCAGGCCACGCTCTGATTTTCAAGAAACAAAACCTGAACCTACACTGGCAAACGTTGCAACTTTCACATCAAGAGAAGCCAAAACCTAGAAGATTAGACCCGGACGGCACTGGGGAAGAAAGCTTTTAGTGCAAGACTTCTGCTCCTAAAAATCACCAGTATGACCATTATGGGCTACAAAGACGCTCTCCCGGTTGCCTTTCTGCAGGGAAGGGTACCCTGATGGTGGACCACACAGAAAAATATACGTAAAAACTTATTCCATCGCCCCATTTCAGACAGCCTGAGAATGCCTGTGCCCTGTCCTAATTCAGCATCTTGATGGACAACCCTGAATTGAATCAAGCAGCACAAGCGATACAGCAAAGACTCCTGTTGTCCTGCCCACACAGCTTTACTGTCCTTGACCAGGAGGTGTCATGTCTAATCAAAACGTCCTTTCTCACTCTTTTATTTGTTTCCAAGCTGTGAATAGGGCGAGTAGAGAGCTGGTTCAGTGCAGATGGTAAAGCCTGTGAAGTGCTGCATGACCACACCTGGCAGCAAAGGCAGAAGGAGAACGTGCACAGCACATCCATCACCCCATGTCAGATAAAATCTCTTCCTCACTCCCGTGTCCCATTCACCCACGAGTCATCTCACTCACCCACACACCTTCAGCTTGAGGAAATCAAAGGCGGAGAGTGTTTTCTGATGGACCCCGAGGAATAAAAGTAGCTGAGGTCGAGTGCTCAAGGTGATCCTGAGGAGTTCAGTTATCAGAGAAATAAAGCACTCCTTACTACTGAGTCTGGAAGTCCTTCCAAACCATAGTTGCTAAGACCACACTTTGTGACCAAGAAGTCAGAAATGGCTTCTAATAGCCTGAGTCCTTTGAAAAACAGCTCAACTTTCTGCTAAATAAATGCAGACCTCTGGAAAGGTTTTCTTGGTCCACTCCTTCAGAAAAAAATTACTAAAATTAAGTCCCAGAGCAAGAGAAATTTTTCACACTGAGGGTGGTGAAACACTGGCTCAGGTTGCCCAGAGAGATGCTAGATGGCCCATCCCTGGAAATATTCCAGGCCAGGTTGGATGAAGCTCTGAGCAACCTCATCTAGTGGAAGGCGTCCCTGGTCGTTGCAGGGGGAAGTTGGACTAGATGGCCTTTAAAGGTCCCTTCCAACCCAAACTATCCTGTGATTCTCTGATTCTATGAGTACTGCCACTCAAAAAGGCCCATTTGCAATTGAAGAAGATTGTCTCAGGTCTTTGCATCAAATCTCGTGTTGTTTAATTTACTCATGACTGAGCTGCAGAAAGGCTGAGCAGCTCCGAGCAGATGCATTTGCAGATGACTCCAAGTTACCTACAGTACTGCAGCCCCAAGGGAGAGACGGCGAAGTTGAGGTGGACCAAGCTCGGCAGCCCGCACGAGCAGGCACCGATAAACAGCCTTGAGTATTATTATTGTTTGGAATCAGAGGAACAGCAAAGCACTAGAGCAATATAACTCTTCCTACCCTTCAACAGAAGCTATGGGGAATGAAAGCCTGGCTGCTTTGAAGACAGACTTAGTAAGTTTATGAAAAGCAGATTATATGATGCTGTGCATCTGATGGCAGGGACCAGGACTTCGTGACCCAAGAGGTCCCTCAGCACTGCGCTTCTAAATCCATCCTCGAGGGAAAAAAACCAGACCTATTTTCACACCTTGATGGTGTGAAATGGGCTCTAAATTAATTACTGGCAATTCAAAACCGAAACAAGCAAATAGTTTTTATTTGACGCGTAATGAGAGCTTAGAATTCACTTACACGGGAGCGTGTGATTAGATTCAGCGACGGGAGGTATCGGGGAGGCACGGGCTTCGGCGGCATTCACAACGGGGCTGGCCGTTTCCACATCTATCACGGCAATCCAGAGCTGTCAGACTTAATGGGATTTGGAAAGGATATTGCACGCAGCATTTAGGGATGGAGCTGAACTATCGGAGACCATGATGAAGCCTAATGAATAGAGAGGATTTCCCGCAGCCTATTTTATTTGTTTATTCTTTACAGCCGGCTCCAACAGCACTTCTTGCTGACCATTCCCAAGATGGAAAGGAAGACTGAGCAAGTCTTCTTATGGTAGCTCCTACCTTCTCCAAATTTCTACTTCTAGAAGATTCAAAGCGTAGGCAACACCTTTACAGCACTACGCTTGCCATACGAATGTGCTTGCTGTCCAAGCCATGGGGCCGGATGAAAAAATCACCTCTTAAAAAGGTTCAGGGGCTGAAGAGGGTTGAGCAGGAGGACACAAATCTGACAGCCTTCAACGTGGGCTATAGGACACCCCTGCTTTTCTGAGGAGCCAAGTGTCCTGCTCCCACCAAGGTTGGAGTGCGGATCTCAAAATCTTCAGGGGCTCAGAAAAATGAGGTGATGGATTAAAATGAGATGGCGAAGCCATCTCCTCCACTGCCCTCGACATCATGATCTAGAGATATCTCACCCACCTGTCAACCTTCTCCCAAACCTTCACAGCGCTCCACATCACATACTAAGGTAAACTGAGATCAGGGTATGTCTGCTTGAAAATATCGTGAAAACTAGAGGTTTTCAGCAACCGATTCTTGAGTGGATCAGACATCCTCACCTTTCCAGCAACAACCATCAGAAGGAGGGGGCAGATGGCTGAGGGCAGTAACTCATAATGTAATTTTAATTTGCGGCCATGGGTTTATTAGAGCTTTCAGAAGACACTGGCCCAATCTGCGCTGTCATAAACGATACTGAATTTTAAAATTCACAGGAGGTAATGTAAGAGAATATAAAGCACATTTTTTCTGAATAACAGCAGTATGACAGAAAATGTGTGAACGACCACAAGGAAGCTCTGCTGCATTAAGATTATATTGGGTAGACTACACTTCTGCGGGAACCCCCCAGGTCGAGTAGGCTTTCTAAAAGATGAAGAAAGAAAGGAGAAAAAAAAGCCCACAAGCATCAAGACAATAGAATTACAGCTTGCCAGATTTTTTTTTTTTTTTTTAAACTTTCTCATTACCCCATGCTGCTGGGGGACGTGGGGCCAGCAGGCAGGTGGGTGATTTCATTACTAGGGCACAGTCCTGGGCTGGCCAGGCTCTCAGCCAGCTTCTCAGCAATGTCTAATCTGCTCCAAGAAGCCAGAAGGTGTTTTTGTGTCCCCTAAAGTCCTCCTGAATACACTCTGAAGGCTCCTTGGGCGATACTGGGTCCCCCTTGGAGATAAGTGGTTATCTTACCTGCAGCGAAAACTTCTAGCTGCTCCTTCTGTTGAATTATTTGAACTGCGCGGCAGAGCAAGAAACGCTCTGGGGAAATGCAAACAGAACCCCCATCAGATGCTTTTTAAAAATGGTTTGTTTCTAATGAAATCAGAAGAACTGAAAACAAAACATTATTCCGTCTCACACAAACCCAACATCAACCGTTTTGTAAAATAAGTGTTTTCCAACAGCTGCACCTAAATTCCATCGACACGTTAATAAACACACTAAATAATAAGCACTGTGAACGACACAATTCTGAAAACCCACCTCTGTCACTCTGTGGTTACCCAAAATGTAGCCCTATTAACTACAACGTGTTCAATCTTCTTTTGCTGACATGTTTGACTTCAACGCGAAGGATATATAGGAGACACAGAAATCTCATTATCTCCAAATCAAATGAATGTGGATGCAAGCGTTCATGAAAATATTACTTACAGATGTGCTTTGGGCAAACCTTTGCTTGCAATGCACTCCTAGACTCATTCACCTTCGTCTGCTGATACACCATAGACCTGAGCTCAATCGTTTGAGCCTTAAGTTGTCCCAGTATATATCAATTTAGAGTTGAAGCACTGCATCTTCCCTCTCCCTGCCTACCCAGGGCACCAGCACCCAGCCCTGAGCACCTCCAGCACGCTCTGCCAAGGGGCTTTTAAAAATGCAATTTCATAACCCCCTAAAAGTAGATGTCACTTATGGCACTAGGAGACTTATTTTTGCTTAAAATATCTCTTTTTTTTTTTTTTTGTGGGGAGGAACCTTCAATACAAAGGTTTTGGAGCCATCTCTGGAATTTCCTTATCATAGGAAAGACTCAAATGGCAACATAGAATCATAGAACCATAGAATGGTTTAGGTTTGAAAGGACCTTGAAGATTCCAACCCCCCTGCCATGGGCAGGGACACCTCCCACTAGACCAGGTTGTCCAAGCCCCATCCAGCCTGGCCTTGAACACCTCTAGGGATGGGGCCTCAACAACCTCTCTGGGCAACCTGTTCCAGTGCCTCACCACCCTTAAAGTGAAAAACTTCTTCCTAATGTTTAATCTAAATCTCCCCTCTTCCAGTTTGAAGCCATTCCCCTTCGTCCTATCACTCCATGCCCTAGTAAAAAGTCCTTCCCCAGCTCTCCTGTAGGCCCCCTTTAGGCACTGGAAGGTGGCAATAAGATCTCCCTGGAGCCTTCTCTTCTCCAGGCTGAACAGCCCCAACTCTCTCAGCCTCTCCTCATAGGAGAGGTGCTCCAGCCCTCGGGTCATCCTTGTGGCTCTCCTCTGGACATGCTCCACCAGGTCCATGTCTTTCTTATGTTGAGGACTCCAGAGCTGAATATCAATGAAACATCAAACAGCTGAAACATCATGAACTGGGCTGCAACCAGGCACTTATACAAATATATGGTCCCTTCTCATCTCTCCCCTAAACCGAAACCGTGATCTCCAAGCCTCTTCTCGCCGTTCCAGGAACCACTTAGCCCTACGGCCACCATCGACATACACGTCCCTTCCCATCTCCCGCTGACGCTGGCGATATGCAAAGCTGCTTGAGAATGCTGGAAATGGGACAAATCCTGATGTTTGCCTTTGCAGACCTCCTTAGCTAAGGAAAACTCAGTGAGCAATCGCAGAGTAAACTCTGAATAAAGCAAGCGAGGGTTTCACCCTGTGTTGTGACCCCCCGCATATCTCGCCCAGAACCAATTTATAAAAGTCACCCAAGAAAAATGGTGCTAATCCATTTACAGCAAAATACACAAAAGGTCCCAAAAGGGTCAGCGGAAAGCACGCTTTTATTGACCAATTTCCATCGGCCTTACCTAAATATTCCCACCGTCCATTTAATAATTTGCTGTGCCAAGGATATCTACGTTAGAAGACAGCAGAAACGAGATTTGAGCATTCTTCTGCAGTAAGTTGGAAACATAAACATATTTTTAAACACTCTTGCATTTTGTTCCTACAGCAGCTCTCTAAAATTGATTCAAAAAGCAATTACAGTATTCAAGTTGTCTCTGCTTCTTCTATTTTCATTTTTTCTTTCCTAAGAGCGCGAGACACAAAAATAAACCAGGAAGGATGCTGGAGGTTTCATGCGATCATAAACCGATGGGAAAACTAAGAGGGAGCAGATATGGACAGTTATCCGATCAAAAACAGACCACAAAAGGAAAAAAATACTTTAAATTGAAACTTGATCGCTATTTTTACCGTGATAAAGGTGCTTAAAAATGGACCGCTCCTGCTTTATAATGCAATTAAATTAAAAAATAATTTGGGGGCATGAACTAAGTCTCATGATATTTGACCTTTGAGTTTAATTATTGCAAGGATATGGGCCCAGCAAGCAGTGGTGGACTTACCGTTGTCTGACCCGTGCCCAGAGAGGTGGGAGATGAGGCAGGGCAGAGGCCTGGGACACACTCTGGAGAGGATGTTCTCATTGAAAGTCCACCCGCAGAAGGCTGTCAGTTCCCAAATACTGCCCTTCTCCACTCCTGCCTCTGAAAATTTTCCTCTGCTCCTCTCCATCGCCTGTGGATGTTAATCTCCGAAAGCGAAGATTTAAGGATAAATCCACAAACTTCTGCCACAATGCTTTTTCTTTCCCTGATAGACCTTGTCTACGCTGACCCGCTCCATGAAACCAGTCAGAATATCAACCAAATTAAATCAGCTCCTTTTTGTTGGCAACATGTGCAACCCAAAGTCAGCACCTTGAATCAGATGTAAAAAAAAACCAACCCCAGAGATGTTGATTTTGACCCGAGCTTGTACAACAAACTCCACTGTCAAACAGCTCTGTAAATACCTGCTCCTGGCCCATGCTGCCACGAACTTTCCAACTGGCAGTTTTCCAAGTTCCTTTCCGTTCTTCCAGAGTCCAGTACAAGAAGAGAAAGGATTATCTCACAACCTGGACCTGGAGCTGAGTTTTAGTAGCCTCCTAAAAAAGTTGAATGCACAAAATAAATCAATGGTAGGGATGGGAACTGAAGAGCTTCCTCGGCCAGATATGCTTTGCTGCCTCCCCAGCCACTACACCGCTGCCTGCTTTTGTGTTGTGTCCTTCTCTGGTACCAACACTTATCTTGAACGCGTCATTCATCTACCTCCAGTATAATTATTTCAGGATTTCTATGATTTCTTATGCATGGAAAACCCTCCACTGACCGGCCAGGTCATCCCCTACCCTCATTCAGATCTCTCCTGAAGCCTTGTGCTACCATCACACCTGCAAGAAACTATGCGTCTAAAGAAGGCAAGTGTGGAATAATCTATAAATGACGCAACTAAAGAAGGCAAGTGTGGAATAATCTATAAATAAACTTAAATTATGTCACGGCTACAAGTTAAAACCAGTCACTGGGGGTGTAGGGAAGGAAAAGGGGAAGGGAAGATGCAGTGATACGCACCATCTCCTGCAAACGCAAGTGGTCAAGTACCAATCTGGTACTTGGTAGCTGAGGTTGGTGTCAATGGTACTGGTTAGTGGAGACAGACTGGACTTAAAGAGTATTTCCTTGAGGCCACCCTACACCTTCAATTGCTGTTTGATTATTGAGCAAAGCAAAAGAGCAAGTGCAAGGGAATAAACCTAGAAGAAAAACCCAAAGCCTGTCAAGAAGCATGTCTTTCACCACCGCAGTAAACTCACGGGGAGATGCTCCCCTGTCATTATTTCATTACATCAATTTCAACACTTGCTACCTGTTAGAAGAAAAACATTTAAAATAATTTTCCTCATCAGAGGGAAAACAACCTCTCTCATTACCTAAATATGGATCAGTGCCAAATGACACAGGGTGGAAATGCACTTTAAAAGAAAAAAGCCAACCTGATACCCACGTAAAAATACTGAAAGAGGAATTTAGGGGAACAGTGCGGGGGAAAAGCACATGGTACAGAAGTGAGGGTGGCTCAAACCAGCCCACCACCGAATATTTGGAGAAGAAGATCTCAAGAAAGTTCAAACCCTCACGCCTACTCCAACGATAATCTCCCAATACCATCAGCACACATTTAGCCTCTTCTTTCCTCCACCGTTCACAGCTCAGTGCCTTGGGGCTCAAGCTAAGCTACCATAAAGAAATAAATAAAATACATAGATTTACGTATTTTAGACCATTTTTGGAAGGCTTTGTGCTGCTGCAGATGTGGCATCATTGTCTGAGCCCTGTCCAAAACTTTTCCTTTCCAATTCATGTATAAAGGAGTTGAAGCACTAACTTAGCTGCGGATTATCAAGGAATTTTGCTTTCTCGGCTCCATTAGGGCAATTTCTGTCTTTATTTTTTAAAGGTTATAAAAACATGTCAGGCTAAGACCAACGTTCAGCAAAACAAAAGTGAAGGTGCTGTTAAATGCCTTCTTCTCTTCAAGGCTGGATTGTTTAATGTTCAAGAGCTCTTATTCCCATTATACCAAAACCGGAGTTTATTCGTGAAGCTCACATCCTTCCAGACACCCAAACCTGCCTGAGCGGATCAACTCCCGGGTTGAACTCTTTGCATTAGCTCACTGTCAAATCAACCTTTTGACGTGAAAAGTCTTTCTCTCCTTTTCAAAACTTCAACCAGCTCTTCTCCGCATCTCCAGTGCTACGGACCCGGTGAATTATTAATGTAAAAATTAGCAGGAGGACTTGTTTCCCCCTCACTTGAAACCTGACTTGATGGAAAGCAGTTTTTCTGGCCACTCTTCAGCCCAGCTGGGAAATGGAATGCCGTACGCAATGCAGAGATGCTCAGCCGGTATTACTGGTTTGAGGCCGCGATACAGAAACTTCAGTGTGCATTTATGTACACACAGGCGATTCATTTCAATTAAATGGGACTCTGTTGGTTTGACAAACCATGCAAGTGTTGCCAAATTGTTTTTAAGAACCTAAAAGACCAAGTAAACCCTGATACCCTCCAGCTATCTGTTGGTTTACACTCAGCAGTGGGTAGATCCTTCTTGCCTGAGTCCATTTGTCATGGATATTCCTCCCTGATCTAACAGAAGGTTCTTATTTTCAGAGCATCAACTGCTTAATCTTAACCTCTTCTCTCTTCTCCTCTCTTTTTTTTGAGTGGTTTTTTGGATAGTTCAGACTGCGGTCTCTGCTCTGCGGCGTGGCAACTGCTCTAAGTCCTGTTCCTTGTCCCCTCCAGGGGTTATTGGCAGATGGTTCACAGGAACAGCTAAAAAGCATCATCACAGAATCATAGAATGGTTTAGGTTGGAAGGGACCTTGAAGGTCATCGAGTTCCAACCCCCCTGCCATGGGCAGGGACACCTCCCACCAGCTCAGGTTGCCCAAGGCCACATCCAGCCTGGCCCTGAACAGGGATCCCCTCCAGGGATGGGGCATCTACAACTTCTCTGGGCAATTTGTTCCAGTGCCGCATCACCCTCGAAGTGAAAAATTATTTCCTGATATCTAATCTAAATCTACCCTCTTCCAGTTTGAGGCCACTACATCTGATCACTACATGCCCTTGTAAAAAGTCCCTCTCCAGCTTTCTTGTAGGTGCCCTTCAGATACTGGAAAGCTGCTCTAAGGTCTCCCCAGAGCCTTCTCTTCTCCAGGCTGAACAACCCCAACTCTCTCAGCCTGTCTTCATATGTGAGGTGCTCAAGTCCTCTGACCATCTTCATGGCCTCCTCTGGACCCGCTCCAAGAGGTCCATGTCATTCTGATCTTGAGGGCTCCAGTGTTGGACGCAATATTCCAGGTGGGGTCTCACAAAAGCAGAGTAGAAGGGCAGAACCCCTTCCCTCGACCTGATGGCCATGGCCAGAAGCATTTGATGTTGCTTTGCACAGGGATCTTTCTTAAACATAGCATGGTCCACTGATTTGAAGAGGCAATGATAATTAGGAAGGCACAGGCTGTCGGTCATTCTTTGCCTGCCCTTTGGTTAACTCTTTCAGGAGCGCACCCAACACCCACACCTCTGTTGTGGTAAAAACTCTTATTATCTGCAAAAGCATCAAAATTCACCTATCGTGTGGCTACTCCGCAAGTCCTACTAGTGTAAGAATTCTTCTTCTCCTTCTTTTTTTCTTCTTCCTCCTCTTCTTCTTCTTCCTCTTCCTCTTCTTATTGTCATTATTATCATTATTATTGTTGTTATTATTATTATTTGCTTTGCCACTCTTCCTAGAGTTCAGATCGAGCACTAGAGATGAAATCTGGATAATGTCCTGGCTGCTCCTACGCACACTCCTGCAGGTTGTGATTGGCTTTACAAACCATAAAACAAGCGCCTCTAATACACAAATTCATCAGGAAGAACTAGGAATCAAATCAAAATCCCCAAATAGCAAGCAATATTAAAAGGAATGAATGTGAATGTCAAAATATTGCTTTTAACCCAGCGTGAGTCCAAGGCACAAAATAAATGATCAATGTTGGCCACTACCTTTAACCTGGGGATGAGAAAAAGGGCTTTTAATGGAGAAGCAAGCAAGAGCCAAAGAGTCACCCTTAAGAAGCAGCTTCGTTTCAAGAGGGTCTCTGCGATGAGTTCATCTGTGCCAATCTGGGAATGGATTTCTCCAAACATTTCTTCCAAGCTTACGTCCCTACAAGCCTGCAAGTGCAGCTACTACACCACAGCACCAGTTTGCTACATCATCCACTGGGACCCAACACCATGCCCTGATGGTTTGCAGACTGCGCTCTGTTGTACCAGCAGCAATGCAAACAGCAAAACCAAAGTGTTTCTACTCTGAGGATGGGAAGGAGTTCAAGTAACTCTAGGAAGACCCAAAACACATATAGTTTTATTGACTAGCGCCTGGAGGAGAGCTCTACCGCACCAGCTCGTGTACATTTTGCAGCTACTACCTCTAGGCAAATGGGTCAGCTTTGCTATTTTGAAATGTCTAACTAGGAAAATGGCGATTAATAATACTTTTCATGTTGAGGATGCCAAAGTGCCATAGAAAACAACAGAAAAGATATTAAATATGAAATACTATGTTAACACCGAAGAGGGATGTTCAACTTCTCATCAATCGGCCTTTAATACAGTTTCTAACACCGCCCTTAAATGAGAAAACATACAGTTAAGCAAAGAAATCTCAGTGTCTTTTGCTAGAAGTGCCTTGGAGCTCCCTTGGAGGCTTGAATGTTTGGTTTGCTCCATTTTCAAGCTTGTTTTTCTTTTAATTGTATGCGACTCAAGAGGTTATTGAGGCTGTCGCTATTCATGCAGACATGAGCTGGATGCAGCTGAATGACCGTAGCTTTTTCTGTCCTTTAATGTTTAAAATGACTGACTACAGACATTATTTAGAGCTAATGGCATAGATCTCATCACACTTGCATTGGAAGAAATCCCATGTAACCCCATTGACTTCAAGGTCAGCCGAGATCTGAATCTAGGATACCATCTTCACAAATTCAATGCTTTTCAATTCTCTCTTGTCTTTACCTTTTCCAGCAGCTATAATCAGCACCTAATTAATTAAAATAGAACACAGCCCCAGGGCAGGGCTCTCCCGTAGAGTTGTATCATCTTACTCTATTTTCACTCCATGTAGCAGTTTACTTTAGAGAGACACAAGGTCCCTGAATATTTTAATTAAAGAGCCCATCCCAACAGTTTAAATTCCCTGGTGTGTCCAGGATCAAGTCCATAATGACCAGAACTGGGGCTGCAGAACCTGGTACCACCCAATGGCTTTACACACGGAAAGGGAAAAGCTTTTACCCTCTGTACGGTGAAGTTCACGTAAGTAAAAATCACGGCACAAATGCAAATCGTTTGCCAAAAAAAAAAAAAAATTACTATTCTGACAGCTTGGAGGGAAACTATTATTTTATTTCTTTTTTATTTTTTTGAAATGGAAAGGGTCTATTTACAGATTAGCAGCAAGAGGGGAAACTTTTAATTTACTGCCTTCTCTCCATTCTTTCAGATGTAATGTAGAGCACTATTAACCTTTAAACTGCTAGCAAAGTTTATACACTCTAGTGAGAACCTTCCGCTCCGCCGGCGGAGGGGAAACCTGCCGTGCAAGAAGGAATATTCTGAGCGCAGCATCTCTGCATCTGTTTTTCATTTTTTAATTCTCCTGTTGACAAGTCCCTTCCTTCAAAAATCACAGCCGCTTCTCTGCAATCCTCCCACCCCAGGGCTGCCTGTCAGGGAGGGGCAGCCCCCGACAAAAAAATAAAATAAAATAAAATAATAGAGCTTCTTTACCTTTCCTTTTAACAATAGATTAATCTCTCTTTTGTTCTCTCTGAGAACCGGGTGTCATATTTCAAAATGCACTTTTAAAACAGGTATAATTAAACCTCTGCCAAAGGAGGGAGGCAGAGAAATTAGCAGCAAAAGTGGTAATAAAGGCATTTTAGAGCCTGCATGAGCTGGAAGGTACCTTCATCCCTCCCCCTCACCGCACAGCTACAATTACACTGCGCAACGGGGTGGGGGGGGGAAGTAATTATAAAAATGAACTTTTCTTCAAAAAATGAGCATGTTGTAAAAGGATTACTGCTTTGAACATCTGAGCACTTCAAAAGGAGGATGAATTAGTGCTGACAACTCAATAAAGTAGCCATCAATTATTTAAAATGCCATGGCTCTTCTCATATAGCACTTCTGATTAGGAAAACATTTCAAAACCTAGAAATTAGAGTTATTCTTCCTAAATGAAATGGGCCCGGGCTTCAAATGCAAGGGGAAAAAAAAAGGAATGCGACTTTCAGTGAGCCTGGGAAGAACACAGGGAAGTCTCCTCTCTTGAAGCTCATCTATCAAGTGCGTTGCATGAGATTGTGATATGGGCTGGATTTGGGACTCACGAAGCAAACCAAGCACAGTGGAGGGAAAAATAATCTGCGCTTTTGTGGTCGAGAGACACAACCTTCAGCTACTGGGTGCAGAGAGGGTCAATAAAAGCCCAACCAAGACCCCAAACTCTAACACTGCTGTGTTTTGAAAAAAAAAAACCAAACACCCAAACCCAAGCAATTACATTTTCCTAGGGAAAAGATAGTTTTGGAGGAAACTCCTGGAGGGCTGTTGGTGAGGGAGCGATACGGATCTCCTCTGCTTCTGTAGAGACCCACGAGCGGATGCTAAGAGCCTCCTGGACACTGCAGCTATGGTCATCCATCACAGAAACAACCCCAGCGAGGGCAAAGCACCAGTTTAACATTAAAGAAAAACCTCAGAAAAAAGGCAGCTGGAGGGAAAGAAGGAAAGTTGGGTGAAGCATTGCTTCTCTAGGTGCTGTATGTGGGATTTCACACTTTTTGGAAGCAGCCCTGGGTTAACGAGACGGTCAGCTCAGCCTCCGCAGCTCAGGGACCTGCTCTGCTGCCACGGATGCTGTACGCTTAACGAGGTTGCAAATGAGACATGTGTGGCTTAAGCTTTAAACAAACAGGAGGGTGGCCAAGCTAAATGGCTTCTCCTCTGGACAGAAAGATAACAGGGGCAGTTTCTGACAGCAGCCATGTGGGCTCAGCCGGGTGAGGCGAAATGAGGATTTATGAGTGCAATACGACTGCGGAAGGAGCCTCTCTGGGCTGTTTTGCCAATTAAAATAATCAATCCAGGCCTGTGAGGGAGGCTGGGGCAGATCCATGTGGTTTACTCCCAACTTCTGGGGGAAAAAAAAAAAAAAAAAAAAGACTGCAAGAAGAAAAAAATTAAAAATAAAAATAACTCACAGGGAAGTGTTAGTGGTTTTACCGGTCCAGCGATCACTCGATGAACTGCTGCTGAGAAACAGCCGCACAGTCCAGGGAGAGGGTGAATGCTGTAAATACCACGACAGCAAAGGTGCCTTAAAAGGATTAATCCTCTAAGACATGGATGCTCCTCTGCATTTCCTGGGCAGCAGCGGGAGCCGATGGGCTCAGCACCCCGGAGGCACTCCCAGCACTGCGCCGGCGCGTCCCCCACAGCCTCCCACCGCGAACGGCCGCACGCTCCCCGTGACTTCTGGCCAAGCCAGAAATCACTGCGTGCATGACGATGGCAGGATTTAAAAATAAAATCCTATCAACGAGAGCGGGGAAGAATGAAGCAGACTATGCATGTGGTTTCTCCCATCGCCCTAAAATCCCGCATTAATTCAGGAGCAGAAGAAAAGGGATAAAAGCTCTACCAGCTCAATAGATACTTCATCTATGGAGACAGGATTAATCCAGAAGCTGTAGAGGGAATTGCAATGTCACACAGGACCTGCTAGTGAGATGTCAATCTTCAAGGCCAAGACGACAGTGACAGCTATTTTTTATTTCTCTTTTTTTTTTTCAATTTTTTTTTTTTCCCCAGGTCATCTCCAGCATGGGAGAACCGGAGTATGTTTCTCTCTCCACTTTGGCTAGAGTCCCACTTATCAGATCAGTGACCAGAAAAAACAGAGAGAGACAGAAAATGCACATAGGCAAAACCGACCTCTCTCCTCACACCCATTCCAGCTCCCAGGGTGACCTCGGGGCCTTAATGCCCCTTCTGCTCCCTTGGAGCTGCCGATCCCTGTGGATTCCCGTTGGCCATGCCGCTATCCGCCTCCCCCTTGACTGCCTGCTGCTCTTCCCACGCAGGCCAAAAACTGAGGGTGCCTTTGATAGCCAGTGAAGTCAACAGGTCTCAAAAAAGGCAGCTCTTAGAAGATGGGATTGACAGAGTGCTAATGCATTTCAGTCCCTGTCAGCAGATGTGTCAGAAACTGTTACTTCTCTCCGGCTCGTCCACCAAAAAACTCTTGCTGCAGAAAGATGAAAAGAGACAGCAGCTGGTCTGTACCCTTCAACCCACCCCAAAACCACAAGGTTTGACCCCATTCCAGCCAGGTTTCTCAGCACCAGCAGCTCAGGAGGTTGTGTTTTTCCAACCCAAGGACGTTCAGAGCAATGGTCATTGCTTTTGCTCAAACTCAGAGCTTAAGGTCAGAAATAGAGCTTTCCCAGATCAGGTCACCTTCTGAAATAACCCGGCAGACACAACTCCGAGCAAGCAAAGCAAATGACATGAACGGACCCTGAAGTATGAGCTCTTGGAACCCAGGAATGATGTTGGCTGACAAACTACGAAGACACAGACCGAGAGATAAAGCCGTGTTAGAAACGCAGTCTTCGAATAACAAGTTTTACCAATTAAATTAAATTATTGAAAAAGCATTTAAGATTCACTAATCAGAAGCACAATGTAATTGCCAAGAGACACAAGACTGGGTGATCTCTTTTTATTAACTGGTCTGTTTTACCCATAATATCTTCTGATTAGACTCACTGACACAGCCCCTCCATATACACTTTCATCATTTTCAAGACCATTGTGGCTAGACTGACTCTAGTAGCACAAAACTGGGACGTATATTTTAATAATACCAGAATAATTTAAACTACAGATCAGCCATAACAAGATACAACCACAGGCAGATGCGCGGAAGCCACAATGTGGTCACTGGATTAGTTATTCTGCTTCACACCTCATGTGCCTTACACAGAGGCAAGAGCTGCACCGCACATAGGGTTCACATTTCCACAAATAAAAATAATATGTGACTTAAATGAAGACTCCTGGTCTGTCCTATATATCATACATGTGACATAATAACGGACAGCAGCCAAAAATTGTGGCTAGGAAAAAGCTTTCCAGCAGGAGAGCAATGCAGAACTATTGCCCAGAGGATCTCCATCTCTGGAACTTTTCAGGTCTCACTGAAACAAAGCCACAACTGACCTGATCCGGTGTTCAGTTCTGGGCCAGAGATTCAGGCACGAGACCAACTTCCAGAGGTCCCTTCCAACTACCAACATTACAATCCTATGATACTGGGTACGGAAATATTCAAAAAATGGTTATTAAAGATCTGGAAATAATGGGAACACATCATTTACGAAGCTCAGATCCAATCTGGGCTGGTATGGGCCAAAAATTGCGGTCATACGGCAGATACTTGTTGATGTGAACAAAACAAGTTGGTGATCTCAGGTAGGACCATGATCAAAGACATTTTGCACCCAACTCTCACGGCTTTCAGTCCAGACTTAGGCTTTTACTGTTCTCTGCAGTGCTAATTTCTAATAGTGCATGTTCCAGACAGAGCAGCTGTGATTTTATCAGCTCTCAAAATGTTTGTTTAAATGGGAGAGCAGTTCTCACATGTTCTCGATAGAAACCGCATGGCCAAGACCAGCTTGATATTGAGCCTCGGGTCACAAGAGATGAGGAATATTAACCTGGATTCAGTGCTGAACAAAAAAGGGTTATACGGATTCTGGCCGACTCCAACGCAAGATTGCACCCACCTATGGAAGGGTTATCCAGCGACTGCAGGGATTAACAGGCTACGGAGACCTCAAACGTGCAGTTGTTTCCTTCAGGTCAAACATGAGTCACATCCGTGGGACGGTTTGCGAAACCTGACTTTGCTTTTCCAGAATCCGGAGAGGAAGAAAATAATTCTGCCTGCAAGGCGTGCTGCTTCAGGATGTCCGTATGCAACTTAACGTTCTCTCCTACCCAGGTTTTACTGAATGCGCAAGTCAAACTTGATTTTTAAAATAAATTGAAGCGCTGCCATAACAGTTTGCCTAAAGCTAGCAATCGCTTTTATATAACGTAGAGCTCCGCGATCAGCCTCAGTGGAGAACTTATACATCTGCAGATGACTTACACGGGAGCCTTGTAAAAGCTTCCACAAACGGCAGTAACCACGCTAAACGTTCCCCCGGAGGAAAAATTATCTAAAGAAATATTGAAAGCAATAGGGAGATTCAGGCTCCCACAGAGAGATAATTTTGGCTCTCATTTCAAGCTGAAAAAGAAGATTCAGCTCGAAATTCTGCCACGGACTCAGTTGGCGGGTCTTAACCTCTCCACATTTTGGCTGTGTAGTGGAAACAGATAGACCACACAAGAGATGAAAACATCTGCAAAGCACTTCATACTCTTTTAGACACCAAGTCACTGCCAAAAACATTGAAATACGAGGGCCAGAACCACAGGTGCTGCCTCAAAAGTCACACTTGTCCTTGAAT
Source organism: Charadrius vociferus (assembly GCF_000708025.1). Classification (NCBI taxonomy): domain Eukaryota; kingdom Metazoa; phylum Chordata; class Aves; order Charadriiformes; family Charadriidae; genus Charadrius; species Charadrius vociferus. The sequence goes on along the minus strand of NW_009647856.1, from coordinate 11,804,182 downwards.
GGGAAAAACCCAATTGATCAGCCATGCCTCCTCCTTAATGGATTTTGATCGTTGGAAGCCAGCCTGGAAAAACAACTAATTTGTTTACACTAATAAATAATAACATCCACCCGCTATCAAAGCATGCACCCATCACTACTGGTGAGCCATTTCAACGCCACTCACGGCGACCATTCTTCTTCCTAATAACCAGTAATTTGACGGGAAGAAAACATGCCAAAGCTACCAGTGATGTCTCCTTGGAATGTCACAAGCGAGTGACTTAGCGCGTGGGATAAGCGGTGCAGGCGACGGGGTAATTAACTCCAGCGAGTCATTATCCAGCTAACAGCTGCGCACTCTGACTTTTTGAAGGAGGGTTTTTCGTTTTTGTTTTTTTTTGCTGGATTTTCAGCCACTGGAGCTTGGCCAGAAAACTATCACGCCCATCATCTACACAATACTGCTCTAAGAAACGACGGTCGCACTGATGCTTTACAGGAAAAAAAACCACTCGGCTCTTACAGAGTGGAAAGATCGAAGAAATGAGTGCTTTTTTGTTGGATGGAGACAGGGCACTGCATTTTTAAGGCCAGTATTAGGAGTGACCACCTAGCGGGAAAGACTTATCACCTCGACACGAACCGTACAAGAACAGGCTATAACAGGCTGTCGAGCTGCTTTGTAGCCTAATTTAGTATTGATTTAAGCAATTACAGCATGAAGTTTAATGCAGAATAATTTTGAGACAAATTAGTTTCACGGTTATTCAGTCACTCTTAAAAGGCAAGGGATTTACAATATTTTACATTTAAGGAGGGAAGAATGGAAAACAAGACCATCCTCTTAGTCAAATGTACTATTTACAAAGGGCAGCTACAATTTTTTATTTTTTATTTTTAAAGCATAATCTTTACAGAAATGGGTGATTCATCTGAGAGGACATGATGGCACAGGATGCCAGAAAACCTCTTATCTAGAAGCTAATTCAATTCAAACACGTGGTGATAGTTATCAAAAAGCAGCTATTATCAGCCTGTGCAGTGGGAACTGATAAATTCTCGAGTCGTGTTCAAATCACAGCGCCGGCTCCCGCCGCAGAAGCTTCAGAAAGATCTTGGGGATAGAAAAGAGTGGGATGGTTGAACCACGAACCCCTCCACGAATGACACAAGGCAGGAAAAAAGTAACACAGCGCTGGGAGAGAGGCGCAAGGCTCATTCACGCTACAGACTGTATTTTGCCCATGAGGTGATGAGGGCAAAGATTTCGGGCTTCAGCGCCGTCAATGCAGAAATAGGCTTTTTTTTTCCTTTTTCCCTTTTAATGTAAAATCAATAAAATTATTTTAGGGAGCTATTTGGATGACTTGGTTCAAAGAGGCAGCAATTTTTCTTCTCTTTCACAAAATTACCCGTCTATAATGTCAGGAACAGGCAGACCTTCTGACCACGTACATTTTGACCAAGAATAATTCCAGTTCAAAATGATTTCCATCCATCATGAGAAACAAATTATAGGAACTGGACGAGAAAATTCCAAGCCATTCTGACTCTTCAACCCCAAATGAACTTTAAGAAAATGTATTGATATTATAGAACACATTTTCATGGCTACAAACCAAGCCACAATCCACAAAAATACATTACTGCATTAAGAATCTGAAACAAATTTGTAAGGTTATCAACCTCCATGGTCCTGCTCCAAAGCTTGCGAGTTAATATTACCATAAAGTATTTTAAGCCCTCGATAAGGTCAGATGCCTGCGCAGGCTGAGTTTGGGTTCTCACTCAGTTTAATTCTCATAAGAGAAAACAAAAGAAGGCAAAGAATATAAAATACAACACAGAATATACCTGTATTTATTTCCATACCTCTCAAAATGAAATTCAAATAACATCTTCAATGGAATCCTCAGACCATGAATAAGCAGAATTTTGCTTTCCATTGTAACTCATAGTTACAATCTTCAGACACTTCTCCCATTGTGGAAGACCAAACTGCCCTAAACATTTTTTTTTTTCAACCCTGTTCTGAAAATCAAGTCTTGGAAGAGTTCTATGTGTGCCACAGATGTGGCACGTTTCTTTTTTGCAAGGCACTTGCAATGGTGAGGAATTACGGGCATTGCAGATAGCTGCAAACCAAGGGCGCATGTTGTAGTTTCTTCCCCAGCGCAGCCCCTCTCTGCTGTGCTCCTGCCAACATGCTCCAGTTCTTGATCTACAGAACCCCTTCTGATGTTCTTAAAGCGGTTTTCAATACTGTGCTCTTGTTTCGTGACCATTCCTGGTTTTCTTGTGCCTACACTTTTGCCATAGAATCATAGAATGGTTTAGTTGGGAGGGGCCCCTGAAGATCATCGAGTTCCACCCCTCCTGCCATGGGCAGGGACACCTCCCACCAGCCCAGGTTGCTCCAAGCCCCGTCCAACCTGGCCTTGAACACCTCCAGGGATGGGGCAGCCACAGCTTCCCGGGGCAATCTGGGCCAGTGCCTCACCACCCTCAGAGTGAAAAATTTCTTCCTAATATCTAATCTAAATCTCCCCTCTTCCAGTTTGAAGCCATTTCCCCTTGTACCATCACTACATGCCCTTCCAAAAAGTCCCTCTCCAGCCTTCTTGTAGGCGCCCTTCAGATACTGGAAGGGGCTCTAAGGTCTCCCCGGAGCCTTCTCTTCTCCAGGCTGAACCCCCCCAACTCTCCCAGCAGAGGGGCTCCAGCCCTCACAGCATCTCGGTGGCCTCCTCTGGCCCTGCTCCACCAGATCCATGTCCTTCTTATGTTGAGGGCTCTAGAGGTGGACCATCAAATCCATCCAACGTGAGATACCCAGACATAACCTGCTCCTGGGGCAATGCCCTGCTCTCATCTTACATTGTGCATGCTCAGTGAATATTGAGGCTGAAACAATTTTTATGTTAGCAATGATTTCCAACGGGTTGTATTCCTCCACTTTTCGGTTTTGACAGCTGAGTTTCTGAGATGGAAGGTAAAGCCCTGGGAATAGAGTAGTTCAGGGATGCTGTCCCACTTCAAATCATCATTTGAACTCATGGAGACTTTTTAAACCATGTAAAGAAACTTTCCTCCCCCTTCCAAGGAAGCTGTTCCCCTCTAAAGACTTCTCAAAACTCTCTGCTGGAATCTCACTGTGCTTTGCTTCTGAAAGAAGCATCCCATAACTGCAGCACCTGGACAGGCATAGCGTTAGTGACCATTAATACAGGCAAAATTCCTAGTGATTTCCCCCAAATAGTAACAATAATAATAGTTATTACTATGATTATATATCATTATAATATACACACATTTGCCAGTTATAAACTAAGACAGAAAGTGGCCACACAAACCTGAGGAGATGCGTGCTACTTCCTAAGAACTTTGCAAATATTATTCATCCCTGAGGAGGTGATTTTACAGATATGAGGGAATAATTTAAAAGGATTAACAGAGCTTGACCCAAATCACAGCAAGAGTCAGAGCCGGCAGTTAGTTCATTCCTTTCAGTCCCATGCAACACATCTAATTTAGAAATTTTTTTTGGGGGGGGCGCTTCCATACTTTCCTGTTACCCATGTAGTTGGGATGAGAACGGTGCTTTTTGCTATTATCACTACTCTACGTGAGAGCTCCAAAAAGCTGTTTCGAAAGAGACTTCTCCTATAAATACTCTAACTTCAAAGCCAAAGCTCTCCAATATCTCTTATCTGGCTGGGGAGGCCATACAGCTGCCTCGCTGCAACGGCATCACATCAATCACAAACCCGCTGCACTTGGGAGGCAACAGATCTTATCTTTGCTCCTTCTGGTTGTTTGGCACGTTCATTCAGTCCGATCGCACAGAGCTCTGATTTGCAAGCAGCCTCAGAACTTCTGGGGCAGGCACACATTATTGCAAATCTTGAAAATAAGGTTCTGAGGTTTGGGTTTGAGAAACGTGGCGACAATTTGCTGTGATAGCTACAAGGTGCTTTAATAACGGCACATGCCCGGCAAGATGCAAAGATCACCGTTAGCTTGACATATTCAGCAAGAGAGTCATACCCTCCTGCACTCATGAAACATAAGAGCGCTCAATGTATGTAACCCATCTGCACACAGAGACTGGAAGAAGAAAGACTACACTAGCAGTGACACTGGAATAGATCCCAGTTACAGACTCAATGGTGAGACAGATTTTGTGGGTCCAGAATCATTGAATAGTTTGGGATGGAAGGGGTCATCTAGTTCCACCACCCTGCCATGGGCAGGGACACCTCCCACCAGCCCAGGTTGCTCCAAGCCCCGTCCAACCTGGCCTTGAACCCCTCCAGGGATGGGGCAGCCACAGCTTCTCTGGGCAACCCGGGCCAGGGGCTCACCACCCTCCGAGTGAAAAATTTCTTCCGAATATCTAATCTAAATCTCCCCTCTTCCAGTTTGAAACCATTGCCCCTAATCCCATCGCTCCCCTCCCTGATCAGGAGTCCCTCCCCAGCCCTCCTGGAGCCCCTTTAGGCACTGGAAGGGGCTCTGAGGTCTCCCTGGAGCCTTCTCTTCTCCAGGCTGAACACCCCCAACTTTCCTAGCCTGTCCTCCCAGCAGAGGGGCTCCAGCCCTTGGAGCATCTTTTTTGCCTCCTCTGGACCTGCTCGAGCAGCTCCATGTCTTTCCTCATTGGATATATACCCAGGTCATGGCTAGACATGGACAGTAAGGGATGCATTGGCAGTTCACTCAGCTCCTACCTGCAGAAGAGGCCGCTGCACACCTAGGATCTTCATGGTATCTGCATTAGCCAGTATTTTCAAGGGATCAGATGCCTTCGTGACGCCTTCAATCTCTTTATTGATCTCAGCCAGGACCTGATTGAGGAAGATGTTCTTGATGTACATAGTGAGGAACTCGCGGAGCGGACACTGCTTGGTTGGGCCAAGCTCCATGGCGTGCTCTATCTCCTGGATAAATCTGGAAAACAGAAAGGGAAGAATGCAATGTAGTCTAACCATGTAGTTACTCTAAATGTGTTAGTGTTGCCTTTGCCATTCCTACATCTCAGAGCCAAGCACCAGCAGTGGGGGAATGACCATAGATTGGGCCAACATGAGGCATGAAGAGTAGAACAGGTCTATAAGGGAGCCTTCAAAAAAAATACATTAAAGTCAACAGCTGGACAGACTCAATGGTTGGAGAAGAACAGACAAAACAGGGAATTGGTGAAAATTCACAACCTGGGCACGATCTGTGTTTATCTGTCCAAAAATCACTGACTGTTCTATTTGGGACATACTGGAAAGATTTCTTTTTAAAAATAAAACCCCCATAGAAAAATTCAGGATGCCAGAAATCCCTTTGAAAAGGCAAACTTCCTTCTGGGATTGGTCACTTGATTCCCACAGGTGGGTTCCCACCCCTAAACTGAACCCATTCCAGCTTGAAGTCTAGAAATATCACTGAAAAAAGCAATGCACATATATTATGCTGATATCATATTGCATTATGTATGTCTGTGTTATGTTATATTTTTATTATGCATTATTGTTTCATCCTAGGATTCCGTTCCTGCGTACGCAGAACGGCACGCCAATTCTGGGAATATTTTAACACAAAATGTTTGCCATCTCCTCCCGCAAAATATCTTTATCTCAGCGATGCCATCTGTTTAATGCATAGGAGTTTCTTCTAGAAATTACCTTGTCATTTCTTTAACTTACATCTGAGGCAATGAAATTAGTCTTCCTTTCAAAACTGTGTGCATCAAAATAATTAGGAATTGAGTATCAGGAGCCATAATGGATTTAGACACGCCGTCCAAAAGGGAGAAACGTGTATGGTGTTTACGCAGCCTTTTTCATCGATGCACCTGAGTGCCTCGCAAGGTTTTATATTTTAATCTCATTCCTGGAAAGGCTGGGATTGTTTTTATCTTTGTTTTACACAGCAGCAGCAGAAGCAAACATTCGACCTTGGATCTCCCAATATATGTAGCAACACCCTCGGCACCCCGAAAACCACCTCTTCTTCACTAGGAGGGTTTTTTTGGGGGGCAATTGAGACATCTCTAACAGTTCCAGAGCAGTTAGCATTTATTAGCGACGCCTCACCACTAAGCATTTTCCCAAACACTTCAACGAGGTCTGCTTAATTGTCCGTAATTTTCTACCTCCACGTTCAGCACTCTGGAGGAGGCAGCTTCCCTTCAGAGGACTGACTGAGGAGCTCCTGTCAATTTTAGTAGCATGATTTCTTTCAAATCTGAACAATTTGCTCCCTAAAGCCTCTGCAGCGTTGACTCCATCAGTCTAGAGTTGACACATTTGGGCCGATGCGGTTATTGCTTCCGCAGGGGGACCCATTCGCGGTTATGTTTGAAGATTGCCTCTCCAAAGAGAGATGCTGCATAGAGAGAAGCGCAAAGGATGGCAGTTTTATTCCCTGGCTTTCACAGATCGATAATGTGAATCAGCTTTATCAAACAGGGAAACAGTGGAGTCACCCAGGAAGAGAGCAGAGAGACCACCACCGAGCTTATCTCTGAAATAACAGACCTAATGTCACCAGCTTCGAGTGACAACCACTGTTGTCCTTAAGGGAATGTTGTCAAGGTTGATGGGACCATATTAAACTAACTGACCGTATCTTTTCACGTCTGCCAATACATTTGCCGTTCTTTCTTCATAAGCTCATTTACACTGCGCTTTCGATGCACAGAACTCACCAAAAAAAAAAGTGAATTACACCATTATGCTTCTTCCAGATGGGAAAGGAGAGGCACAGCAGCTTGAGCTTGAAACAAGCAACTTTCAGCGGACCGAAGGGAACCACTACTAAACACTTTTAAAACCTAGCACGTGCTTAAAAATGGTTAAACCAACATAAAGAGAAGAACACTTTGGGAGGGAGAATGGCCGCGTACAAACTAGCGGCAAACTATCAGAGCTCAGATGTGCTGACCTACAGCAACTCCTTATCCCACAACAGCTCCATAAGTGTTTCCTATAGCAGAGACTAAATTGCTTGCGCGAGGCCGTAGCAAAGGTCGGCGCTAGTGAAAGGTGTAATCAAGAATTTTTGATTCCCAGTACCTGGCATTAATCACCATTTCAGCTCTCACCGAAAGACCCGTGCCTTAATCTCCAGCAAACTTTTCCTTGATTAGAGGGCTGAATCCTGGCAGTTGATGTGTTCTAATAGGGTTTAACTTCTCGGCATAGACAAAACAACAGCAGTTCACTTAATAGTGGTAAGAATCAAAAACATATCTCTATTTCACTTGATACGAAACGTAAAGTAATCACAGACTACGAGAAAGCTGCTAGACAGCAATGACTCTGCGAGAGGGGATTTTGTGAGCGCTCAGCAACACTTGTGATAAAGAACAAATGGTAAAGAGCTTAGGAAAGCAGATTTAAACTTGGTATCAGGAAAAAGTTATTAAGAATGAAACTGTGCACGGCATGGAGGACTAGAGGATATGGATGAGAGACCTTAAGTTTGAATGTTCAAGGATAGCTTGATTGAACGATAATGGTAATGAAAACCAGACAATTCCTGAAGTCTTCATTTAATCAAAAGATCTGTACCAAAGGAAATGGGAGAAAAGGTAAAGAAAGACGCAGTATGGATGTCAGAGCATCTCGTACAGTAGGGAACAGCCGTAGGAGTTCAAGATTTGGATACTCTAATGGTGCAAGTACATTAGCACTTAGTACAGCCTAGAAGAAGGATGACGGAGGTCTAACTTGCTATGACCTGCTATGGTCCAAAGATGACCTCACCACGCTTTCATCAGCCAGGATGAGTCATAACTGCTGGAGGCGCCACATCTGCTCTGCAAATGGAACACTCAAGACAGCCACTGTGCAGCTCCAACCTTCATCCCACCCACAGGAAAATCCCACTGAGGACATGACTGGGGCGCCCAAGCAAGCATCACAAGGGTCCAGATACAGAGATATGGCAGATGTGCTTCAAGAGTCACAGAATCACAAAATGGTCGGGGTTGGAAGGGACATCTGGAGATCAGTTAGTCCACCCCCCCTGCCAGAACAGGCTCACCTATAGCAGGTTGCACAGGAATGCATTCTGGAGGGTTTTTGATATCTCCAGAGAAGGAGACCCCACAGCCTCTCTGGGCAGTCTGTGCCAGTGCTCTGCCACTCTCAAAGGAAAGAAGTTTTTCCTCATGTTCAGATGGAATTTCGCGTGTTTCAGTTTGTGCCTGTTGCCCCTTGTCCTGTCACTGGGCACCACGGAAAAGAGTGTGGCCTCATCCTCTTGACACCCACCCTTTAGATATCGATAAGCATCGATGAGATTCCCTCTCAGCCTTCTCTTCTCCAGGCTGAACAGCCCCAGGGCTCTCAGCCTTTCCTCATCAGAGAGATGCTCCAGTCCCTTGATTGTCTTCGTAGCCCTCCGCTGGTCTCTCTCCAGTAGTTCCCTGTCATTCTTGAACTGGGGAGCCCAGAACTGGACACAGTACTCCAGATGCGGCCTCACTAGGGCAGAGTAGAGGGGGAGGATGACCTCCCTTGACCTGCTGGCCACACTCTTCTTGATGCCCCTCAGGATGCCATTGGCCTTCTTGGCCACAAGGGCACGTTGCTGGCTCAATCCTGCTGGCTATATCCTTCTAGCACGCTATATTGCAACAGCGATGCCCCCTACGTGTTGTGTATTGGGAGGATTATTCAGAATGCCATTAAGAACAGATTAATCTAATGGAAAACATTAATTCTATGTATTTCTTAAGAGAATTAAGGATGCAAAGTCAAACACTGACAAGTTTGGAAAAGCAAGGATGGGTGTCGCTTGTGTCACTTTAGTGCTGTGCATGACGTTGTGGTGTAAGTTTAGGCACAAAATGGCACACTATTGCTCTCACCAGGAGATCCTTGTCTCGTCCTAGGAACGGGATGGTCGGTGTTCGGACAGTGAATGTCACAGCGTTGGGACTTGGCAACTCGCTGCCACATGGCTGGAGTAACACGCACCAGCAGCCAGTTGCCACCTGCGTGAATCACTCTGACACCAAGTGAGACACATCTGCCACAAAGTCCCACGGGGCTGTCTGCACTCCTTCCAAACTTCATTCTTCCCGCCTTCTCATTTCTTCATACAACCCCTGTTTGTGGGAATTTGGCCACCAGTTATCTTATTTTCCTTGGCTCCCGATGCCACTTGTTCATCCTACATTTCTCCTCTCTTCTTGGCTCTTACATCAGGAGGCATCCTCCTCCAGGCAGCTGGAGCCCAGCAGGTACCGAACCCCCAAAAACACTGCGAGGGGAGGCAGTCCTTGGCTCAGGAACCAGCACCTTTGCGAGGTCCTTGCCCTTGGCTTGGTCCTGGTTAGCTATGGGCAGAATTGTGCCCATCAGGAATTTCAACCACTACAAACTGGAAGCCTCTTATGAAAGCGTGAGCACTGTGCTTCTTCAAAGGTGTACAACTACGGCAAATTTTGGTGCGTTTTCAGGGGGATGGCAAAAGGCGCACCCTTTACATGACAGTCCTTCTTACTGAGAAATGTGAAGATGCGAATTCACAGCCAAAGAAAAGGTCACCAGAATTTGCCAACATGTACGATGTCTTTCTTCTTCTCACTCTCAGAAAGAACAAGGATTTCAGACATATTATTCTAAAAAAGTATCTAGTCCCAGTTGGCAATTAAAGACTAGTCAAATTACAAGAAACTGAAAATGAAGTTTTCAAAACGGTGAAGCATTGGGTGGCATTGAAGACCTAACAGATATTCTCTATTTTCTGCTTGGCAGACACATACATGTACATTCACAGTCACACACTGTGCTATTTATTTATTTAAATTTCAATTATTGGTGGTTAACTTAGTCAAACATAACTCAGTCTTTATAAAGAAGGAAATGTTTAACAGCATATTCTAAGAGTACTTTCCAAAAACGTTCCCGTTTTACTCATACAAGCTATCCAAGCAACTATTAAGATGTCAAAAAAGCCATTTGACCCATGGCTATCCCAGAGACCAACATTTATGTCTGTGTGTGAACCGGCATAGACGATAAGAAATCACATTTTGGTCAATGACACGCTCATATAAAATGCGTAAAAATCAAAGTGGAGAAAACTTTTTGGCATTTGAATAAAGCAGAACACTAAGGAAGGTCTGGACATGATTCTTCAAATTGGTTTTGGACATACCTGCACGTGCGTAAATCCAAACGACCAAAAAAACCTCAAAAAACATGGAGATGGTGAATGGCTGCGTGACTGAGCCCTTTTATACCCTATTCTCCAAAGAGTGAAATTTGAGATATAGCTCACTGTAAAAAGGGGACATAAAGAAGGCCTTGGAGGAACAGCTTTGATTCACTTTCCATTTGCTCTGATTATGCTACTCGAAAAAGAACCATTCAGTTGTAATTTAGTGGGATTTCTGAAACAGTATCAACAACCGCATTTAAAATCATCTCTCAGCGGCACACAAAAACCAAAGGAAAACCTATAAAGGTTAACACGCCGTGGGGTGTACTCTCTAAATGTGAAAGAATGAGCCACATAGTAGATTCAGGATGGAAAATTCCCCTAACGCTGAGCAATTACACTTATTTAACATAACCGCCGTATATGTCAGAGGTATAAAGTGCAAAAATGCTTTCTCTGAATAAAAATGCGGAGCGAGGCGAGTCACCAGATTTTGGATAATGGTCACTGTAGATAGTCCTGGGAATTGCCTGGAATCCTAAAAAGGCTCGTAGGGATGTCACTGCTCTGAAGGACACTTTTATGAGATGTCTGGCCAGGATGGAGTTCTTGAAGAGAGCAGATGGGAAAAAGAAATAGAAATCTGCATCTTATCCTGAATTCAGAACCTGCATTTTCAAAATGATGCACAATTTTTAACTTGTTTTATCCTCCTATGAAAGCATTTGAGGTGATTTGCGGCTGCAATTAAGCATTCCCCTTAGACAGAAAAGCACTTTCAGTAAAATGAAGTATCTTTTTGTAAATGACAGTCATTTGGATTAAAAAAAGAAAAAAAAGGCAAACCATTTCAGAAAATTTGATTCGTTCTAACTCACAACTTAATTGGCTATGAGGACTGTCTTACCTAGGCTGAAAGTGTGTAATAAAAACCATAAAACCTAAAAAAGCTATATGGATTGATTTAGAAACCTACAACTTTCACCTTCCCAAGGCTTTCTCCTGTCTTCTTGTGATCAGATGTCTTCTGAAATATCATTAAAAGAAACTGAAGACGTCATTGAAAGTGCATAACATCAACTACTCTTTTTCCTAATGATGATGGTAATATTATCTGAAATTCCCTCCTCAAACAAATGAAACAGCAAAAAAATTAAAATATTCCAAAACCTAATTAAGAAAATTTTTACAGACATTCAGTCCAAATTTACATGTCAGCTTGTTTCATTTTTGTATGACCCTAAACTGTTCTTTTCCCTCTATCTTAGTCTGAAAACTTCTAAGTACGTGGAATGAACCTTTTGGTGAGCTTACACCAATCAAGGCAATACTAAGGAAACATCAGAAATCCTTTGAACTGGATACCGGTTACCGACAGAACGGCAAACCCCAAACTGGTTGTTCAGACTCAAGGCAATTTGAGATAAATATTCAAGACTATAGGTTCTTGAAGGTTTGAGGACTCATTCAAATGGAGACAGACACCTGGAAAATCCCAGATTGTCCACTACCCATCCAGTAATTCTTCCCACCCCAAGCAGGTTTTTTGGGAGAGGGTCAACAGAAGGGACAGCCAAAGATGACGTTCTCCTGCCAAGCTCTTTGATAACTAACAAGCTCTGATTCCTGATTTACCACCCTCGTGATAACGTGGTGAGGCAAAGAGGCTATATCCACAACTCTGTGCAACCAAAATTGGTATGTATTTCAATATATTCAGGGCACACAATGATGTAGTTGGAATATAAACCTATTTCTCATCCGACCTGCAGTCCAGTCCATCCTCTGACTCCTCTCTCCTCTGTCAAAGTGAGACCTACCGATGCTCCCGTACCAAAAGGTACCAACCATTACCCACGCGCAGAATACAACAAATAAAATTAAATTTAAAAAAATCACTGCAGCGTGTAGATCCGAGGTTGTTTGTTACTGAAGACCAATCAAATAGGTACTAAAGTAACAGAAAGCACATTATTTTGCATGAAAACTTGAATACGGAGAATTATTTAGGTTACACTATCAATTACCCCAGGATTGTTATTTCACTGAGGAGCACGCTGCGGATAAATATTGTGGCTATATGCAAGATAACAGAACTGCTTCTGTACGACGTAAGTCCAAAGGGAGCTGGATGCAGGGGACAACAGCGGGAATAAAGGTTTAAGCTCTTCTCTCGGTGACCCAAAATGCGATTAAAATTATAATTATCATAGAAAAGTACAAACAGCTCTGGGACACTCAATGAAGATGTAGCTACACTAAGTGCATTTACAATTTTAGCAAAACCCGACAAAAAAACAGCTAGTATCAGACTAAAAACATTAATTTTCTGCTATTTTGAAATATCACACAGCACAGAAAACACCCAGGAAGGTAACGACTATGGAAAATGAGTACTGTTAACAGAAAACACCAAATTTGGGGTGTTTTTCCCTAAAACATTAAGGTTTCAGCTCAACACAAGTCACTGGCAGTACCAGCCACACTGGTGCCCACCACACCAAACTGAGTTTGATGGGCTGTTTCGGGCAAATGGTCAGATTCTACTGTCGCTTCAGTCCCTCCCTTATAGAAGCAGAAATCCCCAATCAAAAAAAGCTCATCTACTCGATATAGCTCTTTTGGTTACTATAAAGGCTTCTGACTATGTCCCCACAGAGCTGACAGCTTTAGCGCTGGAAGATGAAAGAGTCCAGAACTTCTTTTTTTAACAGTAGCTAAAAAAATATGAGGTTTAAAGAATTGATTTCTGTGTTGTAGTTGCTCATCCATGAGATTGAGGTAAGAAATACCTCCTTCCCATGCAGGTGTAATATAAAAATAAGTATTTTGTTGCCTCTGAGGCACTACAAACACCACACACACTCAGAAAAAAAAAATTAAATTCTAATTTAGCTATCACCTTGTGCTAAAAATATTGATTATTTAATGCTTACCTATCACCTGAAGAACACAACTTTCTGACTTAGTGCAACTATCTCAGGACAGACCAGGTGCAATTTCTTCTGTTGTCTCCAGAGGGGAATATTGGCTAGTATTTGGGCCACAAGATGTAGAGACAGAATTAAGTAGATCTAAAACTTCATAATGTATAGAAATGTGTATCTCATGCCCTACAGCTCTCACTGAGCCAGAACCATGAGCAGTGTCAGCAGAACCACACTGGATTTTTGGTGGGGAGGTCGAACCTTGGAGGCAAATTTTAATGTGCTAATTACAATCTTTTCATCTGCCTAATTTGGACAGCACCCCACGTTTCCATCCTCCTCATGGCCTCAAAACTGCTTTTATTTGCTTTTGGGGTTGCTGTCGTAGCTGAAGATCTTCATTGACACCCACTAGCAAGGCCACAGATGAAAACACCCTTCTGCTCAGATCCAGCCGAGTAGGGGTGATGTGGGTGCAGCACTGCAAAGCCTCTTCGTCGCTTTTGATTTTCATCTTGTCAGAGGTAAATCTCATCTACGGGAGTAAGGATTTCCTCGACAAAGCTGGCACAAGGCAATTCATTCAAACATTAGCAAGAGCCCACCCGACGGAAGGTTTCTGGCACGGCGGTTGGATTGATGGTCGCATCTCGTGGTCTCCATCCTCTCATCTCTTGCGACGGCACGAGCGAGCGTGAGGAGGCGGCTGCATTTCCATTCGCTGCCAACCCTCAGCTAACAGCCCGGGGGGATTTTACCAAAAGTGGTAAATCTGAGTGACTAATAACCCAGGGTTTTTTGACCCTCTCAGAGAAATTGAGTTTCAAAAGGAACAAAACGGCATAGCTCCGAGTTGTTACTGTGAAACAAAGGCTATGAAATGCATATCAACATCACAGTCCTGGGCAAAACCATGGGAAAATATACTGTACACACCACTGGAATGGGGCTACGTTACTTCAGAAATAGAAACTGGGTAGATTTTGAGCCTAGCTGTATATTTGTAAAGGCATTAGTCTGCAGAATTAAAAACCGATCCATCGGCCTGTGAATTTACAGCAATGAAAATCTAACTTTATTCCTCTTCTATCTCTAGACACTGTTCTTGCAAAGATGTTATTTCCCTTTCTGCAGATGAAACAGAGCAATTACCAGCACCACAAATCTGCATATAGCATTTATACGTCTGGAAGACCCACAAGCAGCTCCCTCTGTGAGCAGATGCGGTACAGCTGCTTCTCTTTGAAGACAGGGAAAAGAAGAGTAACTCAAGCATGAATCACATCAGCTGGTTCTGTTAATGAGGACACACCCGAAATACAAATCGTGAGCGCTACAGGGAAAACACCACAAGCTGGAGCTGTGGCAGCAGTTGCTGGTGGAGGTTTTGGGGATTTACCCCTGTCCCATGGAGCTTTGCACATAATACAACTGGTCCGCTTTAAACCAAGGTGGCATCTCTATGTTCTATGGAGAGATGAGCTCCAAGGTTGAGTTATGGCTTATCAGCCGAGCCATAGTAACTGGTTGGACATGTCCTTATCCCCATTGTGACCTGGAAATAAAGCGAGACCCATGGCTTAATCGGCATCCGGAAAGGGCCAGGAACATGTGGTTGGTAGGTACTAAGTCATCGTCACTTGGTTGTTGCAAATGTACACCCAGGTATGGGATTCACTGTCGGTCCTCACCTTGCCCTGCCCTGATGCTGACGGTCCTTGGTCCACTTCCCATAACATTTTTCCACCCATGCTGCTTCTGCGATGAGGCTTAAAAAGTGATCAGTAACATCGCTCTAGCTTGCTTCGCACTGCGTCGTTTTTTATTACTGAGGCAGAATGACTGCTTGACATTTTGATTATTCACAATAAACAGCAAGCAAGAATCCTAACTATGGGTGAAAACATCACTGGGACATGGCTGAACTCTGACGTGACTCTCAGCACCAACCTAAACCACATTTTAAGCACCAGAAGCATTTAACAAGAATGAGAAGGCAATGCTTTCTAACTAACACTGAGTAAAGAGAAGACTTGGCTGTCTTCTACAACGAAAACAAAGCTGCTGTTTGGCCTCTTCACAGAATCATAGAATCGTTTAGGTCAGAAGACCTTTAAGATCATCAAGTCCAACCATCAACCTGACACTGCCGACACCACCACTAAACCATGTCCCTCAGCACCATGTCTACACGTCTTTTAAATCCCTCCCGGGATGGTGACTCCACCACTTCCCAGGGCAGCCTGTTCCAATGTTGGACAACCCCTTCCGTGAAGAAATTTTTCCTAATATCTAAGCTAAACCTTCTCTGGTACAACTTGAGGCCATTTCCTCTTGTCCCATTGTCTGTTCCTTGGGAGAAGAGACCGACCTCCCCCTCCCTACCCCCTCCTTTCAGGGAGCTGTAGGGAGCGAGAAGGTCTCCCCTCAGCCTTCTTTTCTCCAGGCTGAACACCCCCAGGGCCCTCAGCCGCTCCTTACCAGACGTGTGCTCCAGACCCCTCACCAGCTCTGTTGCCCTTCTCTTGACACGCTCCAGCACCTCAATGTCTTTCTTGTCGTGAGTGGCCCAAAACTGAACACAGCGCTTGAGGTGGGGCCTCACCAGTGCCGAATACAGGGGGACGATCACTGCCCCAGTCCTGCTCACCACACTATTCCTGATACAGGCCAGGATGCTGTTGGCCTTCTTGGCCACCTGGGCACACTGCCGTCTCACATTCGGCCAGCTGTCAACTAACACCCACAGGTCCCTCTCCACTGGGCAGCTTTCCAGCCACTCTGCCCCAAGCCTGTAGCATCCATGGGGTTGCTGTGACCCAAGTGGAGGACGCTTGGCCTTGTTGAACCTCACAGCATTGGCCTTGGCCAAACGAAGCCTCGGCTTCGTTTCCTTCTGAACCCCCAGCCCATAAAAATACTGGAGGGATCTGGGGCTTTAGAGCAATTGATTTATCCTACAAGGTGTACATCTCGTCAGAGAAATTGATAAACTCACACCTTCTTCCTGAGAGCACCTCAGTGTAAAGCGGAGAACGGTGGCTTCAGTACATGTAGCACAGTATGGGATGTTAAAGCAACATGCTGTCTGTGGCTCCTTGCAAGAGCCGTCCCTTGGTGTTGGCCTTTCATCCCCCAATGGCAGACAAATCCAATTTGCTCCACATCTTCCCAGAAGTCTCTCAGATCAAACCTGAAAAACTAGAGCTTTGTTCCGATCCTACAGACCCTCCGCAACATACTTGTTTAGAGACGGGTTTTCACCCTGCAGCACGGTGACAAAAACCTCTTCAGATGTCACTGGTGAGCAGCGGGTTATGTTTTCTCCCCTCCACGAGGCTGCGTTTTGGCAGAGCCCCGCACGTGGCTGCGCGTGTGGAGATATACACACCAGTGTGTAACACCGACTCCTTTCAGCCCAACCTACATGGGTGCTTTTGAGAGCTGACTTCCACTTTTATTCTGCTCACCCCCTACAGACTCCTGACTACGCTATGAGGCCTCTGAGTTCATTTTGAGAGCAAATATAAAGTAGCTTTATTCCTTATATGCCATGAACCTCCTTTTAATCCTTTTGAGCAGGTACAGGTTCTTTACAATGCGAGGCTGGAAGCGGGAAACCCGTGGTCAAATGTTTTTGTCTCCTCCTAATTTATTGAGGAACATTTTGGGTTGTTTGGGTATAAAGAGCCTCAATTCCCCATTTCTGCAAGAAGCAATGAATGTTTGCAAAGCAAGAGACTCTCCAAACTGCAGAAGGGTACGGTATCGTTAAGACGCCAACGAACCCCAACTGTGCACATCCAGGGAAGAAGAAAAGGTAAAATGCTGCACCTCCAGTGAACACGGACAGCGGAGCTGTGACGTACCGCTCTGCAGCCACGGCAACACGCTTCACCTTCAGCCTGAAACACAGGTTTGAGGAGCTACTACTTTATCATTTGTCATTAAAAAAAAACAAACAAAAAACCAAATCACAGAATCATAGAATGTTATAGGTTGGAAGGGACCTTGAAGATCATCGAGTACCAACCTCCCTGCCATGGGCAGGGACACCTCCCACTAGACCACGTTGCTCCAAGCCCCGTCCACCCTGGCCTTGAACACCTCCAGGGATGGGGCAGCCACAGCTTTTCTGGGCAACCTGTTCCAGTTCCTCACCACCCTCATAGCAAAAAATTTCTTCCTAATATCTAATCAAAATCTCCCCTCTTCCAGTTTGAAGCCATTCCCCCTCGTCCTATGTTACATGTTTTAAGTTTATACCGAACTGAGCAAACACAGCTCCTATAACCAGCCACCCCTTTGCTCTTCCAAAGCTGCACCACCGTATCTCTCCGCTCCAATCCCTGAAACCAAAGGCTTCTAGCCCAAAAGCTATCCGCTGTTGAGCAAAGCCTGCTAGTTGCCTCAAAGTTACAAGATTGCTTCATGATGGAGATGATAATCCAAAATGACCACTGTAGTAAATTACCCACTGTTGATCCACTTGTAATTTAAATCCAATCCTGCAGAAGCCAGAAGATAAATGTACTAACCATGGTCAATCAATCTCTCTCTCTACAGAAGTTGTGCAATGTATTTATTTTACGTGAACCCAGGGCACGTGTACGCTTAGAGGCACTTTCTGCCCAGCTCTGACCATGAGATGAAGTCAAACCTGTAGGATCCCACTGCTTCTTCTGCTTCTAACTTATTATAAAAGTAAGGGCAATGCTTTACGTCCCATGACACTACAACACGGAACACAATTTCACTACTACCGATGTGTTCGGTACTGTGCAAGGCAGAAAATACACACAGCCTTGCTTAAAAAGAATTATAATTTTAAACAATCTTGACAGTCAATTCTAAATGAATTCCTACCTATCACATAGAAATATTGTGGGGTTTCATTAAATGCACATAAAACACTTTAGCATCACACATCAATAAAGATGTTAACAGAGCCACCGTATAATGTCATCCTATTACACAAAGCGATCTGAAATATGAAGTTCACTAACTTTAGCTTTTCGTATTATTCAATCCTATTTCTTTCAATGCCATATTACATTCAGTTTGTTGACCGCCACTGAAATGTAATGATACCCCCCTCAACTTCACATTCTCTCCTGAGCGCAACAGCTTTATAAAAATGAACTTATTATTCATATTATTTTTAAATCTGATCTGGCTGCACATCCTTTGTGCTCAAACCCCACAGCTCTCAATCTGGCCCCTGTAAAAAGTAACATATGCTGACTATAAATCTTTAAAATGGCTCTATTAATAGAGTAGCTGCGGTGACAGCTTTATAAATGGGCACCATCTTTATGCAAACTGTTTTTTATTAGATTGCATTATAATGATTTGTAATACGAATGCAAGGATGGCTTTGGAGCGGACGGCAGCGAGGAACAACGCCGACCAGCCAGCGGTTTCAAAGCCCGTGAATTTGGTGCGGCAGATTGTGTGCCCTTCCAACAACAGACACTACCAGATTAGCTTTGCTACACCTCTCTGCTCCCCTGCTTTTCTCAATCAGACAGCAAACAGCCTAATATCTGCCTCTGTGTCTGTCAATCCAATTACCTCCTATTTGCTATATGCTGACACTCCATTAAATAAGCAGACAGATGGCGCGATCTTTCATTATCATCCAGCTGACTGATTAGCCTCCGGTGTGCGGATGGACAGGGGTACGGCCAATCAGTTACATCAGGGGTTACTCCAAAAAACACATCGGGGCAAATGAAAAGCCCAAACCAAGAGATCGCAACGCCAGGGCCCATCTGGGGACATCCTGGAGTATCAGGGCTTGATGGAGCTACTGCCTCCAGGAGAATGTAGGGCCAAGTTTAGATGTCCTGCTATAGACACCTAACTTGGGCATCCCAACGCTGTGGCATCTACGGTGAAGAGCTGATGAGAGATTCTGGCTGTCCTCTCTGTAGCAGTTGGCTTTCCTTTTAGCCAATGTGGAGAAATGGCCAGGAGGCCCAGTTCAACCACCAGCTGTAGGATGGTTGCATCCCACAGCCCTGTGTAAGCCCACAGTCCTTGCAAGTATTTGGCAAATGCAGTTCCACGTACAGCCCTGCTCTCTTCACGTGTCTAGATCACTTCCATTTTACAGTTGGAAATAAGACACTGTCACCCCAGAAACCCGTGGCAGAGCTTAAAGTCCCTCTATCCCAGTCAATGCCAAGTTCATCCCTTAACCTTCCTTTCCACATTTCAATGCTGTACCCTAAGCTGTCAAAGACAGGGCCCTGAAACACATCAGATGGAGCAGAACATCGACCCTATATCATTTCCATATACCTTGTTGCCTGACTTGAGAATCTGCATGGGACAATATTTGACTAATGAAGGAGGAGTTCCAGTAAGAGCCAAATTCACTGGTGGTGAAAGTCTACTCACACACCATAGAATATCGGCGTCAGTGAAAGAGATGAATTTTATAAGTAAGGAAATTGAGGCAAAGAGTAGCCATTGCTGAACAGCCAGGAACAGGATCTGAACAGCCAGGAACAGGATCTTTGTGTGCCACAGGCCTAGAAACGAGAGCGTAAAAGCCTTCCTAAGGTCACAGTGTCTCCGTAACCAAGTCATGGGCAGATCCAAGAAATACGTAGACTGCCCAATGGTCAGATCTATTAATGAGGGTATTGGCCAGATCCACGCTGCAATGACTTGGGTTCCTCTTCCGCCTTCCTCATCGCTGAGGATAATGACTTAGTTTGGTAGGATCGTGAGACTCCTTGCTATCCTGGTATGAACAGCAATGCCCAGAGGGTACCAGGACCCATAAATACATGCCTGGAGCAAACGGGGGTGTGATTAATTAGTGTGCCAAGCCACTTGAAGCAGGCAAATTTAGAGCTCTTTAATGAGGATAACAATTTTATGGTCTTGGTTTGAGGAAAAAAACCACAGTCATTAAGTACATCATCATCTTTTGTAAATTATTCTATTCCTTGCTGATTAGGGAGTAACTATATTCTGCAGTAAGCCCATCTCTGCCTATTCTTTCCCTCTTCTGAGGGCAAACACAATAAGCCCAGGGCCACATCAAAATTAGGAGCAACGAGTAAATAAATACGAAGCCTCTTTTGAAGAATCTTGTTCCTTATCAGGCTGTTGTAATGAATACCTGTTGCTCTGCAAAGGGAACTGAGAAGTGGGGAAAGATGTTGGTTTGAGAGCCCCAGGGAGAGGACTGATATATTGACCTCCAATAAAAAGATGCTCTCGCTCCTCTGGTACTCCTCCATCAGACCCAGAGGGAGCTCCAAGGACGTTTCAGTTACTATAGCTAATTCAGCTCCCGACATCTGTCAATTATAGGATCAAATAATGCACATCAATGATATTTTTTCTCCACGTGTGCAAATAACCTACAGAAAACAGAATGGGATCCCTCCTCATTGTCATGTAGAGCACAGAGTTGACCTGAGATGCTACTGAGTTGGGTTGGGTTTTAACCGTACTCAATCACATGGAAATTACGAGATGAGTACGCACAATACAAATTGCTCCAAGACACCCAGGCAAGCAAGCACACATAGATTAAGAATGCAGTCCGAGCACAATTACTTTACTTTCTTACTGACCTTGGGCACGCAACACCACAGAGGAAAGCTCTGCGGCTTTCATTCCATGGATCTGGCACCCAACGTAACCGCGTCCGTGCTGCTGAACTACAGCCATTTGCACAAGAATGCCATGATCTTGTATATAAAGAGCTGCCAGTGTAAAGATACTGCACTTTTGAGATCAAGACTACAAATCAAGCCAGGTGACGTTAAGCTTCACGCAGTTTCAACCTAATCGCATTCATTAGTAAGTTGGCAGAAAAACTTAACTCAATCGGGGCATGCTGATACTGTTATTTAGGAAGGGAAGAAAAAGTGATCAAAGAGCCAGCTGTGCTCCGAGCTCTAGTCAGTAATACACGTGCACCTTGTCTACAGAGCCAGAGCTGCAGAAAAAGAACCAACGGAAAGTTTACCATATGCCCTTGAAGATGTTTGCAGCAGGGAAATTACACCACAATTTCAGTAGCCACCACTATTTCCCTGGAGGGTGGAGATGAGGCTCAGTGGGCTCGTTTTACAGGATGTGTTTGAGGAAAAAAGAAGCAGCTTCCAGAGGAAATACAGCTAGAAAGCAGGTATCTGCATTGCCTCCGACCACCCACCTCATTCGGCACCCACTCTGGCCCAAGCTAAGAACTGATGGTTAAGAGGAAAATGGATTTGTATCATAACAGACCTGAGCAACAATGCTGAGCTACTGGAGGCAGCAAATTTGGACAAATTGGATGCTGCACCTCCATTAAAGATCTCACTCCTCTCCTCAAAGGAGTGAAGGTATTTACCTCAACGTCCTCAACAATTGCCAACATGAGGAGTTACATTCTTCCAAACTCAGCTCATTCCCTGTGTGGTTTCATCCATGTCGTCCAATGTATGACATTTTTTTCAACTCCTGGACTTAAAAATTGAAATGAAGAATTACTGACAGATAATGTCTTCTGCCCAGACAGTCAGTTTCTGTCCACAGAGTGATCCTTATAAAACACACGTAATTTATTAGCCTTATAAAGTGAGTGAAGTTGCTGTAAAACACAGCGTAAACACTTAAGGGCTGTATTGCCCCTGGGAAAACTATTTTCTGACCCTGGTAAAGTCATTTTATGTTCATATGTGTGTCAGTTTTATTATCCTATAATTACTTTGCACAGATGATATGCAGTACATTAGGAGCAGCTTTCAGTTCTGTAAACATGTAATTGTATAAGATGGGGCTGTAAGAACAGACTGAGGCACACTACGACTCCCGATTACACACTATCACATCAAAGGACCCGTGTTTTTCCCTGCCCATGGCAGGGGGGTTGGAACTCGTTGATCTTCAAGGTCCTTTCCAACCTAAACCATTCTATCATTCTATGTTTTAGAGTGGGATAAAATTATCTTTATACATCGGTGCAGAACAGAAGAACTGAAGGCAGCGTAGTGACTGGACACAGCTCCTTACCAAGCTCACAAATCAGGGCTGGAAGGGGCCACTACGATGTTACTGAGGTTGTAGAGCCTTTCCATCCCACGACGTGGGACACAAACTGCCTGGCAGTGCTAACGGTGACTCTGTGGATGGCTTCGTCCTCCATAAATCGATGCTTGCAAACGCCCAGGTTAAATCACTTCCGATGGCACGAAGTGATGTGAATCGCGCTCCCCTGCACCTGCGAGATCTGCGACGTTACGCATTGAAAGAGGAACACTCCTCTGAAACACGCATAAAATTACAGCAAGGATGGGGAAACTCCCATGTATGACTGCAGGGGAATTACACTAATTAAGGATATGTAACAGATGGGCTGATAGAACAGGCTTTCATCCATGGTGATCCCAGCCTGCCCTGCCAGCCAGCACCGCTCCAGTTGAAACGGGACAGCAGCTTTCTGGTATCTCATCTTCCCAGCTAGAAAGCGTACTGTGATGGGTTCCGGTGTTAACACTCAAAATCTTATTACTTGCAAAACGGACACCCTACATGCACAGAGCCAGGAAGTTGTTAGCCTAATTAACTCTTAACTATCTATCAAAATACGGCAAAGAGTTCTTATTAGTCCACTTATGATAACACTAACACAGGGCCAGCACAAAGCTTGAGGTCTTCTGCTGGGGATGGCAACATCCCCACATTTACTGGGCTACGAGGATGTTTCGTATGGCAATAGGAGCGGGCGTTCTCCCAGGCTGAATTCAAATGTCACCCCGTAAATAAAGCCCCATGTTTGTGTTTATATCCCTCCAAGGCACGACAAACCTCCGAGCACGTCCTATGAGCTTGGGAAGACGAAATAGGTGGAAATAAATACTCAGAACCATGAAGATACCATTCAGCAGCAATCTTACAAAATATTACTATGTTTTTCCGATAGAAAATCATACCTTTGTGGTTACCTGCACTGTAAATCGTGCTCTTACATTTTTTTAATTATCAAAAATAGGTAAAAACTTGAGTACAACTATGGGAAACGTAGCAATGCAGATTCTCCATTTTCATGGGGAGGATGAATGTCGCAGCAGGTTTTTTTTTTTTTTTTCCCACAAATTTTATTGTCCCGCACTGTAAAAAATGCACCAGGAATCAGGATCCTAATACTCGTCCTAACTCAGCCAGCCTGTGTGAATCATTTCAGTCCTCTGCATTTCATCTTCTTCCTCTAACCAATAATATGAATAGTGCTTGAATGCTGTGAATAATTTATTATTATTCCAAATTTATTCTTATGCCAAATTTATTCTTGTAAAGAAACACATTTTCAGGATATATTGATTTGAGGTGTCACGTCACGTACAAGACAATTTAAAGGAGTCCTAATTCAGAAAGTACCTAAAATTTGTTTTTGGAGACTGAAGCTTCCTGGGCAAAACATCAACAACTAAAATGCCCCAAATCACCATTTGCATTTGAAAATATTTATTTTCAAGCATTCTGATGGCCATACTGTGATGCGGAAAGCTGTTTTTGAAAAGATGGCATTTGCGCTTCATCCTCTGCAGCCGTAAGTCTTATCGTACTGCAAAAATATCCAGGAATTTATTCTTGTACCCCAAAGAGCCAGATTATCAGTACTGATAATTAGGCTCCTCTTTAACCCAGTGCTGCTGGAAAGATGAGACACTTTCCCTATGTTCCTGTGCCAGCACACATCACCTGCGACATGAAGAGGACACCTTTTGGGTGGGGACCTGGGGGTGTTCAGCCTGGAGAAGAGGAGGCTGAGGGGAGACCTTATCATTCTCTACAGCTCCCTGAAAGGAGGGGATAGTGAAGGATGGGGTGACCTCTTCTCCCAAGGAACAGGCAATACGACAAGAGGAAACAGCATCAAGTTGCACCGGGGAAGGTTTAGAATGGGCATTAGGAAAAATTTCTTCACCAAAAGTGTTGTGAAGCATTGGAACAGGCTGCCCAGGGCAGTGGTGGAGTCGCCATCCCTGGAGGGATTTAAAAGATGTGTAGGCATGATGCTGAGGGACATGGTTTAGTGGTGGTGTTGGCAGTGTTAGGTTGATAGTTGGACTTCATGATCTTAAAGGTCTTTTCCAACCTAGAGAATTCAGCCTGGAGAAGAGAAGGCGCAGGGGAGATCTTATTGTGGCCTTCCAGTCCCTAAAGGGGGCCTACAGGAGAGCTGGGGAAGGACTTTTTACTAGGCCATGTAGTGATAGGACGAGGGGGAATGGCTATAAACTGGAAGAGGGCAGGTTTAGATTGAACATTAGGAAGAAGTTTTTCACTTTAAGGGTGGTAAGGCACTGGAACAGGTTGCCCAGAGAGGTTGTTGAGGCCCCATCCCTGGAGGTGTTCAAGGCCAGGTTGGACGGGGCTTTGAGCAACCTGAGCTGGTGGGAGGTGTCCCTGCCCATGGCAGGGGGGTTGGAAGAGATGATCTTCAAGGTCCTTTCCAACCTAAACCATTCTATGACTCTATGATTCTATGATCTCTATTTGCCCAGGTCCAAGATGGCTATAAAATGTGGTAGGTATCTTCCGCTTAGAGCAGCTTCGCTATTACAACTGTAGTATCAATATTCCTAATGGTTAAGAAGTGAGAGAGAAAGAGAGAGAGAATAAAAACGTTATTCTCAGGTGCCTCAGGTATTTTTGAAGCACCAGAACTTAAAAAAAACCCCAACTTTTTACATGGAAATAGGGTACTTTGATAGGGAATGCTTCCAATGGGATGACTGAATTTGATAGTCCATGTTGTAGGGTGGCTTTTTTTTGCATATAATTTCTTCATTTATCCGTCTAGGAGGAAACGTCAACTTGAAAGCAATCTACTTTTAAAATACATTTCCTTAGTTATGCTTCTGATGTCAACAAAAATGACTCAAGATAAGTGAGAAAAACAGAGAAAATATCTAATTACTTGTCACCACTTCATACTGCTTATTTGTGCTCCTCAGGCTTTGTAAAGAAAATACACCTCTTAATTTCAACTTTTATTTCCCTGCAGTTGCACCCTTTAGCACTGACGCATAAACCGTTATTCTCTTTGGACCACTGCCCAAACAATACATGCAGAATACTTAAAAACCCCATACATACTGCTTAAAATAAGCACGCAGAGATTACAAACACACGTACACACACAGATATATATACACAGATACACCTCCCTGAGCACAACAGGCTTTTTTTTTTTAAAAAAAAAAAAAACAACACTACATTTTGGGTCTTAAGAACTTGAAGCAGGAACGCACTTACCAGCCTACAACTCTTCCTACCATCAACCATGCTCAAGCGGGTTTGAAACAGCTTTCCTGGAGCAGTTCCACACTTGAGCTTCTCTAACACTCGGCAACGCTCTCCTCCCTTTCCCGGGATGTTTTAGCCTTCTGACTTTTACAGCAGATGCAGTTAAGACTCTGTGATGTCATTTAATTACAGACTTAGGGAAGAAGGCTGAAAGCTTTACGATAGCCAGGCTGTGCTGTCAGCTCTCCAGATGGAGTCACAAACTATGCCATATTGCTCCCACAGAAGCTCCAACGAGGGGAAAAGGGGGGACCGGAAAGAGGAATCCAATAGCTCGCTGCTCCTTGGTTTTTTCCTCTTTAACATTAGCATGCAGCGTTCAGCCCCTGATGAAATAATAACTTAAGATTAGTCTCTTCTCAGTTCCTCTCTCGCTCTCTATATATATATATTTACACACACATACGCTTATCAATGTAATCATAATTGCACAGATAGCAAAGCAGAAGTACACACTCAGCAGCAGACAGGCCTACGTAAAGCTTTAAATAAACGCAAGATTCTGCCAATTCTATATATTCGCCAATTTATACACATATTTTTGTATCGCAAATCCACGTTATTTGAGATACGCTCCACCTAAGTAGCTACAGATCTGTTTATCTTTAAAAGCCAAGCGTACGATTCTGGAGACATGCAGTTTCCAGTAAAAGCATTGAATAGAAGCAAAAGCGGAAAGAAACAGGACACAAAGTGATGAAAAAGGAGAAATAACAGAGTGACAATATAACGTGAACTTGCTGGTAGTGACTACGGAGAAAAAACAAAGAAGAGATGAGGGAGAAAGGGGCTGGTGATGAGGGGAAGGTATTCAGTGCCTTTGTCTTTCCCGATAGATCCATCACCTGTGAGAGGGATCCCTGAATTTGTCCCTCCACACGGCTGTACAATAATATCAATAGGAGAAAGAAACAACCTATTAATCATCGAAATCCTCCATCCAGCAGTAAGCACAAAATACAGTCCTCCAGCCCAGCGGGTATCAAACCAATGGGGATATTAAAGGGAAACAATGCTGGACCTGCGAGAAGGGGACTGAGGAGGCAGAATACAAACTATAGAGTATATCAAAACAACAGAATAACAATGCTGTGAGAAGCAAATTCTCAACTTCTCCTACCCCCCTCCAAAAAGTGCACATCGGTGTTCAGCATGAACGCTGAGGCCATGCCGAGCTCCAGAATGCTCCGATAAAAAAAAAGAGCTGCCAAAGTTTAAGACCCAGCTAACAAAATCAGCCTAAACTGTGAATCCTGGAGGTGTGGTGGACCTCTCCGTTTCCTATGAAAAGAATTTGGATCTGGTTTGAGTTTTGGATTAAAGCAACAGAAAAGAAAACTTTCTGCCTTCCTTTACCCATTTCACTCGTCCCTGCTTTAGGATCACGGTACGGTGCATTGAAAGGTAATGGATTTACAGCTTTACAGAAGACGCATTCAATATTAAAAAGGCACTGACACTTGATCTCAATCCAAAACAATCCTCATTGCTCTTTGGATTTACAAAGCCTCGTGTTGACAGTAGAGTAGTGTCTGCATGAAGTCAAGAAAAGTTAATTAAAAAATAATAATGTCGCTTGTATTTTATCCCTCTCGCTGCTCTCTTTTTTCACCTCCTTCTTTTCCTATGACCTTAAAGAACTGAGGACCCAAAAATTAAGTTAATGAGAAAAAAGAATAATTGAAGTCATACAAGAAAAGGCACGCTCGGAAAAAAAAAACAAACGCTGTTTATTCCATTATTCCATCCTCTGAACAAAAACTGATCATACCATTAACTCTTCCTTGCTGATGAGAACTGACACACGTTGGAAAAAAACCTGTAAATGTCTTCTCAGCACTTGGCCAAATCTCTAATTTGACTTGAAAGGCTGTTTGATAAAGATGGGAAAAAAAGGATTGCAGCACATACCTACTTTCGGGAGACCCAATGTCCACTCCCACCCCAGGGCTCCCGGGCACGGTGCAGCAAGAGCAGTCGCACCGCAGTCACCCTTTCCCACGCCGGCTCTGGGAATCAACCCACGACAAGTCTGCCCGAAGACTGATGACAGCAATCATTAGAAAACTACTTCGTTAGTTTGCTGTCATCCCTCAGACTGCTCCTTTTCACCAAAACTGCTCTTCCACCACAACCCAAGCAAGCAGGACCGGGACATTATGAGATGGGTTTTCAGGAGGTGCCAGCACCATTTCAGTTACTCTGGGAAAAACAAGCCTTGGAAATAGAAATTAAGGGGAAACTACACAAACGTGTATTTAAATCCAGCTGGGACTGTGGTTGGCCATTATGATTCACGGATCTAGCTAAATTTGAAAGTACCCATGTAAAGCTGGTTACATCCTAAGTTTAACTATACCCCTCTCTAACTAATTACTATGTTGCCTTTATATACAACCTCTCATCAACATATAAAACACAGGGAAATAACAAAACCTAGGTAAACGCCAATAAATGTTATTTCATAGAATCATAGAATTGTCTAGGTTGGAAGGGACCTTTAAGATCATCAGGGCCAACTGTCAACCTAACACTGCCAAAAACACCACTAAACCACTCAGCACCACGTCTACATGTCTTCTAAATCCCTCCAGGGATGGTGACTCAACCCCTTCCCTGGGCAGCCTGTTCCAGTGCTTGACAACCCTTTCCATGAAGAAATTTTTTCTAATATCTAAGCTAAACCTTCTCTGGTGCAACCTGAGGCCATTTCCTCTTGTCCCATCACCTGTTCCTTGGGAGAAGAGACCAACCCCCGCTCGCTACCCCCTCCTTTCAGGGAGCTGTAGAGAGAGAGAAGGTCACCCCTCAGCCTCCTCTTCTCAGGCTGAACACCCCCAGGTCCCTCAGCCGCTCCTCATCAGATGTGTGCTCCAGACCCCTCACCAGCTCTGTTGCCCTCCTCTCGACATGCTCCAGCCCCTCAATGTCTTTCTTGTAGTGAGGGGCCCAAAACTGAACACAGTACTCGAGGTGGGGCCGCACCAGTGCTGAGTACAGGGGGACGATCACTGCCCCAGTCCTGCTGGCCACACTATGGCTGATCCAGGCCAGGATGCTATTTCAATAAAGGGAAAAACTGTTTATTGCTTGGAAAGCCATTCCAGCAGTATTACCTTCTTGCTATTGACTGCAGTGACGGCTCCACCTGTGTGTGATGTTCTGTACTGGCACACTTTTGAAAGCAGCTGATCTACCACTATTTAAGATGTCTCAGTGCACGTACATACCCTATTACTGTCTGAAATTTCAGGAAGACCCTGTCTTAAAAACGTTGCATAAAAATCCCTATACTAGTCCCAGCAGTATTCTCTCCCTTCATTCCATCCATTCCCCCCAAAAACCTTAGTAATTGTATGAAGTGGTCTAGTTTTGACCACCAGATCAACATTCTTTTCTGATTACCAAACCAGAGAAGACCACGTTGAACAAAACCCAGTAGCAGTGTTTAAGCTGATTCACAATGATCAAGGAGATCCACCAACCACACAGCTCAGTTTTCCTTCCATTATGGAAGATGCTTTGATTGTACATGGTTTCTATGGAAAGATTCAACAAGAACTCCAGGACATAATTATAGATATGCCCCTGTTACATTTGACTGACAAAAGTCCTCCTGAACTTCTACAGAGACACAGAGAATACATCTGTCTGCCAGACAGGGTTTCTTCAGCAGATAAAGACTTTTATGAAGACCAAACCATCATGCATTCAACAAAGCGGAAAGAAAAACTAAGATCCTTGAAACTATTCTTGCCCTTCACTGCTGTACTACTTGACTTGAACAAGTTGTTGAGTTGGATTCCCTGTTTGTAAAATGTGGGTAGTAGTTGCCCGTTTTCCAAAACGTCTTACGAATTAATGACTGTTAGAAAGACTAATGAATGGACGAAACCCAGAGAATGATCCCTGTCCTGGTTTGAAGGACACAGGACTAATTTCTATTCTAATACTTGGGAAAACTGCACTTTTAGAAGACTCTAGTGTCTGAATTTGTGAAAATATTTACTTTACAGCCAGCTATGGTGTGTGGGTCTCAAGGTCTCAGTGTTTTCGAGCTCGCCAGGTGTGGGGATGAGGAGGAGCGAGACTCGGGCACTTGCCCCAAGCTGGCCAACAGGGTTATTTCATACCATCAACGTCACATTCACTATAAATCAGAAAGTTTGCTGCGAAGTTCTCTCTCTCCCTTGATGGCTGCCGTCCTGAGAACTTCGTGCCCTGGTGCCGGACTCCCGAGGCCTTCCCCTCCCCATGAAGGTGTAGCGCTCGCAGTGTCCCACATTTGCTGTCCAATGCTGGGAGTGCACAGCTTCTGCTGATAGAATTGGCTGAGTCTAATCTTTGCATATTCTGTATTGGTGTCGGGATCAATATCGGTTCTTTAGTGCTGTTAATTATCTCAGATGTTAATTATCTAATCTTATTCTATTAAATCTGTTTATACTTCAGCTCCCAGGTTTCCTTGCTTTTCCCTGATTCCCCTTTCCGGGTGGAGAGGGGTCACTGGGTGATAGAATGATTGTCTAAACGACAACTAATTGTTATGGGTCTTTCAAACCATAACAATCCCACACAGCAGAGATGCTAAGCACTGCCTCAAATAAGAAAAAAAAGCAAAGACAGAAGCACGGAAGACCCAGCACGTCCCCTTATAACACCACACTTGTCCAGTAACAGGCACCTGACCAGTCACTGGAAGTCTTGGTTGCTTAGAAATGCACAAACCCTCATCCTTCTCCCAAACCTTTATCTTCTGGAGTCTACACTCGTGACTGACCACACTCACCTCGAGCGCGTTGCATGCCGGTGCACGCAAAGGCTTCAAAGGCAGATAATTAGCAAATTTCTACAATCTCAATATAATCGATGGCACACTCAAGCCCGAGTTAGAGGGTGGACAAGGATGACATCCCCACGATGCAGACCCGCAGCTCATGAGGCTAGAAACTCCCTTTGATTTCGGAAATGAAATCCAGGCACACTTTCGCACGAGGACGGACAACAGACAACTCCTGATGTGCACTCAACAGCACTCATTTTCATACTGGTTCTTGATAGCAAAAAACAGGGCTAAGATTTCTTGCATTATTTTACACTTTTTTTTTTTTTTTTCAAATAAAGCCCCAAGAGGATGGTGATGAAATAGTACACAAGGATGAGAGGATGTTGAACAGTCCCAAGAAAATCAATTTCCAGCTGCTGTTTTTGTTATTCAGATTTAAGAAAAAAAACCACCCCACACATACAGGATTCTAAGTTTGAGCTACTGAGAAACCAGAGACAAAATGTGAAAGTCGGCAGCATTGAGTAAACTATTAAAAAATATCAATTTATAGACAGGGACATTAAATATTTTGTATTTAAGCTTTTTGCTTGTACAGTAAAAATGGCAACTGGATATAAACGTCACGGTCTTGAAAAGGCAGAAGCTTGTAGCCTACAAAAACAAAATTATAATGCAACTTTGGAATGGAAATTTAAACTCCAAAGGTAATTTTCCATTGACAGTGCTCACTGATGCATGAATTATACTCTCAGGGATGCGTAAATAGGATTTGTTTGATTGCTTTATCATCCCTCCATTATATCAAATCTTCTAAAGCAGTGGGAGACATCACAGGGCTGTTTGTAGATTCCTTGTTTGAAGACACAGTGGGGGCAAAACTGTATCACTCCTATTGAGGAACGGGGCCTGACCATGAAATCATAATTAATGCCATAACAATCTACTTATAAGTCTCTGAAGCAGCCAGGATGGGGATAAATTAGAAGCAAAATATTGTTAGCATTTTATTTAAATTAAATTAAAAAAACCTGACATGACAGGAACCATATTACAGGCTAATAAGGGATTAGATGAAGCAATTACAGCAAAGGTTCTTTTTTTTTTTCGATGATGCAAAAAGACACAAGCTTTGTCGATATCACTGCTTTGAAGCCATAATTCCAAATTTTCTGGAGTAGCATGACACCTACCAAAAGTTGTAGTTTTCAAGAGAGTGCTTCAAGTTTAGAAGCCCAACCACGTGAATTACCCTGCCCTAAGCCCCAAAATTCCTAGCAGAGACTTTCCAGTGCAGAATTGAACAGATTCAGATATGATTTCCATGTCGTTGTTGAATCACAACAGAAATTGGTCACTATGGGAAAGAAGAATTGGCAAAACAATCAGGAGGAGAAAACACACTGCAGCTGTCTATGTACTACAGTGATAGATAGAGTCAAGTGTCCGCCATGACCTTGGCAAGGGAAAAGTCAGACCGGAGAGCAGAGAGGACTGTTCTCACCTGGAAAAATTAAATGGTGTAACTGGCTTTACTAGAAAGGGGTTTATTCAGTGATGATTGCAAAAAAAAAACCCCAAACAAACCAACAACCTCCCTCCCTCCAGGATTCCTCCACTTATATTGTGCAAAGCACCCGAGGGTGAAGAGTCACGCTGAGCTTCACTTAAAGAACTATCTGAAGGATATGCTGGTGTCCTCCAAACAACAACTGAAGATAACTTTTGTTCCACCAAAACTTTATTATCGATGCTAGCATACAAACCAGACAAAGAACTCGTAGCTCCTAGCTCAAGTAAGACAAGACTTCATTTTAAAGCCAAGACTTCTAAATACAGTGGGTAGCTGAGCAATGGGCCAATACATCAATAATAAGGGGACCAATCTAGAAACCATCATGATGGTAATGATGATCTTCAGACTCCGCGATGCTTTTGCTTGAGCTATTGAGGTACACAGGTCCTTGGTCTTGCCTGCCCAGTGGATGGGCATCATAGTACCTCAGCAACATGGTTTCCAAAATCACAAGGTGGCACGTGGTGCCTCCTGCTCTACTGGCAAAGGCAAGAGATACGTGATGGGCAAAGAGGATTCACACTTGGATGCTTTATTGAGAAGCTTTCTGAGTTCCTAAATGCCAATATGGATGGCTCATAGCTCCTGAACCTTGATATCTACTGTCTTTGAACCCTGGCCAGGACAAATAAGATTTGTCCAAAATGTTGTGCTACATGGAATTATCAGCTCTGAGACCTCAATGTGGTCCAACTGTCCATATACAATCCAAGAAATCTGGTGCTCTAACTCAGATGCAAATAATTCTCTTCCAGTGTTGAACCAACTCAACTGATTTGCACCTGGTTCTCCATCAGGAAAAGGAGAACTACACTTAGCTACCTCCATGAATCCTGCTGGATCAGTTAGTTGGTTTCTCTTCCTTACCTGTGAGGCCTAACAGTATCTAAATATCTACAATATTTATCCTCAAGCCACCCTGTGATCTGTGGAAACTAACACCCTCACTTTACAGACCAGGAAGCAAAGGACACGTACCCAAGCAGAAAGACTGGAGAGAGGAACGTGGAGAGAGAGAAAGAGGTGGGAAGAAGAAAACTTGGATTTACGTTACAGATACTCTGAAGCTAATTTTCCTGAAGAATCACAATGAGCACCAGAAACTGCTGGGAATCGGGATTCTCTGAATTATATAAAAAGCTTGCGGGAGTGATGACTGAATTGCCTCCTTATAAGAGCTGGACCCATATCTTCTAAGATAATGACTACCCGATGGTGGAGGAGGAGAGGAGCACCACTGGAGGAGACTGGCAGGATTAGACACCTCTTATATGTTATAAGGCTCCCTGACAAGTGATCTTTGAGAAAGGCTGGAGATGGGAGGAACTGGGAGATGTTCCTCCACGCTAGCAGGAAATCATACCCACACACATACACACTGCGCTGAGCACAGAAGGAGTTACAGTCCCGCGTCACGGCACACGGGCAAAGGCTACGTTAACTGTCAAACTACCGTCTCACATATGCATAGTTAATTCTGGCAACCAATTTCAATTAGGGCATGGAGGGGGGAGGGAGTTCTTCTGTCCTTCACGTTACCAGACATGTATTAGGAATGACAGCCTATGATTGCTGCAGACAGCATCTAATTAACTGTCATTATAAAACACATGTCAAAGCCCGGGGCCTATGCTGGATCCGCTGTCTAATTTAGCTCCCGAATATTAAAAATCCCCTTGAAACAAGCCAGTGAATGAATTTTGTTGTCGTATTAAACATTCCCTACCCCCCTCGATTCCTAAAGCCTCCTTCCTCTTTGGTACTCAGGATTTCGAATAAATGATGGATTAAAACTGTTTCTATTCTTCCTCCTCACTGTAGTTAGCCTCAAAGAGAAGGATTAGAACACAAATATGACATGAAAGTGGAAGCTGTCTGCAGAACTATTAGATGACTAATGGAACAATTATATCTAAACAACCACGACAATTACTTGTGGAGCTTATTTTTTCTGTAGCGCCGCACAAGCCAGACCTTAGTTCTCTTTTCTTTTATTAATTAGAGCAAGCATAAATTAATCCATCGCCATTTCTGCAAGCATTACGTGCATGAGGTAGCACAGCGGAGGAGCTGGATGGAAACCTCTTCATTAAATTCCTGGTGACATCTACCCCTTTGCTGCACAAAGTCATCCAGCCTCAGACAACGACTGTCAGCATGGAGGCAGGCATGAATTTAGCAGGGTACAAGGGAATGGACACCGGCCAGCTTAGGGGATTTTAGTCCCTCCTTTAGCACAACTTGATACAAGCAGTTTATTGTGGATTGACATGCGAGCAACCTGCTAGCCCTACCCAAGTTTGGAGAAAACTCCAAGAACACAATGCCTCCAGTGACGTAACACTGGAGGTATGGGACCTCATGAAACGTCATGCTTTAAGAGCAGTCAGGCTTCATTTGGAAGCTTTTTGGGGGGATAAGCCTATTTACAATTGGCATTTCTTGATTCAGCTGGGAGGCGTACTTTGATGTCGGAGTCCACCTTAGCGTTAACAGCACCACCCGCCTGGAGAAAAACGGGCATTTCCAGAGCATATTGGATATTACTCCCAGAAAAATTACATATTCTGGAATTGTACTCTATCCATTTAACTTTTTAGAGAAACCACTCATTTTTCCTGAAGGCTGCACAGTGTAGACCTTCCTTGCCCAGTGACAGATTACAGCCACCAGGAGAAAATGAAGAGCTGATTATTCCCCGTAACAATACCTAAAAGGCTAGGAAATGACCTTCACTGTGAGGGCAGTGCGATTTTGGAATGAGATGCTCCAAAACCATGAATATTTCTCAATTTAGCCTTCCTTCTCTTTCCCAGAGGTAAAAAATTGACCGATGAGAACAGTGTCATTAGAGCACATTATGATAATGCAACAAAAAGTGCGCAGAAAATAGCTCCTCATATTAAAGTCTTATTGTCATAATCTAAAGGGTCTAGTCTTATTGTCATAATCTAAAGGGTCTATGTGATCACTGCCTCAAATAACTAGATTTTCTCTAACTCTGCTTAAATGGCTGTAACATGCATTACCTGGGACAAAATCGGTTAACGAACCCAACAAAAGAGCCATTTTAATATTACACCTTTCCCTTGAGGAAAAACTGAGCTTTTGCTGTATGGAAACGCACGGAATACATTCAAACGTGCTTTCTTTACAGAAATGTTCAATACTTACCCCACTCCACAGGATGGTGTAATGCACCTTCGCACCGCAGTGCATTTCAGGTGTTCGCAGTCGCATTTTCAGAAACGGAATGAAATTCAGACACAGCCTCAAGGCAAAACGGAAGATCCAATCCATGAAAAATACCAACTCAGGGGTTATCAGAAAGTCCATTAATCATTAAAGCATGAAGTTCCCTTGCTCCGCATCTCTGTTTGATGTTTGTAAATATACTACCTTGCTATAGTTAAAGCTGGATATAGAAAGCGGCTGTAAGTGCCCCAAGGGCTGATACTGAAGAGCGTGATTTCCTCAATCCAACCTACATGGAATCTCTCAAGTTTAGCCCTTGCTCCAAAGAGCGCTACGTTATCCTTCTGCATCGGGTCTCACAAAAGAGCCTTGCAAACTCCCTGTTCTTGAGGCAGAAGCCCAGCGATATTTTCCAGCTTCCAGAGCTGTGATTTAAACGAACCTCCATCTCCTTCAGCCTGCTGAAGATGCTGCATGAAGGATGGTCTTCCAGTTATGGGACCAACCCAAGATGTCAGCCACCTCGGTTCAAGTATCTCATCTATGTAGATACTGGTAGGCAAGACATTATTTTAGTTGTCTATATGTAGAATAAGGCCAAGAGTACAGCAAATGAAGGCACTGTAAATACTTTACATAGGGTCAGGTGCCTAAAACCTTCATGTTAAGTAGATTCTCTTTGAAAGCTGAGTTCTCTCCATGATAAACTGTTTGGTTATGCCATGTCAACAAAAGGAAGGAAAGTAATATTTAGACAAAGGACAAAAAGTAAAAAGACATTCACAAAAGTGCTATTGCTGGAAGAAGGTTTCAGGCTTTGAAAATATAACCGGGAGGTTTAGTCCCAAGACAGGTAAAGAATTTACAGTCTCCTTGGGATTTTTTTAATTTCTGGAAACTAGCAGATAATACAGGTTTTTATCTGCCTTTTTAGTTTCTGTTCTCTGAAAGGAAACATATCTCTGTGTTTCCACTTCACAAAGCCTGACTCGTGTTGCCTCACTCATGTATTTCACTTTATATTTGACTCTGTATTTATTTATTTTCACCCACATATTTAACTTTATTCTCTGTCTCTCTGCTGGTACCAAGTTAGCAAATATCTCCGAGTCTAAAACATTTCTACTTCTTTGCTAAGTACAAGTCATCAGAGCTGAACTCTCCTTGATGCAAATCAAAGACTCCAGACGAAAGCCATGGACCCACCAAAGTCGACTGTGTTTTTGCAATGGACTTCATGGGAAGGAGGACTTAAAACTATAAGATCTGGTTCTTCACCCCAGTTTTACTCATGTGTAGTGCCACTAGTAGCTGAGATTTTTATCATGGATAAGAAAGACAATTTCAACCCTCTTGAGAGCTTTTGAAGTGCCAAGGGTAGGTGGGATCTCTACTTTAACAATTCAGTCAACTGGTGTACGGGTTTGGCGATGGTTGTGAGAAGCTTTGACCTGGTTACTACCTGCTCTGGGACGTGTTTGCAGTCACTGCCTTGTGAGGGTACCATTAGCAGGTCTCCACCAAAAAAAGTCTTTATCATCTTTATTTAGTTTTTCCTTCATGCTGAAACAGTGAAATATTCTCATCCCCTTTTCCAGGTGGACAACAGAAGTGCAAAGATACTGAGTGGGCGATCTGATGTTTTTCACACAACCTGTGTAAGAAAACGTACTGCTGTACAGCAGAATCCTCTAATGAATCAAGTTGGTCTTGGGGAACCGGGTTCACATCTCTTGAGATGCTCCTTGTGCAGGAAGGCAACAGTGCTGCTTTAAAATTGGAAATGATTCCTGAAATAGTGATGCCCAGAGCCATTAACAGACATTTCCAGCAGTTCTCATTAATGTTACTATTGATTTTTCCACTTCTCTACTTTTTCTCCTGTGATCCTTCAATTTCCATATTTTTTTCCCTGTGATTTTTCAATTACAGTATCTAAAAGTGGACTTGTGCCCTTCATTCTTTATGGAGGAGTAAATCACTCATTTCTTTAAAATGCTTATTTCCCAGTAGATTAACGATGGTGATTATTAACAGAAAAGATGCACTTTAACAAGTTTGGAAAAACGTATCGCTGTTCAGCAAAGCATTTAAGCACATGGCATGGAAACACTTTGCAACTCTTAGTGGTTTTACTACTCTATTCCCAAGGGATCTCAGTCGCAGGACGGCATTCAAATGAAAGATTAAAAATACTACAACTGGGTGGACATAACCGTGTGCCAAGTTCTGCACTCACATTTAAAAAAAACCACAACAATCTTCTTTCGGTTGATTTTGTGGCATAACTAAAAATGACTAACTACAATTAGCGAATATTGAAGAAGAACAGATACGGCTCCTGCGTAATCTGCGGGAAGACCTCAGGAGTGTTTGTATTATCTGCCCGGTTTCATTTCAGTGATTAGGAAGACATCGAAGAGCCCTGTAGGCTCACCACGCTCATTAATATTCTGCTCCTCCACTGATAAAGTTCTCATTCAATGGCACATCTCGGCTTGAAAAATGCAAAGCAACATTCCTAACCCTTCTCGGGATGAGAACAAATCCTCCCTATCTTGCTACATAATCCTGGCCATGTTTATATTTTGCTTTAGAAGAATTATTTCTTCCATCTGCTCCCACCGCATTAGTCTATTGAGCTGCTTCTTCCTTACTGCTTTCCCGAGGTTCTCGACTTCAATACATTAATATACTGTGGTTCAGTGATCCCCCAGTACTACACACATTTTGCAGTATCGATCAGCAGCTCACTGCTCAAATGAGAAACAACCTACAGAAGTCAATGCTATAAAGATAGAGCAGTAAATTTGCCAGATATCTATAGAGACGATACATATGGGTGTGGGTGTATGTACGTACACAAACTCTACCCGTGTTGTGTAGCATCTACTCGCAGAAACAATTAAATACTTGGTTATTAGCTTCCTTATTGAACATGATTAAAGAGATTTATATTATCACTTTTCTTTCAATTTTAGAGACTAAATATAAATTCACAGATCAAAATCAGAGCTAACGGGCATAGTATTAATAAAACAAATAGGTCCCTGGCTGTGTAATATGTTTATAGTATTCTACGTTTTGAAAAGTAATTAAGGGCTTGGTAAAAGGTCAGAAGTTCCACCGGGTTACATTTTTCTAACATGAGAAAGTAGTTTCCTTCCAAAGCCTCACGACAAACAAGACAAATGTACTTTTTCTTTGTCAGATGGAAAAAGGTCTTGGGTGGGTGATAAATAGCAGACCCATCCAATTTTGTAATCCAGTAAGAAAAAATATACATCTTTGTGCTGAGCTACACATCAATCCAGTTTCTCCTCTCTTTGCTTAATCACCAATTAAAAATATAATATATTATGTTAAGTTTTAGTTAGTCTAAATTGAATTTCATTCACATTAAAGAATGCAACCTATCATTTGACAAAAATGGAGCCGCTATTCTTTCAGAAAGCACACAAAATCGGTAATTTAATTTAACTAGAAAGTGTGTGGCTTTTCTGAAAAGAATTACACTGTTGATT
This sequence comes from Charadrius vociferus, assembly GCF_000708025.1. Taxonomy (NCBI): domain Eukaryota; kingdom Metazoa; phylum Chordata; class Aves; order Charadriiformes; family Charadriidae; genus Charadrius; species Charadrius vociferus. The sequence goes on along the minus strand of NW_009647856.1, from coordinate 11,765,699 downwards.
GTGTTAAGCAAATAATAATTAACGCAAGTACATACAGCTCTAATTAGCAAGGAATTTAATTAAACAAATATGCCAACATAACAAGATGCATAACAAAGTAATTGTACTATGTCTTGCCAATGCAGCCTTTATTACTTCAAAGTTTTTTCATGGTGATTACAAACCAATTTTGAACGACTGGGTACCCAAGAGTGGCAAATCGGGCTCTACGCAGCCCCCCTGAGACGCACAGCCCCCCGCAAAGCCAAAGCATGTCAGCAATGACTGCACCGCCTGCTGAATTCCCGGCATCGCTCCATCACTGCGCCTATTTTCTACGACCTGGGAAGGACGTACGTGAACACTTTTAACAGCGCTGGCTTTCAGGATTACAAAGGAGAATTCCTTTTTCCCTAAATTAACACAATACAGAAGCCAAACTTGTCGTTGCTGACCTTTTATCTTGTTCTGACAGCCTGGAAAATGTAAAGTGGCATCAAGTCATAGAGTTAGGGAAGAGCTGAGGTTGGAGGATGACCCAAGCAGGGACAGCCCAAGCAGGTTGCCCAAGACCATGTCCAGTTGGGTTTTGGATACCTTCAAGGATGGAGATTCCACAACCTCTCTGGGCAACCCGCTCCAGCGTCTGACATCCTCACAGTAAAGAAGTGTTTCCTTACGTTGGAAGTGGAATGTCCTGTACTTCAATTCACTGAGACTTTCAGGCCTGCAGGTACAAAGTTTATAGTACCGTGCTGGAAGCAACTTGGATTTTCCCAGGATTTTCCTTCTGACAGTCACGTAAACCTGAAAAGTTTCCATTAAAAAGGATTCTACAATCCTTCTTCCAACACAGTGTTGCTGACATGGTGTTCTTCTCAAGGTACTATTAGTGCTTTACTGAAAAGTCTCTCTAACTGTCCCCAAATCCTTTGACAGTTCCCCCACAAAGACAGACCATCATGATCAGCTGAAAGTGGTTTCTTCCACAAGAAATGGAAAAGCCAGCAATGTGCAATCACAGCCCAGAAGGCCAACTGTATCCTGGGCTGCATCAAAAGAAGCGTGGCCAGCAGGGCGAGGGAGGTGACTCTGCCCCTCTACTCCAGTCTCCTGAGACCCCACCTGGAGTGCTGCATCCAGCTCTGGAGTCCCCAACATAAGAAGGACATGGACCTGCTGGAGCATGTCCAGAGGAGAGCCACGAGGATGATCCGAGGGCTGGAGCACCTCTCCTATGAGGAGAGGCTGAGAGAGTTGGGGCTGTTCAGCCTGGAGAAGAGAAGGCTCTGGGGAGATCTTCTTGCTGGCTTCCAGTACCTAAAGGGGCTCCAGGACAGCTGGGGAAGGACTTTTTACTAGGTCATGTAGTGATAGGACGAGGGGGAATGGATATAAACTGGAAGAGGGCAGGTTTAGATTAAACATTAGGAAGAAGTTTTTCACTTTAAGGGTGGTGAGACACTGGCACAGGTTGCCCAGAGAGGTTGTTGAGGCCCCATCCCTGGAGGTGTTCAAGGCCAGGCTGGACGTGGCCTTGGGCAACCTGGTCTGGTGGGAGGCGTCCCTGCCCATGGCAGGGGGTTGGAACTCGATGATCTTCAAGGTCCTTTGCAACCTAAACCATTCTATGATTCTAAATAATGGAACCTTTTTCAAAACCTACCTCTAATTTTGCTGGATGAAATATCCCCAAATCCCTAGAGTCAAGAATAGGTTTTTCAATGATTTCAGCATCCTTTAGATCAAAGTTTGCAAGTGCCAACAATTGCCCTAGTATTATCCAGCTCGCTCTCTGCTTTCACCAAGAGCAGGGTTTTCAGCACACCCATCGTTGCGTTTGTGAAGAGGAAGATGATGGTTCAAAATTGACCAGCATACTCCAAAACATAATTCTTGTGCCTGTGGAAGGAACTTCAGAGAATTTAGCATCACTGGTAGGTCACCAAGAGTCTGAAGGACGATGCCTTCCACTCCAAACATTCACTAATATTCAGGTGGACATATTGGCCATCAACACAGGCACAATTCCTCCACAAAGGAGAAAAAATCCTTCGGTAGTAAAATACCATTTACTTCACACCGGTTTCATCCTCATTTTTTTACTGCATGATACACAGCTACAGGGTTGTAATTTTCCCCTAAATTATTTCTACAAGCTACATAGGAAAGAGGATTTTTGCTCCTGTCCTCCCTTAAGCGTTTCCAGCCACAGTAGAGACACTTTTAATCAGTAAAAATAGAAAATTGAGGGCAAAAAGAATACAAGGAAACTAGATGCTTTGCAGAGCTCTTTATGACCTAGGGAGCAAGGAAGAGTCATGGGCATCTTGGAAACAAATATGCAATACCCAGACTGCATCAGTTAATATCTTTTATGAGTCTGTTTCAAAAGCCACAGCAGAAGTGGTATTATACAGCCTAATTAAATCAATTCATCTGTGTAACTTTGCAATGGTTGGACTTTTTCCAGAAGGGCTCCTTGGAGCATCTTTTGTTCATTCTCTGTCTCTTCCTAAATTTCTGAGGTAAACAACAACAACAACAAAAATGCTAATTCCTTTCCTGACGCTCTACAACCAATGAAGGTTGAAGCCCCAAAGGATTTTTTTGCTTAAACTCTGCTTATCAATCCCACTTTCAGCCTAAAGCTGAACGCCACTATTCTGCACTTTATTATTTCTTAATTTATTATTTGTATTACCGTAGTGCCCGCAGGCTTTGAAGTGCACTGATTTAGTGGGGTTTTATTTTTCTTTTTTCTTTTTTTTTTTTTTTCTCTTGATGAAGAACCGAAAGATCAGGCTTCCTGTTGGCATAAAATTCATTGAACGAGGACCCTGGAAACTCGGTGGGTAATTTGGTATCGCAGACACCCGGCTTTTCTCAAGGCGCTGGTGGTGTTTTACCAAGACAGGATGTTTTCTATTACCATGTGTCACAACGCAAGCACTTGCTTGTCAAAGATACTGACATCTGCAGCAAGAAAGCTGCCGCTACTCACTTTTTAACTTGTTTTTCATGTTTTGATTGCCACACATATCATGTCAGCATCTACTTTTGTGATTAAAAGAATTGGAGAATCTGCAGGCAATTTAATGAAATGTAAAAAGCCGCTGACGTTAAGGGCTACTGTACACGACTATGAGCACGCTGAGTTACAACACACCAGAGAACCGAAGCAAGAGACAGACACACTTATCTGAAAGCCAAAGACTCTGGAAACTGCCGGTTAAGTTGTGGTGTTTGTTACGTCTACAGAATCCCAATAAGACTGGGTCTTAACGCACTTCATCACCAGAAAACTATATTGGTCCGAAAGAATTTGGTCTTAAGCTGTTACAAATCTGGAAATGTTACTGAGAGGCAAATTGGGGCATGAATTCGCAAGATCAACTACTGCTTGCTCATTGGTGACTTAGATTTAGAGCTGCGCAAGCTTACCTCTCTGCGGCAATGAGGTCACCCGCCATGCACCTCCCAATGGGTACAAGCAGATGAGCTGATATGCACCAAGTTCACCCCCCTCTATGCTAAACAGCCCACGCTCATATAACCAGGGGAAAAGAGAAATAGCAGTATTTCATAGAATCGTAGAATGGTTTGGGTTGGAAGGGACCTTTAAAGGCCATCTAGTCCAACCGCCCTGCCATGAGCAGGGACTTCTTCAACTAGACCAGGTTGCTCAGAGCCCCATCCAACCTGACCCGGAATGTTTCCAGGGATGGGGCACCTACCACCACTCTGGACAACCTGGGCCAGGGTCTCACCACCCTCAGTGTAAAAATTGTCTTTCTTTTATCTAGTCTGAATATCCCCTCTTTTAGTTTAAAGCCATTATCTCTTGTCCTATCACAACAGGCCCTGCTAAAAAGACTATCCCCATCTTTCGTGTAAGCCATTTTTAAGTACTGGAAGGCCACAATAAGGTCTCCCCGAAACTTCCTCTTCACCAGGCTGAACAACCCCAACTCTCAGCCTCTGCTCCTCACAGCAGAGGGGCTCCGACCACCTTCATGCCCTCCTCTGGCCCCGCTCCAACAGATCCATGTCTTTTGCCAGATTAAAGTCAGTGAAAGAAACTTACAATAGAAAAAATTCCAAAGAAAGAAACAAAAAAACCTATTTTGCATCTCCAAAGTCCAATCTCATGACAAGAGCATCCTTTCCACGCCACACTCTTTTACCTTTACAACTAGACCCAATCACTGAATACGGGTATCTCGTAACCCACATACTTAAGTCACCGCCCTCTTTCCTCAATTCGTTTCACTGTAAAGTATTCTCAGAATTTGATAGTGATGCATATTTCAAAAGGAAAAAAAAAAGTCAGCTGTGACAGGGAGTTTCTGGTGAATGAAAGCTTAAAGGAACTTGGTCTGGGGGAAGAAGGGATATCTTGCAACTAAACCCCCTAAAGAAATGAGATATTAAAGAAAAGAGAAAGGTTTGATTTTATACAAGGTGTGCAAACCTCCTCAATAGCAGAAATTGCTTTGACAATATAAATGCAGGTGCAGCTGTTTAATCAATGCTGCCTTATCGGGAGACTTCTCCAATTAAACTAAAACAACAGCAGAAATATAATATAAAACGCCTTTATCCCTTTTCAGCTCCACCAGGTACATATTAGAAAGTCCCAGTAGGCTATTTAGCATTAACATTAGACTGAGATTCAACCTCTATCCAATGCGATGGAAATATAATCTTTGGAAGATGTTTTCTTTCCCCCACCTTAATCCTATCCTGTAGAGCTTAAAAAGCTGAGCAGAACTTAAGATCATTACATATAACAAGATTTATTCGGAAATACATACTGAATCAATAGCCAAAATAAAAGAGTTTGGCTCGGGCACAGATTCAGACAGACCTTAATTTCAATTTTGTTGACTGTGTTGAAAAATTGTGAGACGTATCCTCAACCCCGGAGAGCAATTTGCACGTTTTTAGGCTCTACAGACAGTAACGGCAACCTCTGTGCAGAGAGGTCTGTCCCTGTCTAGTTCTTGGCCTGGAGTTGTCCTCTCCAGTTTCTGGCTGGAGGCTGGAGCTTACAGAGATCCATCCCCTCCAGACCAGCCTTCCTTTCACTAACAGAAGCCAGTCAACCTTTTATTCACTCTGCTCCTGGAAGATGGGAGGTGTCCCTGCCCATGGCAGGGGGGTTGGAACTAGGTGATCTTTAAGGCCCCTTCCAACCCAAACCATTCTATGATGATTCTCTGATGAGTCTCTGATGATTCCTGTTAATAGCTTCTCCTCTGCACCTTTTTTGAAGATGGGTAATCAGAATTGGTCACAGTTATCACAGGGAAAGTTTCAAACGTGTCCAGTGTAAGACTATTAACACTTCTCATTAATACTTCATTAATTTCCTAATGAAAATGTTTCCTAGATCGCATTTGCCTTTTTCACAGCTGCGCCACCCTGGCAGTGTCACCTCGTCTAACACACACCACGTCTCTTCTCCTCCTCTGTGGTTTCCACCTGCTCACCCCTCAGCCGCATCATTCATAACACCCTTTTCTTCTCGCTTTTCCCTCCTTCAAAGCCACCGCAAGAAATTTTGAGCTGCTTAAGCAGAGCAATAAAACGTTATTACATTCAATAACTTACAGCAGAATCAAATCTTTTCTCAGAAACAATCTAATTCTGAAGCCAGGATCCACTACCTTTCCCGGGAAAGCACGATATATTGGAAGAAAGACCGACCTCAGCCCCACTACACCATGACGTTAACGCTTGTTTATCCTCTTGCTCATACCCGGAGAGATCTCTGATAGGCAATTTAACACAGGTATGTTGAAGAAAACGCACAAAGGATTTCTGGGAAAGGATTTAGCCTTTTGTTTTACCTATTGTAAGTGAACAGATGATCACAGAATGGGATAAATGGCTTTTTCTCTGGATAAAGCACGCTTTCTGGAGGGATGAAGTAGACGTGATCGGAGGAGACCCAGCTACACCGGTGTGAAAGGTTTGGCATCACAGATTAGTAAAAACCCTAATGCGTTATGAACACACAGCGACGCAGTTTACCCTTCAGCTTGCACAGCAGTTTAACAGAAGCACAGAGAGAAATGGCATCAATTAAATGAAATAGTGGTGTGATGGATAAAATATAAATACCTTAACTTTTGTAGTAGTTCATTATTAATAGTCTCACTAAACAAGATCTGACTAGGATGTATCATAAGGACAATGGAAATTTGCAGGAAATTTTGCTTAACGAGCATGGTGACATCTATAAAGCTATGCTAATGCAGGCAATTACCCCAGTACCTATTTTCAGTGACCCAAGTCCTTACCCAGGTGGGACAGAGAGCCCATTTTGAATCTCTCCTGCATCTCCTCTTCATTTCAAGGAAATTATCACCCAGTGCCTTCGCGAGGTGCGACGGAGTGCAGGACCGCACTGCACCGGGCCATTAACCATGATCATAAAGCGCGTTAAAGAACAGCAAGTGTATTATATAGTGCCTGAAGGCAGTTCCTCCTTAGAAAGCAGCAAACCACCCTGTGGGCTTCGGGTCACCCATTTTCAACACAAAGCTCTGAAACATAGTTATGTTTTTAGAAGACAGGGTCCCATGCTGAGTCCTTTGCTAAGAGAGAAGATGCAGGCTGAAGGGATGGGGCCATCCCCAAAGCCACGTAGTGTCTTGGAAGTGCCAACGCTGTGTCAACCCCCCTCTTCCACTGCCCTGTCCACACCATGGTTTGAAGTTAATGAATGGCATTTCAACTCCATTCTACAGATCAGTGTCAGGAGGGGAGCAAGGGAAGAAGCCAGGCTTTACAACCAGGTAACAACCATGGGTATCTCAAGGCGTATAGGGAAAATCATGCTGGAATGACGTGGCCAGCACTTGGCCATTGAATCCAAACTCTGCATTGGCCTGATCCAAACCCCTAGACATGACTATTTCCAGTGTTATTAGCCAAAAAGCATTTCCCTGCCCAGTTCCCCAATACAGGCGGATCAAGAAAAAGGCAACCCAGATGTCCGTGGCATACTGTGTCCATGCCAGAAACCCCATTCTTCTGCATGGGGTGATGGAAGAGTTAACAGCCAAGGCTGAAAAGACCAGAGAAGTCTGCTTTATAAAGCGCAACGCCAAGAATCAGGACGTTTCCCTCATTGTGGAACTAAGGAGGACGGCAAATGGCATCCAGGCAGGAGATGAGAGGCAGGAAAGCTACAGCCTATTCGAGGCTTCTTGTGTGCTTGGGTCTTTCGCCCTCACTCCATCCCAGACACTCAGCTAATTGGAGCTGCGTATTCCCAGCATATGTTTTCAACCGTAATTTGGTGCAGCTGTTTCACACTGTAACTACAATCTGAAATGATTTAATTAGAACACGCAGGCGTCAGGAACAGCAACCAAATTACAAATAACCACCATACAAATGCTAATAAATGGCACTTTGTTGGGATGGAGAGAAGCAAGAAAATACTTCAGGGGAGCAATTAAAGGGTTTTTTGTAAGTAGGAAACTGAACTGGCCTTCAAAACATTTTGAGGGTTTCATTTGCAGACGAAGCGCAAAGGTCCGTTGAACAACTGGTGGGGAGAAAAAACATCATGTCGCAAAGTTGCAAGAAGATACTCATGCATGGGAAGAAATGCAAACAAACAACAAATAAATCCTTGCTGCACAGCAGTATTGGCTTCAGCACATTTTTAACAGCTTCAAACATAGGCAGGTCCCTTGGAAATGCAAGGAGTTGGAGGAACTCAACGTCTCCTGCAAGCACCAAGGGCAGATTTGGCAAAGGACTGTGAAGCCCTTTGGTCACCTGAAGGCTGACTCTGCTCTTGTTCAGGTCCAGCATCCATCCCACAATTCCCCTTCAGCAGCATCTCAGAGCAGAGTGATCCCTATCCCATGTAAATCTGATACCTTATATTACTCTGATTTCCCATGAGATTTCTACTGCCCCAACGGGAATAAAACCCGAGGCGTTACAGATGCTGTGGTGCTTATCCAGAGAATCAGCAATAAGCTGTATCCAGCACAAAATCTGAGTTAACAGCGGTTTGTGTGATGAGTATTTCCCTTGCCAATCCAGGGCACTACAAGAGTCTCCAACACCTGCCCCGGGCAGTTTGGATGATGGTCTGAAGAGGGAGAAGATGCCACCCAAAGAAAGGACATTCTAGCCTACAATATCTACAACTTTTCAGGCATCATCTGGGTTTGGACATTTATTTCCAAAGCACTTAAAGAACCTTCAGCAGGCAAGCAACCTGTAAAATGTATTATGGCATTTACCATAGGACATATTATACAAAGGATCGGGCTGGAATTTAATCACAGTGTTCTCTATGACTCGGAAAGCCAATGCTAAGAATCTCCTTTAAGTTTCTCTGAGAGCATCATTCCTTCTTCACCTCCATGGAGAAAAGGGATTCGCCCTGGGTAAATGTGACAAAGCATGTGTGCAAGGTTGGGGGAGAAGTTCACCCTCGCTAAACGCATTCCGAAATCCCATGTTTTGTTATTGCCACCTGCGACTCCTTTAAAAGCCTTCGTTGTGTGTGGTTCGCAAAATGTTTTAATGTAAACTTATAGCTGGGATTCGGTTGTCTTCCTTGAGCCGGAAAGGTAAACACAACAAGGGAACAACACCTGCATAATCTTCTTTGCACATCAAAGAGGAATCGCTGGAGACGAGCTTAAAAGGGCTTCATCGATGTCCTCCCTGATGCAAAGAGGACAACAAAGCTGCAGTTCAGGATGTCCACTAAAGAAGAGGGAAACAGGATCTCGAGGTGGGCTTTGAAACCTGATTTGCATTCAAATAGCCACTCCAAAGGGAAGATAACATTGAATGAGGGTAATAAAGACAAAGCTTCTATATCAGCATTTACGCTGACATTTGGAAGTGAATCCCCCATCATGCCCCTTCCCTGCCTGGGTCCTGCTTGCAGAGCGACTTGGGTGTGCGCAAATGAGGCTCCTTTTGGTAGAAACCAACCTGTAAGATCTGCACCAAACAAATTCAGGCAGCCAACGAGAATGTCCTTCAGACATCCACGAAGCAAAACCATGTGGTAGGAAAGTTTAACATATGAGATCAGGTGAAGTAATCCAGAACAAAGCTCTCAAACCATGTGTAGTACAGCAGCAGGGGCCTTAGCACCAAAGGCTTTGATCTTCTCATCTGTCCAAATCAAGATTAATTCCTTGCGGGAACTGAGATGGATGTAGTCTCGGTCAGAAAAGCAAAAGGAATTACTGAGTTCTGCCTCGAAGATCTTTAATAATAGCTAAGAGTGTGATCTCATGTCATTTTCCCCTTTTGTAACTGCATAAATTGAGGATTTAGCCCAGGAATTCCAAAGCTTTACCTGAAGTACGATTTACCTCCAGATTCAGACATCGCAATTTAGGTGTCTACATATGAGCTAGAAGCTCTGCTCAGTTGCCAAGACCTGGGCAGTTAGTGCTATTTGAGATGCCCTCAGGTATCTTTGCTTTGGCCTCCAGATCTCACTCCAGATCCACGCAAGTCTTCTGTAGGTCCTGCACCATGTCTGCTGGTCCATGAGGACATATTCCTGCTAGGACTAGGAAAACAAAATGAAATATAGGGGTTTCCCAGAGGAAGGAGTGTGCCCTCTCCACAATAAGTTCTGATTCATCTTTTATCTTACTGAGATAAACTTCTGTCATTTCGTTGAGTTTTTATCATGCCTGCTCTCAAAAAAATATATAGGTAAGACCTTTATACCACTTGTGTGCGATGGGAGCCTACAAGCAATAACTCCAGGCAGGATAACACAGAAGAAACCCCTTAAAGACACCAAACGTGTAAAACTTGTGAATTGGAGAAAGCCGATCGTTTTCTAATGAGCAGCATTAATCAGCTTAAGGGCTGTAAAGAAACATTCAGGTGCCTGGAAGTAAATTTGCTTGCAGACATCCAACCTAGCTTCCAAAATGAGCAGGGCAGAGATGCCTTATCAGGTCTCCATACCTGCAAATCATCACCATCACCAACCGAAATATTTTACAAGTCTCTAACATATGATCTTTCTATCAAAGGCAAGATAACGAAACCCCACTATGACCTAGACCGATCATTGCAAATTATGGTGGACTTCTTCTATCCTCTTAAAACCAGCGAGGAAGCCAGGGTTAGTCCTGCTTGGTGGCACTCCATCTCCAAGGACAAAACTGAAGTTTTCTTCATAAACGCACATCCCTTTACAGAAATTCAAAGACTGAAGCCCTTAGCGACCACTACAACCATCCAACCCGACCTCCCGTGTACTCAGGCCACTGTACTTTCCCAGAGGCTGAATTTAGCGTACCTTTTTGAAAGACAGCTGTAACTAATCTGCATTACCTGGCAGCTTTTATCTTCCCCCTGGCTCACCCACTGCAGGGTAAAGTGATTATGCACAGCTGAGACATCAGCTTTCGTGGTCCGCGTGAAAGCTACCCACTTCTCCGGCTTAACAGCAAAAAATTGTGATCCTTTTTTCAGAGTTTAATATAGGTGGAAAGATTACCTTCAGATTGGCTCCATTTCACAAATGGCTTAAATCCCAAACAAGCCTCGGTCCTGCTTTGTCTAGGTACAATCATACTCTGCCACCTCGCACAGCTTTCGTTCCTCTGCTCTGCTGTCTGTGCGTTGATACGTCAGTGGAAGTAAAGCGAAGCCAATTCAAACGGACATGAGTCATCCCGGAATTAGGAGTGATTGGATTCTGATAATACCCTTGGCCATCACTGGACTATTATATGTCCAATATATCTAAATTGATTAAGTTCATCAAGGTGGTTGTTATCTGCAAGACTACTGGAGATGCCCAAAAATAAAAACACATAGAAGCATATTGTCCTCAGAGCATTACTAAACCCTACCAGGACTAGAAGGGATCCCCCACGACTACTAAATCTAGTCTCAGCTATTTAAAATACAACCGATGTCTGTATTTCATAGAATCATAGACTGGTTTGGGTTGGAAGGGACCTTGAAGATCATCAAGTTCCAACCCCCCTGCCATGGGCAGGAACACCTCCCACTAGACCAGGTTGCTCAAAGCCCTGTCCAACCTGGCCTTGAACACCTCCAGTGATGGGGCAGCCACAGCTTCTCAGGGCAACCTGGGCCAGTGCGTCACCACCCTCAGAGTGAAAAATTTCTTCCTAATATCTAATCTAAATCTCCCCTCTTCCAGTTTGAAATCATTGCCACTCATCCTATCGCTCCCCTCCCTGATCAAGAGTCCCTCCCCAGCTTTCCCGTAGCCCCTTTAGGCACTGGAAGGGGCTCTAAGGTCCCCCCGGAGCCTTCTCTTCTCCAGGCTGAACCCTCCACAACTCTCTCAAGCCTCTCCTCATAGCTGAGGGGCTCCAGCCCTTGGAGCATCTTCGTGGCCCTCCTCTGGACCCGCTCCAACAGGTCCATGTCTTTCCTATGTTGAGGGCTGCAGAGCTGAATGCAATATTTGAGGTGGTGTCTCCCCAGAGTGGAGCAGAGGGGCACAATCCCCTCCCTCGCCCTGCTGGCCACGCTGCTGGGGATGCAGCCCGGGAAGCGGGTGGCTTTCTGGGTTACCAGAGCACATTGCCGGCTCGTATTGTATTTAAACTAGATATTCATCCAGGTAGATCTGGTAGATCTACAAGTATTCACTAAATCACTAAACAAAACATTTTCTGAGTAGTTTCTGCATCTCAAGTCTCTTGCACCTTCCAGTGTCCTACCTGAAATCCAGTCTCTCGGGAAGGAAGCTCTCAGAAACTCTTCTTTCTCAGCACAAAATCTGATGTTGCCTTTTATTTCAGTTCTAAAATGGACCGATGCCAGTTGGGCTTGGCAACAGCACTGGGCAACAAGTTCTTTTCAGGGGAGAATGATCTTTAAACTCATGCGTTACGGTCAACAGCAAATAAAGATGATCTTAAAGGCAACTGGGAGAAACTTTTAGGACTGTGAGATCAGTGGCAACACTACTAAAAAATATTGACCGAATATTATATCTAAGCTATGAAGTTTGGGAGAAGGGACCATCTTTGTTCCTTCATCAGAAAGCATCTACATGCACTGAAGCTTGACTGATTGGTAAGGGACCCAGATTCCAAAATAAATTAAAAGGAGAAAACTGCGGGATGCGATTATGTGAAAATCTTACAAATCATGTTGAGCCACTGTAACGTGTTGAATGCCACCTTTGAAGCATTCAGTCTGTTAATGGTCTATGCCTTGGCTCGTGCACCAGGAGGGTGAAAGGGGGCTGCTCCCTGGGTACAGTCATGACAATTCCGTGATTTCACCTCCTTTCCCACGAATCTGCAGTGTAATGAGACTGCCAGGAAGCAGGGACGCCTGGGTCACCACCATATGGCAGCACAGGAAGAACAGACCACCAGAACGTGGAAAATGGGGAGAGTTTCAAAAGCTGCCTTGAATCTTGAGAAAATGACAAAACGCTTCTGTACATTTGGAAAAAGGAAAAAAAAAAATTAAAAAAAATCTTACATTTCTCCACAAAGAGCCAAGCTCTGACAGCTCTTTGGGGGCTTTTGCAGGTCCTAGTGCTTTTACAGCTGTGTCTACCAGTACTCCTCACTAACACTTTCAAATTAATTCCAACACTTCCCACATAAAAAGCAGAACTTTTGGAAACAGGGATAAAAGAAAGTGTGATAGATTCAGCTATTAAAAAAAAATATAAAATGAAATAAATCCTGCTCCTTTCTCCCTTTTTTAATGGCTGTGGTAAGATCTCTGGTGGATACGAACGTGCTGCTCAGGGCCAAACCAGAATTGTGTGGGACCCATTCCAGTCCCTCTGGAATCGGGAATAATACAGAGGAGAGACAGGCTCCATTTCCATGGCTTTGAAACGATGGAGAGAAAGGATGAAAAGGGCTCTGCGTCCCTTTTGAATTAGTTCAGGTATCAGTCTGCTCCTCTCCAGCACGACCTTGCTCTTACAGCGCAGCTTGTTTGGAAAATGAGATTCATGGGACACGAGACCCTTTGGTGAACCCTGGAGTAACAAGTCAATTTATGTAGAAGCGAAGAGAGTGCAGGATAATGAAACGTGTTTTTTTTTTTTCTCTGTGCGACTACAAAGGTGCATGTTTAAGGTAGAAAGCCTTAACCAGTCTCAGCAGGGAAGGACCACTAAGTGCCTTTCACACTCTGAAGCCGAGAAGCAATAATGGGGTCTCTAGACAGATGATGGAGAAGATGCCCAGCAGACAGGAGGACCCCGGGTTTCACACCGCATCGAAACATTATTTGACTACCTATTGCACAGCGAAGCCAGTGTGGATACAAAGGCTCTCCAATGCTCCACCGAGGTTGAAACAGATTTTTCTCAGGAGAGTTCAGTGTGATGCTCAGAGATTTAATTTACCCGTGCAAAAGGGCTTCTCCTGATGCACACATTTGTACAAAGACAGGGCACATACGTTCAGTTCATGCCATTTTTAACACAAGTGATCACCAGCTCTGAATACAATCACAATAGGACTTGGGGGATTTTTTTTCCCCCCATTAATAATGAGTCCAGCATGACCATAGCATGGTCTTCAAGCCATCCAGAGCGTTCCTCCTTATCAGTTGCACGTTCTTTCTCCAAGTGATGCAGGATCTGGGTGCAAAAGGTTGCACTTCAGGTTTCTACCCCTTGGACAGGGTACCCCCGTTGTGGTCTGACCCCAGCCCTGCTCTCCCAACATCTCAGAAAACCTCTGTTGATGCAGTGATGAAGATCTCAGGCCCGGGTCCATCAGGATGGATTCAAGCCTGCTTGAGCAAAGGGTTACCAGCCAATGACAGAAAGTGCCATGGCTCATTTTTAAGTGATAGAGGGCTGGTTATTCAGCACTGAAGCACATGGGTTTATGTATTTTCCTCCCGCCCATCCACAGCCCAAACAGCAGTGCTATTGCCAGAAACCCTGTTGTGGACAAGCCATAAGATCCCCCTTCACTGCTGCACCTCAGAATATGACTGTAGGAAATAAGTGGCCTCAGAAATACATGGCTGCGACAAAGCCAAGGAAAAGCGAGCAAGCCATTCTTCAAAACTTCTTGTCTTCCTCCAGATGGTACATCTCCCCAGAGCTCTTCTGAGAAACACAAGCCGCTGGGTTCCTGCCAGGGGAGCTAATGTTACGGGGCATGAAAACGAGGACGAACAGGTAAGAGAGAATGGCACAGCTGCTAGCTGGCACCATCTAAAAATCAGGCTATTCTTTCTCTGCCTCCCTGTGAAGCCCCCTTCATGTGCTGAAACAAAAAGCGCTAATTTGACTTCCCGCTTGGCTTTGTTGAATTTTGACATGTCCTCAGTCAAGCAAGATCCCCTCCTTCAATCAGACACCATTTTCTTGAGGCGTTAGAAAAGGAGGAAGCTAAAAGTAATTATTGAAAACTCATAAGCAGCAGCTTTAGCCTAATTACCATGACTCCTTTTTAATTTTTTTTATTGATCGCCTCCCGTGAATACACAAGTATTGACTGAGCTCGCAGAGTCTTGTGCTGCTGTGATAACAACAGCAGCCAGTGAAAAACAAAATGCAATTAGGTGACCCAACATCCTGCTGGATATTTGGGATTAGAAAGGAAAAAAGGAAGAAAGGAAGAAAGGAAGAAAAAAGAAGGAAAAATAAAGCCTGGAAGAAAACACACACATTTGTGTCTTTCATAGTCTGCCACAGATTTGCTCTCTGGGCGTGGGAGCAATGTCCTTGTAAAGAGAGAGCGAGTGTTTTATTTCTTACATTGCCATCATCGTTACATTTAATTCCTTATCATCAGGGCTTGACCCAAAGCCCCAGTCTGGATGACCTACCGGCTTCAACAATCTTCAGATGGGGGGACTGGCCACCTCTCACTTCCACACCTGGCAAAGTCTGCCTTGAAAGGTCACAATCTCCACAACGCCTTGCAGCAGAGAGTCCTTAACTGCCAACCAACCAACTTAGAACACAAACAAAACCCTCAACCAGTTATCTTGCAAAACCACAGCTCAGAACTCGGCCGTCCTCCTCTGCATGCAATACATCACGCGCATTGTAGCACGTCCCTGTTTATTGTTCTGTTTAATTTCTTCGCTGGCCTTCTTGGCACCAAGGACTCCCGTATTAACCCAGATCCACCCAAAATATGGTACTGTCAAATAAATTTTTGTGGGGTTTTTTGTTTGTTTTGTTGTTTTTTTCCTCCTCCCAGATGTACCTAGTTCTTTCACCTGCTCAACTCACTTGAACCACTAAAACAAAATGAAACTTGTTCTTATTTTCAGGTGTGGAACGGCCATCTAGTTGGGTTCTGTCCTCACCACCAAATAATTTTTAAAAAGCTGCTTCAATGGGAACAATTTAGTGAGCCATTTTTATCACCCTCATTCCATGGAAAAAAAAACCCCACCTCTTTATTCCATAGCAGCATAACAAGTATAACAGAAGAAAGAAATTATATCCTGACCCCCGAGATTCATATGCTTTCAAACAGACAAGGCAACTTCCATTAGGCTTACATTGATAAGCGCTGTTTTGACGTGGCTAGGGATTGCAGGAATTGATTTCTTAGGGTTTTTTTTTCAGATATGATACGCATAAGTAGTGGAGAAGAACTACTGAGTTAGCAGATACTGCTCTCTTCATCATTGTTCCATTCCAAGGGAGAGCTAGTAATGATTTTTTTAAAGAAAATGAACCACACGTGAATTCTTAGCATTTAAAACTAATACTACTCTTCCTGCTCGGACCACCGCTAGAGCTACTTTGGCTTCTGAACCATGTAGCTCTTTGATTACACATCATTCAAAAATGCTCTTGACAGCGGATCAAAGAAAAAGAAGGTATTTTCACATTTGCTGAGCCCTTCAGTTAATGTGAATTTTGTTAAGTTATAAAGCGCTGGTATAAGCAAAACAATGGTCCTCTACAATGAAGTTGGAATGCAGCCATGTACGATACCACTACGAACACCTCCTTGACTCCCCAAATAAAGTGAATTGGTATTTGCAGGTTCTCTTATATCTCTTCTCCTTTTCTGGCACTCTAACGACAGCGTGACATCAACAACCAGGGAAATGAAAATGTGTGTCAGTGCGACTTTGGTCAGAGAATGATGCAAAACAGTGGAAAGTCAATGATTTCATTTCTACAGGACAGAAACCGCACATTGCCGCCGAGCAGACAGCTGGTGGATGGCTCCACATACTAAGAGACCCCAAAGACTGATGCAGGCCAAGGAACCATCTCAGCGATGTTAAATAAATGAGATCTAGGCAAGGTTTCTACCAGTCAAGAATGACTTCAAGCCAATTAAAGAGAGTCCCCAGTGTGCTTCAAGGAAGACTTTCATGTTCTCATCCTGGGTCAGGATTCTGACAATCAGTTTTGGGGTACGACACAAGAAAAAAAAACAAAGAAAAAAATCACCCTTCATTAACTTGGTGCCTCATCTTTCCACCCCCTGCAGTCAAGATGAATTTACAACACCCGCGTCCTTGGATGACGCCAGAAGTTGAAGCCAGAAGTGTGCATGGAGTGTATCAATTGCACACATAGACAGAAAGGCCAGTAACTTATTATCAAGCAAAGTCCATCCAGAGACCTCATTTAAAAGGTGCCAGTTCTTGTTTAATCCTACTGGAAGATTCGATCTATCCAATGCCCTTCTCTCACCTAACACAGTAACGACCACAGAATGTTGAGTCAGTTCAGTCTCTTCCTTCTGTGGAAACCTGTACGTGACGTGTAAGGATAGATGGAGAGTTGGGAAAGGGTTTCAAGGACTGTCTGAGCAGCTGATGGGACTTGTCCTGGGGCCACACTTCACTTCATATAACACAAACATGAATAAATAAAAATCCCGCTCTTCTTCCCTCTCCCTCTCCATGCACTCATCTTTGATCAGGCAAAGGGAGAGAGTCACCAGCGCCTGGTAAATGCTTTGGATAAAAATCCATATATTGAATTCAGAGAAATGAAATAAAATGTGAGCTCTGACAGAACATCAATTATGGGGTTTGCAAAACAGCCCTTTCTTATTTTTAGGTTTTGAAAGTTGTTAACTTTGGCAATTTCCAAGATGAGATGGAACTGCATTTCAATATCTCATTCCAGCCTCTCTGGGCCATATTTGGTGAATGAATGCAAAACCACCTTGGTGGAAGGAGAAAAAGACCTTAGTACAGCACGATGGGGAGCTACCTGGGGTCTGTCTGCCTTTACTTTACTTTAAAGTAATGATCCTAAACTACCAAAAACGTACACACAGAGGGGTTCCTCTATTACATATGTGCATCTGCACCACAGCTGCTCTTCCTAAAAATGAAAATTCACTCCACTAACACATTAGTTTCTATATCCTTCAAATAATAGACTTTTCTTCTTGCTGCCAGGGGAAAAAGGCACTCCAAAACGCTGTTACATCACTGGAGGCCAAAAAAAGCATAATTTTTAATAATTAAGGGATGATTTCAACTGAGCCTACTAATTTTAAGCAACAAGACTTGTCAAACAGGTCATTAATGACAGACAACTGTCTGGGTATGGAAACAGCAGTGAAAAACTCTCATTGTGGCCACCAGTTAAATGTCATCATCTAAACCATAATACTTTCCCAGACTTATTTTACTGCTTTTCTGTTTCTTTAAAACAAACCAACCAAACAAAGCCAACAGAATAATGAGAAAAAACATCTGCCCTTGCCCAAAGAGCTACGTGGTCACTGTTGGGTTGCTAAACCAGGTCAGCAAAGGACAATGAATCCAACCGCTTTAGGTCGTCTGAGGTCCCCAACCACCACCACGTATTGCCTGAGACTCTGAGTGCCTATTAACGAGACAAAGATCCTCACTTATAATTACTGTTCATACAACACTTAATACCCTCATTGAAAGCGTAAGTGGTAACATCAAGTTTCCATGTACTATCAACATCTCCTACGGAGTTATTTATTTAAGAAAATATAATGTTTTGCATTACCGAATGAATTAGCTTTTCCCCCCACTTCAGTATTCAGGGACGGGGATGTTGAACGGGAGGGCAGTGCCACGGCGGGTACGGTACAGGTCAACTAAACCACTCCACTTTTCCAGATGAACAAATGTTAATGAGATATAGACAATAAACAATATAATATTAAGATGCTTTTAATGCATTATTCCCAACTGTTTTTTCAGGGGGAGAAATCAGCAGGTGTAGTGAGAGATTTAAATAATGTATGTATGGGTAATTAACAGGTGCAACAGGCTGTCCAGGATCATTAAGAGATACTAAACGCAGGGGATGGGATGGGGTGGGATGGGACAGGATGGAATGGAGTGGAGTGGGTTAGGGTGGGGTGGGGTGGGGTGGGGTGGGATGGGGATGGGATGTCAGCGCTTACAACTTTTCACTAAATTCAGCTCGAAGTAATACAGCTTCTCAATAACACACTTTTAACGTGAAAAAAAATCTTCCAAGAAGATTTTTCCCCTCTGTTTCACAAAATATTGACCCACTGCTTCTGGTTATAAAACCAAACTGAAATTAAATTTAACTCAAGTATTAACTCCATTTTTTTTTTCTTAGTGAAACTACACACGGAAAGCAGACAGCCAATTTAAGACTTTTTGCCTGCAAAAAGTCCCCAGCACTTATACACAAGCTCAATACAAACAATTTCACCCTCTGCAAATACGTTGTAAAATGAAGTACTATGGCTGTTTCACAATCCACCACAAAAGATTCTAATTTGTGTCAGCTGAGCAAACATAACAGCACGCCGTCGAAACTACAGGCACGACTAAAGTAAAGAGCGTGTCGATACTGGAACTCAGGCAGAGTTTTCACACTTTGCTTCGGTTCAAAGTATAATAGGCATTTTCATTCAAAAAAGTGAATTTTGCCAGCGTTTCTAATTGAAAAGACAAAATCACTAATATCAGAGAATTTCCAAACGCGACATAGTGACAAGCAGTTAGCATTGGTTCAGAAGGCGCGATTCCCCATTTGCATCATACCAGATATATTTTTGTAAGACACCTTCCATTCCTGTTGATGAGCAGACCCAGTTCTGCCCAGCTGGCAGCCTGGAGAGAAGATGCCCATTGTGCAGGCGTTATTTATGACATTATTTGTGTTATCCTTGAGAGCTGCTTTTAGAAACACGTTCCCACTGTAACTCTTCCTAGGAGATCTCTTGCTTGTGGCACGCGGAACAGCTGGCATCAGACACCAGGCTTGGACTTCTCTCACTTGGAGGGAAGGTTTAGGTATTGGGAACGCAAAAGCCATCTTCACCTTAACAGTGGTTTTGTTTCGCTGTACTGGTCTGTTCTGCAGAACACCACAATCCTACACCCAATGTAGCCAGATTCGGATTGACTTTTTAATAAATGGTCTTAAAGAAACAAAACAGATTGGATATTAGGAAAAAATTTCTTCATGGAAAGGGTTGTCAATCATTGGAACAGGCTGCCCAGGGCAGTGGTGGAGTCGCCATCCCTGGAGGGATTTAAAAGACGTGTAGACGTGGTGCTGAGGGACATGGTTTAGTGGCGGACTTGGCAGTAATGAGTTGACACTTGTACTCAATGACAGAATCATAGACTGGTTTAGGTTGGAAGGGACCTTGAAGATAACCTAGTTCCAACCCCCCTGCTGTGGGCAGGGACACCTCCCACCAGACCAGGTTGCTCCAAGCCACGTCCAACCTGGCCTTGAACACCTCCAGGGATGGGGCAGCCACAGCTTCTCTGGGCAATCTGGGACAGGGTCTCAACACAAAAAGTTTCTTTCTAATATGGGACCTAAATCTCCCTTTTTCCAGTTTGAAGCCATTCCCCCTCGTCCTATCACTACATGCTCTTGTAAGAAGTCCTTCCCCAGCTCTCCTGTAGGTCTTACAGGGACTGGAAGGCCGCAATAAGATCTCCCCGGAGCCTTCTCTTCTCCAGGCTGAACAACCCCAACTCTCTCAGCCTGATCTTAAGGATCTTTTCCAACCTAAATGTTTCTATGATTCTATGACTTTGTGGTTACAGTTTTTGAAGATAGGCATGATTCCTTTTCTTTCTAAAGCCTGAAGTGTACATCCTCAGTCCACAGCGTATATACTCTTGCTCTGGTATTTAGGGACTATTTGGAAGAGCTGCAGCACATTGCGATAACTCTCTGGGGACTCACCACAGCTCTATTACCCATCTTATCTTTTTGCAAGAATTAATAAAAAATGTAGGTCTGGGAAGAAGGTGGAACCTTGGTACGAGCCTGTGTTCTTGTATTAACAAAGACATTAAAAATACGGAAACTCAGTCTCTGTTTCAATGATGGCACTCAACTCAAAGGCTCTTGCCCATCCTATGAATGTTCTCCATACCGAGGCAGCCACACTTTGCAGGGTTGGGTTTTTTTTCCCTCCACTTTATCAAACCAACCTCCAGCGTAGATACAACTGATGGTATTGCACACGGGATCTGTTAACTCCACAAGGAATCATTCCCGACAGCTAATTTCAGCACAGACAGGCTCATCGCCCCGGACCATCCTTGTCTTAGAGTTTTGAACTGCTCCTGAAGAAGGTTTTTTCTCCCCAGTACCATAGAGATTTTTGAACTTGCTAGATGCAATTAATTATCAATTAAGAAAGGGCGATGGCTTAACAACTATATGACACTTTGGATGTTATTGTCTCTTGCTGACACACAGCATTTCTAAATCTCATCATCTAAATCTCATGGTTCCCACCCGAGCGGCCAGTGCTGCTGCTTCAGTGGTCAGTCTGTCCCATCACTCATTCCCGGATATCCTCCCAAGCCAAACAGCATTGGCCTTTTCAGAAATTTACCCTGGAAATAAACTTGCATGCAAACAAGAACCTAAAAATAATCAGCACAAGTTTAAAACCACCCCAAACTCAAAGCATAATTTTTCCTTGTTATTTCCCGAGGGTGCACAACTTTCTTCTGAGCCTCACGTGAGACCCTGGAAGTTGGCACAGCCTAAAAATGCACCTATGTCCTTCTATGGAAAAATCCCAATGATGAATCAAGAGGTTTACTGCATAGGAAAGGCAGAAAAAAAGAACCATAATGATGCTCCACGTGCCTCAGTTCTGGGGCTTCACTATTAAATACAAAATCATGAAAACACTGGTTATGATGAAGAGACGGTCATCAGCACCACAGGCGGAGGCTGACTGATTGAAGTTTCCACTCCAAATTTCCAAGCTGCAAATTAAGCCTCAAAGATGCTGTGCAACTACTTAACGCAGGTAGTTAATGTGTCTATTTATGCACTAGAGCGCTTGCCCAGTTGCACAGTAGCAAATTCTTACCCTCCCGTATTGAATTTTTTTTCCTCAGGCTACACCTGGAGCGCCACTGGCTATTAAATAACAACTACAGAAGAAAAATGCAGCTTCTCCTGTCCGTCCTTCCTTTTTCAAAACCTACAAGGTGAATTGCACAATAAGAACATTACAGGTCTTCTCACGTCCCTTGCTTCTTGAAATTAATTTTGGAAGAAAACTTTGAAACTAGACAAAAAATAAAGACAAAGGGAAGGAATCTCTGTGGAAAGGGACCTGAGAGTCCTAGTGGACAACAGGATGCCCTTGAGCTAGCAATGTGCCCTGGTGGCCAAGAAGGCCAATGGCATCCTGGGGACCATCAAGAAGAGTGTGGCCAGCAGGTCAAGGGAGGTCATCCTCCCCCTCTACTCTGCCCTGGGGAGGCCACATCTGGAGTACTGTTTCCAGTTCTGGGCTCCCCAGGTCAAGAAGGACAGGGAACTGCTGGAGAGGGGCCAGCAAAGGGCCACAGAGGTGATGAGGGGACTGGAGCATCTTTCTTATGAGGAAAGGCTGAGGGACTTGGGGCTTGTTAGTCTGGAGAAAAAAAGACTGAGGGGGGATCTTATCAATGCTTATTAATACTTCAAGGGAGGGTGCCAGGGGGGTGGGAACAGTCTTTTTTCAGTGGGGTCCAGTGACAGGACAAGAGGTAACGGGCACAAACTTGAACATGGGAAGTTCCATCTCAACCTGAGGAGGAACTTCTTTCCTTTGAGGGTGGCAGAGCAGTGGCAGAGGCTGCCCAGAGAGGTGGGGGAGTCTCCCACTCTGGAGCCATCCCAAACCCGCCTGGACGCCGTCCTGTGCCACTGCTGGAGGTGCCCCTGCTCTGGCAGGGGGTGGGACTGGGGGAGCTCCAGAGGTCCCTTCCAACCCCCACCAGTCTGGGATTCTGTGAATGTCTCATGCTTGTATACTCACACGCTCCATCCACTTGCATGGGAGCACACGTACTGTATTCCTGTAGGAACAAACCTGGGGCTGATGATTTTTGTGCAAAAAAGGAATAAATTGCTTCTACTTGCAGTAAGGTCTGCAAACTGTTTGCCAAAGATTTACCGAAGCTCTGCCCTCTCTGCCGTGCCCCCCTTGCTGAATCTCAAACAATACATTTTTAATGTAACGTTTAAAGGTTTGATGAAAAAGTTATAAGTATTGACTTTTGCTGCAGCTCATTCCCGCTCAGCATTGCTCTGCTGATGAACAAGAAATGCGGTTCTTCAGAGTACTTGAGATTGTGCTGTTTGGGGACCTCCTAAAATCATGGAAATGAGAACCAGCAGAAGATCTCAATGAGCAGTGTAAGGTGCAGTGGAGCACAGCTGGTAGGAGCCTCAATTTCCAGCTCTGTTACTTCCAAATCTTTAATTTACAGTTCGAGAGTCTGCTGTTTCCTTTTGTCTTTTGTAATCCTACAACAAAGGGGTGCAGCTGATTGAGGAAACACAGTGGTTTTGCAACGGAAAACCAGCTGATAAAGAGAAGAAACTTGTTCCCTGTAAACCACCAAAATAAGTTGCCTCAAGCTCTTGGATCCCTCCAGGCACACCAAATATCTTTCACCCAGGAAAATCACAGAATCACAGAATTCTTGGAAGTGGAAGGGACCTTAAAGATCATCTTGTTTCAACCCATTTGCCATGGGCAGGGACACCTCCCACTAGATCACGTTGCTCAAGGCCACCTCCAACCTAGCGTTCCAAGGATGGGGTGTCCACAACTTCCCTGGGCAGCCTGTTGCAGCATCTCACCACCCTCATCGTCAAACAGTTCTTCCTTATGTCCCATATAAACCCACCCTCTTCCAGTTTAAAACCATTATTCCCTGTCCTTTTACTACAGGCCCTGACAAAAAGTCTCTCTCTACCTTTCTTGTAGGCCCCCTTTATATACTGGAAGGCCGCTATAAGGTCTCCCCAAGAGTCTTCTCTTCTCCAGGCTGAACCCCCCAACTCTCCCAGCCTGTCCTCCCAGCAGAGGTGCTCCAGCCCTCACAGCATCTCCGTGGCCTCCTCTGGCCCCGCTCCACCAGGTCCATGTCCTTCTTATGTTGGGGGCCCCCAAGCTGGAGGCAGCACTGCAGGGGGGGGGGTCTCAGGAGAGTCAGCGTAGAGGAGGAGAACACATCCAATCATAAATACCTTAATTATTAATTGCTATTAACGTCATTGCTAAAATAACATTTGGTTTAAAGCTGCTGCTTGCGAAGAAAGTAATTTCCAACTTTGAGAAATATTAAAAATAGAGCAATCTGCACGGAGATGATGATTGACAGAGGGAGAGGTGAAGAGCAGCGCTTAAATAATGTATGTAAACCTGTAATTCAGCCTGACACAAATTCATTTTTCTTGCTATGACACACAGATGTAATCCAATCAATGAGACAGTCTCCGTGGCAAAGCCATTATTTAAACAAAGCTAGCTTGGCTTAAAAATGCAATAATTTGGGACAATTTAGGGCTGTGATATTATGCGCCATTTTGCATTGTGATGTGCTGAGAGATCCTACATTGATCTTGAAATAAAAAGCCAGCAACATTTTGACAGTTCATAGATTTCCCTCTTTCTCTTTGACTCCAGAATTCCCAAATGTGTTAAATAGTCCGGCAGCTATCACCTCTGCTTACCGCACCGGGTTTATTATCAATAAAAGCCGAATTGGAGAGCCTTCTTAACAGGCAGACAGCAATAAGAACACATAACTACTTAAACGCAGCTTTAACAATAGTGCTCTCTCCCTTTTGAAATCAGCATCTTCTTTTTTTTTCTTTTTTTTTCTTTCAAAATATATTTGATTGCTGCCTCCCAACACATTACCAGAGCCGTACAAAAAGGCAGAGAACAGGGGAGAAAAACAATTCCTTGAGTTGGCGGATGGGATTGTACTTAAAGCACAGAAGAGGGAGTTGGGAAACTTTGGTTCAGCTCCTGCTTCTGTCCGTAAAGCACCAGGGCTACTCCTGAATTAAAGATCAGCAGATGCTCACGCTGTTTGGTAGATCAAGGCCAGGGGAGTACACAGCTCTACATGATCAATCCCTTAATCTTCCCGGGTTTTCGTTCCCCGTCTGTAAAATGGGAGTAATTATCCTTCTCTCCTCTTGTCCCTTGTTTGCCCTGTTTAGTTACATTATGCCCTCTTTTAATCCGCCTGTGCACTGCCGGGGCCCCGGTTGAGGTTGAAGGACCGACTCGTTACCATAAAGCACATAACAGACAGCGATATCGCACCGGTTGGATAACCTAATGTGCTTTCTTCACCTCTGGCTTTTGTAGTTTCCCTAATCAGAGACAACTCAGAATTATCTCAATTTACCAGATGGTGATGTGCCACTTACCACTGGTTAAACTGACATTAATACTACAGTGACTGCGCAATAAGTAGACCGGACTAGAGGCTATTCCAATACGGCTCTAAAAATGTAATCTGACGTAACATCTCTGACTGAAGCAAAAAGACTAACTTCTTTTTTTTTTTTTTTTTTTTATTGATTTACAATGGAATTTCAGCACTGCAGTTTTAATGGCAAGAAAGATGAATTGTCTCTACGGATGCAGTTTGACTCTAAATGTCTCCCGAAAGACAGCACGTGCTTGCTAAGAGCTAATCATCGCAAGGTGAAATCCATTTCTCATATGCTACTTTGTTTTCAGAGATTAAAATCAAAGTCCTGGGGGTTTATAGCTCTGCGAATCAGCAATTGCAAATGCACTGCAAAACAATGCCAGCCCAAAATGCGACAGCTCGGAAGCAACTATAATCCAGAAGGGATTTGGGAGTTTACCCTGTAAAGCACTGAAAGAGACATTCCAAAGTTAAAAGAAGTTTTTGATGAATTTTGCCTTCAAAAACACTCCCCATTTTGAAGCGTCAGTGCTGGCTCATGTCAAACAATCACATGGAACCGCCAAAATGATGTTTTTTATGGTTTTGACGCAACCAAGAGCAGGTCTTCCTGTGCTGTCCTTGTGTGAGAGCTGTACCGCCGCGCGGTGCGCAGAACAGATCCAGCAGGAACTCAAGAGGAGGGAGATCCTTGCTGCTCCTGGCAGTGCCGTGAGATGGTTTTGGCAGTGCTCAAAACTGGATAAAACCCATTTAGTAAAGTTGAGGCACTGTTCCCTTCACAGACAGCCCTGTGCCTCCCCAAAACTTAAAGGAATCTGCTGCTACAGACTAATAAATAAAAATCTCTCCAATCCCTCCACATCCTTTCTGTTGTTCCCCTTGTAGAACCACCACCGAGGCTCCAACAGAGACCGCCTGTCTGGTCAACAGCAGAATTGGGGAATATTCAAAACCTATTAAAGCCTCAAAGATGGCGGCAGAAGGGTACCCATATGGGCTGGATCTACTGAGCTGTGTGGGGACAAGATCTTCAGCTGTGTAAGTTGAGAGAGACGCAATGACAGCCCTCTGTCAAACCTCAGCCGACAGCAGGTATGGGAAACAAGCAGGTCCAGAGGAGGCCACGAAGATGCTGTGAGGGCTGGAGCCCCTCTGCTGGGAGGACAGGCTGGGAGAGTTGGGGGGGTTCAGCCTGGAGAAGAGAAGGCGAAAAAGGGGAGACCTCAGAGCCCCTTCCAGTGCCTAAAGAGGCTCCAGGAGAGCTGGGGAGGGACTCTGCATCAGGGAGGGGAGCAATGGGACGAGGGGGAACAGTTTTAAACTGAAAGAGGGGAGATTTAGACTAGATATCAGGAAGAAATTCTTTACTCTGAGAGCAGTGAGGCACTGGCGCAGGTTGCCCAGAGAAGCTGTGGCTGCCCCATCCCTGGAGGTGTTCAAGGCCAGGCTGGATGGGGTCTGGAGCAACCTGGTCTGGTGGGAGGTGTCCCTGCCCATGGCAGGGGGGGGGGACTGGATGGTCTTTAAGGGCCCTTCCAACCTAAACCATTCTATGAACCTGAAATGAGGTTAAAGCTGGCATTTAATACAAAACTAATTTGAAGTTTGCATAGAGGGACATATCAACAGAAAAGCATTAAGCATGTGTGTATGACATCAAGTCTTAAAATCATGATGTAATGATGGAGAGGGAAGGCTTAAATTAGTTCTGCTAATCCTGACGAGCTTAGCTGAGCTCCTCCCCATCACCCCGCACAGATCAGGTGCGGCAGCAGAAGCAATGCTTTGCTGGTGGAAGAGAGCTGCATCGAGTCTGGTCCATGCAGAGACAGGAGCACCTCGTTCCTACAGGAGGGAACTGAAAACTTGACTATTATTGAAATGCTATTAGTTAAGAACAACAGCTTAAATTAGTTAAGAACAACAACAGCTTGAAAGGAAGGCTCAAGAGAAGACAGGAAAGCTGAGCTAATGAAGAAAAGTGTTTCTCCCAAATTGGATTGAGACAGAACGTGCAACCAGGATGAGATTCTTCCCTTCACTTGAGTTGAGAAGTTGGGGGCTCCTGTTGCTGCTCAAGTTATTTAGCGATGGCTGTCGATGACGACCCCAAAACACAGATAACTCCGAGCAAACTTCTGGGAGTTACTGATTTCAAACAGGCCGAAAACACAGACCGGGAGTAGGAACTGTCAGTGATACAGATCTTCGGAGAGGCTGGATTTTATTACTATTCCATTCCTCTCCTGAGGGAGCCTAATAGCTTTTCACCATCAGGAAAAAAGTTAATAGACAAACACTATTATTATTAAACTAGATTAAATTTGGAACCATCACCCCTGACAAGTAGAGCCCTTTAAGGTGTAATTTGAGAATCACAGCAGGTGAAAATAAAAAGAAGAAGCCTGCCCTCAGTGATATTGTAAAGCTGGGTTATAATAAGCTCCCGTGAGCAGAGGGAAACAGCAAATTGCAAGGTGATACCGCCAATGATAAAGGCGCAAAGTGAGGATGCCTCTCTTAATCGGGATGCAAGAAGACAGCCAGGTTGTGCGCAACACCCGCACCCCATCGTAGGGCTATGCCGTGAATTCTGTGATGGGGATAACAGGTTTCATGCGTTACTTGTCCTCTACATCCTCAGTTTTCCTTTTAATTAGAGCCACTTGCAAGACAAAGCCTGCACAAATCATGGGAATAAGCAGCAGCGAGATGTTCCGTGTTTCGATCTGGTTTGCTCTTTTGATGGTTTACTTACCTTGAAAATAATGGCTGCTCCTTATTTGTTATGGATGTTTCTATCCCCTGTTTGCCAAATCCATTCTATCATTGAGGAACTCAATTCAGAACACTTTTGTCTGAGTTTAAAAACCTCTGCATGCCAGGCAGGTAGGATGTCTCACTCAACATGGGATCCCAAAATGAGAGGAGTGCCCTGATTTCCCCGAAGTTGCTCTAAACTCATCTTCTTCTCCTGTTCACCGTATTGAAACAAACACTCATTTTCCGAGAGGACATTTCATGCTCATTCAGAATTGACCCAAACCACCACGAAATGTTGTGGAACAGGACAAGGAGCGCACATGGGCCAAATCCTGATCAGATTCTCTATATTTCAGTTCTTTCAGACATACAGCACTGCCCATTATCCACAATTTCCAATACTACCTTGTATTTTGCCTTTTTTCTTTTGTAACTTATTAAATTTTTAAGAAAGTGGCTTGCAAACTTCAAAAATCCTAATGCAGGGCTCTCCGTGACATGACTGACCTGCACGGCTACCACTCAAGCTCTCGTGAAAACTCCTCACCCTATAATTCCCCAGTTCGGAGCGTGAGACAACATTTATCTGCTCGACAGGGTAAGGTGGAAGAACAGCTCTGCAATTCTTTGGGGTCTACAGTTTAGAAGGATCTAAACTGTGAACGCAACATTTCTTTTTATCATAACCAGCTGACATTCAGAAAACCTTAGGTATAGATCCCGATCTAAATTAGGAAAGTAGCAAAGAGCAGCTCATGCCCCCCAAACCCCCCTGAAAGGACTCACTGGTTGCTGCTGTTGAGCTTGGGAGAGTTGCTACTTCTGCAGGTGTCATTTTTAATGAAGTTAAAGCAGTTATGCAGGAAAAAAAGCAACAATATTCTAATATGATCAAATCAAAAAGGACATGAAGACATCAGAATACCAATGCACAACAGGATTTTATAATTTGGATGGTCTTCTCTCTCTGCAGTCCCCATGGAAATGGTTGGGTAAAGTTGCAGAGCAGAATCCCTCAGTGTTTTAAGTACAGCTCAGTCATCTCCATCACTTCCAAATCAAGCTCCCGCCAAAATTCCAATGCTTCTAATTAGAACAAAAGAGCCAGGAGCTTCGTGATACAGGACTGTGATTGTTTGATACAAAGAAGCAGAACGCAGGCTGCTTCTTACGAAAGACACTACATGCACCAAAACCCAGCACCCCTTTGCAGAACTACAGACTGGTCAGGGTTGGAAGGGCCCTCTGGAGCTCCCACAGTCCCACCCCCTGCCAGAGCAGGGGCACCTCCAGCAGTTGAGCAGGACGGCGTCCAGGCGGGTTTGGAATGGCTCCAGAGCGGGAGACTCCCCCACCTCTCTGGGCAGGCTGTGCCCGCGCTCTGCCACCCTCAAAGGAAAGAAGTTCCTCCTCTTGTTAAGATGGAACTTCCTATGGTCAAGTTTGTGCCCATTCCCTCTTGTCCTGTCACGGGGCACCACTGAAAAAAGACTGTTCCCATCCCTCTGGCATCCTCCCTTTAAGGATTCATAAGTATTGATAAGATCCCCCCGCAGCCTTCTTTCCTCTAGACTAAAAAGCCCAAGTGCCTCAGCCTTTCCTCATCAGAAAGATGCTCCACTCCCTTCATCATCTTTGTAGCCCTTTGCTGAAAGAGCATTTAGCATGTTTCTTTTTCCATCTCATCTCTTTCACAGTGACGCTACGTTTGTTTTTGGTTGCCTTTTTTTTTTAAAAAAAAAAGCTGAGTTCTGTCATCTAAAAATAATAAAATGTTCTTCAGTGTTCAGAGCAATCATCGTCTAATAATTACAGATCATCACCCTGAAATTGCAGCTAAAGCTGTGTAGTTGACTGCACCGCGCTGCGTTAGCAATACGGTGGAGATACAGCTATGGGCAAACATGGCTGATATGAGGTACTGGCTGGTCAGTTCTGATATTCAGATAATTAATCATAGTCTTGGACATTGTTTTTCACCCCAAAATGCAGAATCTGGGATTGCGCAACATGCCAAACGGAGCTACTCACTTAACAAGACAAATGGATTTTATTGACTTAATCAAGAAGAGTAACAACTCAATATCTCATTTCTTCATAGCCGGATAGAACAAACTCCGCGGGCACGGGGAGAAGATGTAAAACACAGTCTATAAATGATGAGAGTTTATTAAAGAAATGCCAACGGAAACTGCTTCAGAACTCAACGTCCACGTTCTGCAAAGCTTCCACAGCAAGTGGGCAAAATATTGACTTAGAACAAACGAGGCAAGCAATCTACAGATAATATATCAGGGGAAAGTCCATAATTTTTCTCCTTCAACTGATGAGATTATTGTAGTGCCCAGTGTTTGATGGGATGGGAAACGAAAGGTTATCACATTTTTTGTTGCTGTTGTTTGGATGACAGCTTGCTTTTGTCACAGCGCCTTTCCGTGCAATTGCCGCATGCGTCTCTGCTCCCCCAAATTAGCTGAGCACGCTGTGGAAGGAGCAACCTTAGCTCAGATTTGCCAAATTTGGGCCATAACTCTGAGGAGTATTCCTCAGAGATCTACAGGCAGCCTCGGGAATAGAGGTTGTCTGTTCACACCCATCAATCTACCTAAAACCTGAGCTATCACCTTCACACCCAGGCATCTCCGGAGTGCTGCCTTATTTGTAGGAGATGGGGTCTTCACAGGGATCGTGCTCCTTAAGTTGGAAAAATGAGAGGAATTAATAAACGTGATCACAGAATCACGGAATTTTCAGAGTTGGAAGGGACCTCTAGAGATCATCTAGCCCAACTCCCCTGCTAAAGCAGGATTGCCTGGAGCACGTTACTCAGGACTGCATCCACATGGGTCTTGAAAATCTCCAGAGAAGGGGACTCCACCACCTCCCTGGGCAGCCTGTTCCAGTGATCTGCCACCCTCACCATAAAGAAGTTTCTCCTTGTATTTGAACGGAACTTCCTATGTTCCAACTTGTGCTCGTTGCCCCTCGTTCTGTTGCTGGGAACCACTGAAAAGACTCTGGCTCCATCCTCCTTCAACCCACCCTTTAGATATTCGTACACAATAATAAGGTCTCCCCTCAGCCTTCTCTTCTCCAGGCTGAAGAGTCCCAGCTCTCTCAGCCTTTCCTCATACGGGAGATGCTCCAATCCCTCAACCATCTTAGTTGCCCTACGTTGGACTCTCTCCAGTAGTTCCCTGTCCCTCTTGAACTGTGGAGCCCAAAACTGGACACAGTATTCCAGTTGTGGCCTCACCAGTGCCAAGTAGAGGGGGAGAATATCCTTCTCCTCAGAACTACTTCCCAGCAGGTCCACCCCTAACCTATACTGGTGCCTATGCTGGTGACTGGGAGCATTCTTCCTCCCCAGGTGCAGGACCCCGCACTTGCTTTTGTTGAACCTCATTTGGTTCTTCTCTGCCCAGCTCTCCAGCCTGTCCAGGTCACGCTGGATGGCAGTGCGGCCCTCTGGAGAGTCAGCCACCCCTCCCAGTTTGGTATCATCAGCCAACTTGCTGATCTTAGGGTAAGCACAGAAATCAAGTAGTTCAAGAGGAATGGTAGAGGCCCTCCTGACAGCACAGCTCCTGACCCTGGCTGCAATGTGGACTCTGGGTGTGAAGCTCTGGACAAAGCTCAGGATGCTTTCCAGAGCCACAGGGCAAAGAAAGACAAGAAAGACCCAATGTCTACTTTCTGCAGAAGGGAGCAGAAACCTTCCCATGAAATCTCTGCTGCCAATGATTCCAGGAAGAGAAAAGCACAGAAAAGCCCCCAGTGGCCTCATCCAGAATGGGGCAAACGCTCAGAGGCTACTGGATCGGTGGAGGTCCTGGCAGAGAGCCTCTCCACCGCACTACTGAGGTGCATAAAAACCCAGGGGGAGAGACACCGAGCAAGATCAGTGGGAGACGATAACGTAACTAAGCGCACAGCATTAAAAGTACAAATTGCACCTGCTAAATATTGGCAACAAGCCTCCAAATTACCGAGACCGAAACAGCTTCTTCACGATAACGTAATGCCTGCATTCAAAGCTAAAAATTTTAAATGAGAACCAAAGAGCTATTATATTGATTTGTACGCAGTGAACCGCAGGAATACGAAATAAATGAGAACGAGGAAAAAAAGAAAAAAAAAAAAAAACACAAACAAAACAAAGAGAGAAAATGTTTCTAACAATTTCATATATTCCTATCAGGGGTCCACAGCGATCGAGGTAGAAGAAACTTCTGGTCAAAGAGGGAATGCTGTGCTCTTATTTCCAGATAAATACAAGCAAAACTTTTTTGTTTTTAACTAATTGACAAAATTTCTAAACAGAAGTGAAGAAGGAAGAGGACGGCACACGCTAGCTCGGATATTTACTGTTTCTAATGGGGCAAATTACACTGCTGGTGATTAAGACCCAAGCCCCGAAGGACTGGCTGTCTCTCAGCGTGATAACGAACGGGCTTTTAACACACCAAGTCTTTAATTTCCAGGACCCTGGACTGGATCCAAATTGAAGGTGAGGGAAGGTATTAGGCACCTAATGGGGTCTGTTCCATGGCCGGCGATAGCTCATCACATTTAGTTATTTGTAACCCATTTTAGGATGGACTGGGCTAAAATTTGGCCGTGCACCCCTGCAATCCCTGGCAGCGTTGCCTTACCGCTGCTTTTGCTGTACGGACATGGATTTCTGCTTTGAAGTTTTTCTGAAGGCAGTCAGAGCTTCTTCACGATGATCAGAGCAGAAGCAAGTGGAAAAGTAACGTTCCAAGAGTACGGGGAAAGACGACATCACAGCTATCCTCACCCACCTCTCCCAAGCCTCATGTCTTTGCCTCTCAGAGGTCGCTGCTGCCCTTCGAGCAACGCACCGCCTGCCGGACTCACGACAGCATCCCATAGACAACTGCCAAAGCTGTTTCCAATTCATCCATATTAAATAGCTACATTTTGAAAGAAAACTTGCCTGTGTCCTCCTACGAGAGCATGCAAAATAAGAAGGCAAAGCCCAGAGGGCAGAGAAAGATTTAC
Organism: Charadrius vociferus; assembly: GCF_000708025.1. Classification (NCBI taxonomy): domain Eukaryota; kingdom Metazoa; phylum Chordata; class Aves; order Charadriiformes; family Charadriidae; genus Charadrius; species Charadrius vociferus. The sequence goes on along the minus strand of NW_009647856.1, from coordinate 11,733,254 downwards.
ATTCAAAACTAAATATAAAGGTCACCTCTTGGACAAAGAATGGGGTAATGGACTGTATTCCCTCATACGCGCTGTATAAACTAACACATTAGTTCTCTTGTTGAATCATAGAATGGTTTGGGTTGGAAGGGACCTTGAAGATCATCAAGTTCCAACCCCCCTGCCATGGGCAGGGACACCTCCCACCAGACCAGGTTGCTCCAAGCACTGTCCAGCCTGACCTTGAACACCTCCAGGGATGGGACAGCCACAACTTCTGTGATTGTTTTCAAAGGCTTGAGAAGCCTTTAAATTCACAGCAATAGAGAAGGTCTACAGAGGGAGCAGGTACCAGGAGATGAGAGTTTTACTTCTCGCTGTGCCAAGCTTCTCCTACACCTCTGCTTTTCCACCCACAAAAAAAAAGGGACAATGAATCCTTCCAAACCCACAACTTGCCAGGTGTTTCACAATCTTCAGACAGAAGCCACCTTAGAAATGTCCAGTTCTGGGCTCCCCAGGTCAAGAAGGACAGGGAACTGCTGGAAAGGGTCCAGCAAAGGGCTACAAAGATGATGAGGGGACTGGAGCATCTTTCTTACGAGGAGAGGCTGAGAGACTTGGGGCTTTTTAGTCCGGAGAAAAAAAGACTGAGGGGGGATCTTATCAATCCTTCAAGGGAGAGTGCCAGGGGGATGGGAACAGTCTTTTTTCAGTGGTGCCCAGTGACAGGACAAGAGGGAATGGGCACAAACTTGAGCATAGGAAGTTCCGTCATAACATGAGGAGGGACTTCTCTGCTGTGAGGGCGGCAGAGCAGTGGCAGAGGCTGCCCAGAGAGGTGGGGGAGTCTCCCACTCTGGAGCCATTCCAACCCCGCCTGGACGCCGTCCTGTGCCACTGCTGGAGGTGCCCCTGCTCTGGCGGGGGGTGGGACTGGGGGAGGTCCCGAGGGCCCTTCCAACCCTGACCATTCTGTGATTCTGCAATAGGCTGTCCCCTTTTAAATGCCAGCAAACTAATCAGCCAAGATGCAAATGCTCAGAATTATTAGCAAGTAATTAAGATGACATCCAGTGTGTTTCTAGCTTTAGGATGAACCAAGTGAATATGAATAGCAGATGCTGCATGAACAGCTTAGGCCACACTCCTTCAAGCACACCAAGTCCAAAAATAAAGTTCTGCCAAGCACAGAGGCCGTGAAGTCAAACTTTACGAAGGGGAATGTCAGGTTAACATGGATTTAGACATCCACACAATGCAAAAGTGCTTATCAATACCCACTCAGGTTGGGAGACACGTGCTAGCGACCGCAGGCCTTGTCAGAGGATTTGTGTGCGTAACGCCTTCCACAAAGCCTCTGCATTCAGTCGCACCCAAAATCATCTCTCTCATTTTAGCCCGAGCATTTCAATGCGACTCTACAGGTAGCAAATTGAAATGTTCAGTCCTCCATTGCGGGGAGATGGGATCTGAAAAGCAAGCGGCAGTAAGAACGAAGCAAGGCATCAATAGCATGCGCTAAAGCTCTCACCGACGACAGCAATGATGTCGGATGAATGATTGAGCATTTGTTAAACTTCTACCATTGTGAAAGCAACCTATTATTTTCCTGGTTGTGCTCTGAAATGCCTCAATCACTGACAGAACAAGTGAGTGAGAAATAATACAGTTCATTTTCGATTGCTTTTGTTCAATAGATACATTGCTGTATACCTTATCTCCCATTGTTTCATCAACAACATAGCTAATATTTTTTTCTCGTCCCCTTTTCTGATATCATGTCGTTAGACTGATGACTCCTCCAACTGCGTGCATCTTTAAAAGTCGCCAATAACATCCTGTAACACGATGCGGTGTTCAACTCAGGTCTGTTTTTGAAAAGAAAACCACGACGCTACAGCGCTCACGAGAAGGCTATACACATCAGCCAGCGCAAGAAAGCAGCTTCCAAATCACTGTGCTTGGCCAAGGACATGCTCCGATGTCTAAACTCCCGTCACAGCAGCTTACCTGAGTGTGGCTTTGCTTTTTCGTAAGCTTGAGAAGCGGGTCCGTGTGAACCTCAAGAGGTTCAACAAGGCCAAGTGCAGGGTCCTGCACATGGGTTGGGGCAACCCCTGGTATCCATACAGGCTGGGGATGGAGGGATGGAGAGCAACCCTGAGGAGAAGGACCTGGGGTGTTGGGTGATGAGAAGCTCAACATGAGCTGGTAATGTGCGCTGGTGGCCCAGAAAGCCCCCAGCATCCCGGGCTGCATCCCCAGCAGCGTGGCCAGCAGGGCGAGGGGGAGATTGTGTCCCTCTGCTGTGCTCTGGGGAGACCCCCCTGCAGTGCTGCCTCCAGCTCGGGGGCCTCAGCACAGGAGAGACATGGACCTGGTGAAGAGGGACCAGAGGAGGCCCCCGAGATGCTGCGAGGGCTGGAGCCCCTCTGCTGGGAGGACAGGCTGGGAGAGTTCGGGTTGTTCAGCCTGGAGAAGAGAAGGCTCCGGAGAGACCCTATTGCCGCCTTCCAGTCCCTAAAGGGGGCCTACAGGAGAGCTGGGGAAGGACTTGTTACAAGGTCATGTAGTGATAGGACGAAGGGAAAGGGCTTCAAACTGGAAGAAGGCAGGTTTAGATTCAATATTAGGATGAATTTTTTCACTTAGAGGGTGGTGAGGCACTGGTGCAGGTAGCCCAGAGAGGTGGTTTATGCCCCATCCCTGGAGGTGTTCAAGGCCAGGTTGGAGAGGGCTTTGAGCAACCTGAGCTGGTGGGAGGTGTCCCTGCCCATGGCAGCGGGTTGGAACTTGATGATCTTCAAGGTCCCTTCCAACCTAAACCATTCAGTCATTCTATGATAACAGAACAGACACTGGATTGATCATCAAAGCCGCAGAGTCCTTAGCTCCCTCTTGACCTCCTTCAAGATTTCTTCTGTCACTGCAAGACTCATAACCTCAGGACGGTGCATGGATAGCTCTGGTCAACAGTGGTTGTTTAGCTCAGAAAAGATCTGGGGACACAGAGCCGCTCCTTGTGTGCCTCTGAAAACACATCAAAACCCAGTTTCTAACAGGAGAGGAATGGCAGACACACAAAGAGGAAAACTAGTTTAATATTATGCCATTGCCATGGATAAATCCTTAGGAGGGAAATGAATGCGGAGCTGGTATGAAGAGGAATGAGGATGGGCTGGCTTGGAAAAGGGAATGGAGGTTTGAATGGGAAATTTAAGCATATTGGGACCAGTTCAGCCAGTGAATGAGAAAAGCTGGCATGGCTAAGGCAGAACATGGGATTTCACCATGGCTGGACTAGACAAAACCACAAAAAACAAAGATCGGAGCCTCTCGCAGAAAGCTACAGATGCTCATGGCTCTACAGTTAGGAATTTACTGTCTTCTTCGGAGGGCGAGAAGTCATCACAAGACATGATTGAGCTGTTTACAAAGAGCAGCTCACTGATCCCTGGAAGCTCAGAAAGACATTGTGGTTTTGTGCAAACCTCAAAGAGCAATGACTTCTTAGCCACGGAGCAGAAGAGGGTTGGGTTTGGAGTCTGAAAGGCATTGACCTTTGGGGGGTAGACCCAAAGTGACGTAAAGATGAATGGCCAACCTCCCTAACAAGGGAAGCAAACAGAACAGAATGTATATTCCTATCTCATTTAGTTGACATGAAAATAAATTGCTATTGTCTCTTTGCAAAGATTCACTGAGATTCATTATCTCTTTCTGGGGGATCATGTTAGCTTTGGCCTGACTACGTGTTCGGTCTTGAATCTCTCCTCGTCCAATCTGCCTGCAGTAAGACACCCGCCTGCGATCAAAGCGCGGTAGAAGGATCCATACGTCCCGCTGCAGCTGCCTTTCGCACGTAGCGACCGCAGCCGTACTCCGCTCGCCTTGCAGAAGCACAGTTTCCTTAAAAAGGCCAAGGGCTACCTTGCTAAGAATAAAAATACATGCTGAAATATTAAAATGAAGATCGTAAGTCAGCCCATCGCAGTCAGCGGAATCCATCTAAATACAGACCGGTATCACATCCCAGCCCTCAGCTATAAGATTTCTGGGGAGCAGAGCAACGGGTGCAGCAATTCAAAATCACTGCTCATGTAGAAAAACAGTTATAAGAAACAGGGAATTTCTGTGATACCAGACTAAAAAGCCATAAACTGGAGTACATTAGGAAAATAACTGCTGCACTGGTCTTATCTTTTTTTTTTTTTTAATAGCGTATTTTGTCTCCATCAGCAAAGAACTGCTCTAAAATAATTGCTCTAAATGACTCTTTGAAGACACATCTCTATTTGCAAACCTCATCAAGTTACATGTTAGATGAGTCCCAAATCTTCACTTCTTAATTTACAGTAAGAATGAACAAACAGAAGGAACTTAATGCAGTAATTAATGTTAGCACAGCTCAGAGAGAGGTGAGTTACTGGTCCTCTTGCTATTGTGAACGTTCAGAGGGAGCTGCTAATCTTCCCCAGTTCTGGTTTCACATAGGATTTAAGGAATCCAGGTAGGGAATTCACAGTAACGGTACCAGGTCGGTAGTTAGCAATGCATCTGAGCGCATCTCTCGACAAACAGCATCAATTTGTGAGATCCACAACCTTGTGGTTTCTTCTCAACACAGCGTTCACCAACAGTTATTAAAGCCAGTAACAACCCAATTGCTCAAGGGCTCTGCTCAAGCCTAGTGAACGAGTACAGTTGTATTATATGGACTTTAAACCAAACCCCTGTTTATTCTAGACAGAAAATGTTCCTGATCCAGTAATTCACAGGACGCAGGCTGAATCATCCCGGGACATGAATAAAGATGAGAGCATTTAATGCCACTACAGACTTTTTACCATGTAAACTGCGCCACAGATAAGAGTCAGATCAAAAGTGTTTATTCCTTCCTGATGCAGCTCGGCATACAGTACATTATAAAAACCAAGTGAAAGATTTTTAACTGCAACAATATATTCTATTACCTGCAGCAAGCAAAGAATAAACTTGAAGAGTTAAAAGATTTAATAGAGCAATAATTCCCTTTAAGGATATGCTCGAACAGAACACAAAATATAGAGTGCTCATTCTAACCTCACTCACCATCTAATACAAATTGAGAATACATTTCACTTTGATATTCTTACATGCTGCAGAATATTATTTTAGAAAGGCGTCGGATAGAATTTGCAAGGTTTTTTTTTTCCCCCCATTTCATCTTTTAATACAAACTTCTCAACTCTACAAAAGTTTGTAAATAAAGACAGGCTGCCTTCCCGGGTGCCAACCCCGCCGACTGTCCTGAAAAATGACAGCATTGAAGTGTATTTGAAAAACTGCATTACTTAGGTCTCTATAAACACAGATGTCTAGGTTGGGTTTTCTTTCTTTATATATGTGAGCCTCGATTTGTTCTTATGAAATAAATACCCCCGCTCTGGGATTTGTAAACTGACCCTATACACTTAGTGAGATCTGACACTCCGCAGATAAGGTCTTAAAAAACCCACAATTCACGATGAAAACCCCAATCTGCTCTTTGAGCACGAGCGTTGCCCAGATCTGCCCAAGTACACCCAGAGCGCTCTCAATTACGCCGTCATCGTATCTGCGTTTTTATCGAGCTGGCACGCCTGGCGGGTCCCCGCAAGCTGTTGGCAGCTCGCCCCCCAGTTTGGGGCAAAAGGAGCTGGCGTGGCTTCAACAGGCTCCTTCACAGCTTTATGATTGATGGCTAACGCCATCAACCCGAAGAGACTTAGAAAAACAATCACATCCAGCCCCTTCATTAGGCTTCGTTGATAGGAACGGGAATAGGGCCATAGGCTTCGCAGTTGATGATAGATCACATAAGCAAGGAGGTCGAGAGCTTCTGCAAAGAACGACAGAGCTCCGTTGCCCTAAATACTCTTTGACTGTTGAGTGAATATTCACGACTTTTGAAATACAGAACTTAAAACGATTTCTTTGCAGTTCAGAGGGACAAGAGAGCTCAATGTTAGCTTCAAAATCCAGAGAGCGAGGGAACATTTTACAGAATGGGAAAAAAAATACATTAATTTTTAAATCAGTTCATAAATATGGGGGAAAACCTTAAAAATGTGCCAGTAAGAGCAACTCTCTCTCTCTGTTTTTTTTCACCAGCAAGTCCAGTGGCAGTATAAATTTCAAACATGATGGTTTCATACCTCAAGTTGAGATTCTGGAGCCCTGACTGTTATCAGAATTGTAGCTCCTATTTAATTATAGCAAAAAGGATTTAATTCTCACAGTTTTGAAGATGTGCTCAATGTGGCCCAGGAGTAACCAGCACTAGGAGATCTGCTCTGGCTTTAGAGAGGTCAACATACAGACGTTACGTTCTGGGAGGCAGATGATGAGCATGAGGGACCAAGCGCACACAACCAACCTCAGCCAGTAGAGGAGCACTGGTGCTCAACACATCCTGTCCTCATCTCCAGACTCACCATATAATGCCAGCGATCCTCCCGACGGGGAAATTTTGGAAGTAAAGCCATGCAGCCCGCCTGGAAATCCTGCTAAAAGGGAGGAGGAGAGAGGAGAGGGGATGCAACCTGAAGATCCAGTGAGAAAAGCAGATGTGTTGAAAAGAGATGATGCTTCAATCAAGAATGAAGGCGTTGATCTACCGCAGGGAAGGGATGCACCGGGTGGGGGGTATCTCAGATGTTTCGTATAGGGATTATTTTTACCTCTCCAGAAAGAATGTGGCGAGTATATTTAGTCAACTCATCACCGCAACCCCAACCATGGGAAGTCCTGCTTAGGGAAGCTAAGGACCTTACTGCTTTTTTTGGCTGCAGCTTGGTCTGCAGGCGCTTAAATAAATCACAGATTATTGTGAATTATTTTTAATATTGGGAATGTATTATTAAAATTCAGTGGGGTCCTATATACATATGCCTTCTTTACCTCACAGCATCACAGATCCCTAGGATGGACTACAGCCCTAGCTCTCCTTTCTTGGAGCATAAAAATTTTGGTGTCCCACAGACTATACTGCTCTACAAAATACACCCCAGCTTTGCCAAGCTACACATCCGGACAGCCTCTTCCAAACCAGGTACTCTTCCACTCTTCACGGGCAGGCGCCCTTTTTCTAACAGTTCAGGGATTTCTCAACCCTCATGCAACATCTAAAGACAGTCAAAACCACATTCATACAGCTGCGTCAAAATAAATCATCAACGACTTTGCAGACGTAATGGCACTGAGACCTTGGCAAAAATTACGCTGTCACAAAGTCAGGCATGAATGAAGCCACAAATTATGCCGCAGTTCAACCCGGGTCCTAGAAATGGCCATTTTGTTGTGAAAGACAACATAAATGTGAAATCAGGCTACCATATTACCCAAATTGTAACAGATTTCTCTGCTTTTAACTGAGATACATATTATAAAATTGGTGAGGTACAAAGCTTTTTTGTTTCCTCCATATACCACACTGTGAACTACTACACTTCCAGATAAATACAAATATATAAATCGTAGAATCACAGAACAGTTTGGGTTGGAAGGGACCTTTAAACGTCATCTGGTATAAGTAAATAAGAAACTTATTTTAATGAACGCCCTCTATCAGCCAATATTTCACAAATCAACAGATATTCAGGTTACCTGCCCATTCGAGATGTCCTACCGACAGGCGACAATTCACAGCTCACCAACTTTGCTGCTATTTTGCCAAGATTTAGTCATTTTGTCTCACTTTTCTTGCCCACAACATAGTCTACTTACAAAACAAAAACGCCACTGAGATGTTATTTATTAGTAGTTGTAAAGTTTTGCCATGTCTGAGGTGAATGAAATTGCTAATCATTTCTAAACCATGAAGAGGATCATCAAGAAAAACACAATTGTACGATGATATGGGGAGGGAGAACGATGGAATTAAGACCACGAAGCGTGATTTCCATGCAAAGACTAAACAGAAAGGAAAGACAAGTCTTCAGGAACTCTCCCTCAGAGGTGGGGACAAGGTCGCTCTGGTTTGCTTAAGGAAAAAGGATTATTATGAGTTTCCTTAAAGAAGCCCATCCTCAAAACAGACCATTTGTGCATCACTTTGGCTTATAGAAAGGGGAGAGAACAAGATCAGAAATCTGAATCAGGGAGGAAAACATCCTCTGGTAAAGCGCGATTTGAGGTTTTTTTTATATACAATTTCAACAAAGCTAATAGGAGGGAAAGTAAACATTTTTCCATCAAACTGCGCAAAGCCAACACAGCCAATACGCATTTTCAGCTTAGGAAAAAAAAATACAAAGGTACTTTCAGACACCTGGGAACAAAGCTTTCGCTTTAACAATCCCATCTCCCGCTTCCTACAACTTTATTAGCTTAAAACCAGTGCTCAACTCTGCCCTTTGGCTCCCCAGTCACCGTGCCACTTAGCACAGAGAATAATAATGAGCGACATAATGGAGCACCATTCCTCTCCCTGCCAGTCTCTGGGGAAGAGTAATCATCTCTCTACTGTCATTGCTAATGCAAACGACTGCCGCTAATCCACTGGGACTCCGACTAAAATACACAGGGAGATTGTTTTGCTGTTGCCCACCCTTTCTTCCTTCCCTTTTCAAAATCCATCCCTCTCCTGCAGTAGTCTGCGCGACGACGTGATTAAGCCCACCAACACCGAAACATGAAACGAACGAGGCAGACACATAAACACAGCCTGATTTCTCTGCAAAACCTCTCGCGAAGGTTAACCACAGCACAAGCCTACTTTCTTGAGGGCTATCATTAAATTGCACAGTTGCCTGCAAAAGCCGCTGTTGTATTACAAGACTTGATTCCCAGATTGAATTCTGAGCCATGAAAGCGCGAATAGAGCGTGAATGGTTTTACCCAGCTTATACTGCCCACAAACAGTTGTTAATAGGGCAAAATAAATGATATTCTGCAACAACCTTATGTTTTTAAGCTGCACGAAATAAAGTGATACAACGAACAAGATTTGACTCCTTGTTTTTGCAAATAAGCAGAGTTTCAGCAATGACACATAAATGGAGATACTCACAGCAGAGATTATCTTGCTTTGAACAGCCCAGACCTAACTGTAATGTCTTTGTTTTACACTAAAATATTAGGTACACACATTCGATGATGCTTATTGCACTGCAGATGAAGAGCAGAGCTGGTTTGTACTTACATCAAAAAGTTTCATGCCAAAAATATAAATTAAAGATCTATCTAAAGGCAAGTTCTTGGCTTTTAGAGTAAGGTGAAGGGATGTTCATTCAAACACCTGCAGTAAAGGTACATGGAAAACCACTGGAGAGTGCCGAAAGAGGGAAATGCAATAAGTGTTACAAAATAAGAAGTTGGGAACAACCCAGTGGTATCTCCCAGCCAAGGGGATGGACTGGCAGAGTTACCTGGAAGAGTTAGAAAGAATCACAAGCCAAGCCAGTGCTTAAAGAGCTCCCCTGCCAAAATTTTGCTATTGGCCTTCGACTACTCTAATGATTTTCTTACCCCATTTTGCCCAGAAAGACCACCTATTAAAAACCCAAGAGATGTAAAGTTTGGGGGGAAAAAAGGGAACCCCCCCCACCACCAATTTCTCTCCCTCCTTTCTTCCAAATCCCCATTTCCTTCAAAATCAGTCCTCAGCTAGTTAAACCCACGCAAATTCAAATTTGGGCTTAGCCACAGAGCTGATATCGATCAATCTCACCGTACTGAGCAATCAAAGAGCGTGACCATCGGGAACAAACCTGTTGACCCAGAAGAATCTGCACCAGTTCCCCCATGAATCTTAGTCCTCTAATCTCTCTGATAACATTAACAAAAGGTGTCAGCCCGAATGAGGCAGCTGGAGGAGGAGGAGGAGGAGGAGGGGAGGGGGGGAAGGCTCACAAAGGAAGAAAGGAGAGCTCAGAAGAGAGGAGATCCACAAGGGAAAGGAGCGGGGAGAGAAAGGCTTTACAATCAGAAAAGAGCAGATGACATCCAAGAGGGTCACAGTGTGCAGAAAATGAACCGGGAGATTGAAAGGTTTTGGTGGAAGTGCTGGCTTTGAAAACATCCCTTGATCTATTTTTCTTCACTGAAATGTTTTCTTCCCAAGGCCCAAACACCAAATACCTAAAGGATAAGCTGCATCTGCCCGCTGAAAAGGAAGGAAGGTGCATTTGAAAGTTGCATCAACTATTTCTTCTCCAATTTGAGGGCACATTCATTCGTTTCCATTCTGTTGTGCATTAGGAGCGCTAGGCATGCGGGACACAGCCAGCCGGGTACAAACCTCTTCTCTTGAACTCAGCCACATTACACATTTCTTCCTCATTATAATGCAACTCAGAACCTGATCCAACGCGCAGCCTCTTACACTCCCCCAGGCCAAATCATCCGCTGGTTTAAATTTGTTTAATACCATGGAAGTACATTTATTTTAACTAAATGAGGATCTGACTCCGAGTTCATTCTACTGTGAGTTAGTAAATACGAGGCAATATTGAAATCCTAATTCATTCAAGCAGTAGCCAAAGGCAACTCTGGACATCAAAACTCATTTTAAATTAGGAGGAAACGGCCCTGGGTTAATTACCAGCGTTAAGGGATCTTTAGCATCACGTGGACAGTGCCACCAAAGATGTTTCTGCTTTTGTTTCTGGTGTGTCACGCAGTGCTCCCATCTAGGGATTGAAACTCATAGATGGAAGATCTTGATTTCCCAGGCTAAAGAGCAGCACTGTTACCGATAAAACCAGTAAGAACTGTGAAAAAACACAACAGCTATTTTCCTACTGGGCCTGAAACTGTAATTTCTTCCAAGCACAGCACACACGCCTGCAGCTCATAGAACCATAGAATCGTTTTGGTTGGAAGAGACCTTTAAGATCATCAAGTCCCCTTCTGTTTTTGGGGGTTTTTTGAGTGTACTGTAAAAGTAAGGCTACAGTCCCTTCCCAATCCTGAACATGACTGAAGATTTTATCCTGACTATATTGAGTTCTTCTTTGTAGAACCTCCGTTTCAGAAATTGCGCCTGAGCAGCCACAGCTGAAGCCCTACCACCACAAAGATTATTTCTCTTTATGAGGAGTCTGCAAAGGCAGTTTGTGGGTAAGTTTCCAAAATTAGGAAGGAGGAAGCTGATGCCAGCGTGTGTGGAGGGTCTTAATGTAGACCTCATCTCCTTCTTTATCCATCAGAACCACTTTTATTTACCGACAGGGAAGGTTTCAAGGCTCAGCTCTTCATTCTGGATTTTGTTTCAGGAAAGAAGAGTTTCGCATGCTTCAACAATTAAATGGAATATTCCTTTCATATTACAGCAAACCCCAAAAGGGAGGAAAACATCTACAAGCAAACTGAACTTCAAACCTACATAAGTGAGAATGGTTAAGCTCCCTCAACATGACCATTTAAATGTCTTGCGTTGGTACAGAATCTTCTCGATTCATACTAATGGGGCTGATTCACATTTGTATCATCGCAGTTTCACCCTGTTCTCATCACACTGTCATCGAAGTGCACAAATTAAAGCTGGGAGAAAACAATGCTGAAGCAAGGGCCAGTATCATCAACGAAGAGCAGTTAAAATCACATCCTCTCAAGGCACATTGGGAACTGCCGCTGGTGGCTACAGTCATACGTACCCGTAAATATTGAAGGATTTGATCCAGCTCCCCTGTACACCCACAGGCTGGGAAGAGTTTTTATATCAGGCCAAAAGAAATGGGTTTCGAAATTACAATTTCTCCAACCGAGTGAAATATTTCAGAAAATAAAGTTATATAAAATCAATAGCACACAATGATTTTTCTATAGACGGCAGCTTATTTAGCGAACATCAATCATCACGGGGGGGAGGTGTAAGCAAGATGCATGCAAGAACTCAGAGATTGATTTCAAAACTGGAAAGCTCTCGTAGGTCCCATGGCATATTATAAACAACAATACTACCCAAGAAGGCATCAGCCCTGGAACGATTCAAATTGAAACATAAACACAGGGGTAAAAAGCACAAAAACATTTAATTTATGAAGATATCAGAAGAGGCAGTAACGGGTGACTCAGTGAAAATCTGCGTAACTGAAGAGGAGCAGATGTCTTCGCACAACGGGGCCTGACCGATTCGACTGCTCCTTTCTGCGACCTGCCGTACCCTGCTCACCCTCCTCATCTACTACACACGGCTCCTACAGAGCTCGTGGCCCTTGATCTGTAGTAAAAAAATATTAATCCTGGTAATCTGTACATGTTTGAACACATGTACAAATGTAAAATGCCTCATTGATCAGGAAATTAGAAAGACTTTACAGCAAACACCATCAGGTTTTAAGGATTATGTGTTCTACCAACAGAAATACTCATCAAATATCTCTTCAAAGTCTATAAAATTTTTGTATAAAAAAAACTTGTGTAAGGCGACATAACACCCAGACCAAATACTTCTCATCTAATGCTTCAAAGGCTGCAGCCCACAGGATGCTTTTTCCTCCCTCCGAGTACTTTGTTTTCTACTCCAGCACATTACATCCCACACATGCACCTCTCATAATGCGACGTTCACAGACAGATTGATGGGATGTTTTCCTCATAACTCTAGACAAATGCTTCTCTTCGCAGCAGTGAAGCGCAAAGGTGAGCCCGGCGAAGTCCTGAATGCATCTTGTTCCTCTGAAGAGCATGCATTAAACCCAATGACTTTGTTCTAGAAAATGCGTAGATTGCGAAACCGGATGACTACAAATCACGCCTGTGCTGTGTGAGCCGCCGCAGAGGAGAGCTCACTCCATATGGAGGACTCAAGGGATTAAATGGAAAACTATTTGTAGATTTGGACAGGCTTTAGGTCAAATTCCCAAATGTTCTCCTTGAATCATCCCACCAGCATCTACAAACTTATCTGCAGACACGTTTATCCTCACACGAAACCCAGTTCTCCAAGACAATAAGATGTTTGCTGTCTATGGAAAGACACCAGATAGTATTTTGGAAAGCCTCAGTTTTCCAGTCATGGGTCATTGATCACAGTCAGACATTTCCAACGTGTTTCTTGCTGGAAGCAGAGCCAAAAAGATGCAATTCAGCCAAGTTGTTAAAAGGGAAGTTTTCATTTGCTTCGTAGTTTTATTTCTAGGAGGTCTACAACCCATCTCCAGTAATAAACAGCATTATTAAAGAAAAGAGAAACCAACTTTCAGGAGCAGGTGAAAGCAGAAAATCGTGTAAAGGCCAAAATTGCTTCCCCTTTTTCTGACATCAATCTTTGACCTTCGATGTATTTCCAGCTTGTCTAGATCCGAGCAGGAAAAGCTGGGAAATTAAACCGATTTCTCCTCCGTGAGAGTAGTACCGCTCTTACTGCTCTCTGTTTCTATTTTTCTGAAGTCTGCAGAGCCCTCTCCACACACTTCTCGCTTGCGGCTCCAATTAAAGTAGGAAGAGCTAAACACAGAGCTAATCCTAAAGTGACACAAACACCCCAGCAGACAGCCTCTCCTTTACTGTGCGATTGCAAATGGCTAGAGTAAAACCTCTTTATTTTTTGCATTTTAATTGAGGTAGAAGAGAAACACAAATGATACAAACCTTAGAGGACTGCTGGAAATACCCAACAATGAATTGAAATGAAGAGGACAGGGAAAAAAGGGTCATTTACCCCACAAGATCCACCCTTTTTCTCCAAAAAAAATATATATAAAACCAGAATAGGTTCAGCACAAGGAACCCTCTTTGTTGCCCACAATGACATATGGTCTTCTAAGGAAGATCCTGCACTCTCAAGACTTCTCAGACACCCAAGAATGGGTAATTTGTGGCCGTGTCCCACGCTCATAATCCACAACCAGACTCACCATCTTTCATTCTCATTTCCCGATGCACAACCCCACCTGTGATGGCAAATAACCTTCTTCCCTCCCTCAACCTTCTGTTTCTCAAACAAAAAAAAAAAAACCCAGTAAGAAACTTCCTCTGAAGCCAAGTTTGCTGGAAATATGGGCATTTCCTTCACGAGACGCCACATCAGGCTTTTGGTGTCTTGGAGAAACCGGAGCAAGCAAGTTATCTTTACTAGATTCGCACTCTTTGTGTCCCGTTGTCCTACCTAGAAGACAACAGGGGGTGCGGAGAGTTACATGACTCCATAAATGAGACCGCGGCAGCTGCTGACACACAGAAATCAGCCTCGCTCCCAAGGAGCAATTAAGAGTTTGCTCGCTCCCGCACCTCCCAAAACATCCAGCATCTATAAACGTGCCATTAGGGGAGCCCGCAACGTCCCTCAACTAATTTATTTAGTCCGGCAGTTGATTCCCTCCACCCCGCGCCCCCCTCCTCTCCAAACAATTCTTGTCATCGAGGTTTTCTGCAGAGAAAAGAGACCAATTTTTGCCCAGGAAGGTGGAAATCTTGGCAAAAGCATCTGTGTGACTGTAATCAGCCTGCACGGGGTTTCCAATTTCTCTTTTCATTAGGCAGCGACCGGCTCCTTTTATTCAGAGATGTGTATACAGTGGCAGAAGAGATCTCTCTAGTGGTTTTGCTGATGCCATCCTCCCCCTCCTAAAAATAACCAATTGAGGCTATTCCTGCAAGATGCCTTTCATGCTCTGCATGAATAGCTTATGTGGAATAGCTCCCGCATACCGAAGCGTACAGAAAGCTTTATTCTCCTGCACAGGAAAGGATTTATTTAACCAGAATGAAAAAGAAACCGAACAGAAGACACATATCCTCCTATGCAACCGGGAATTCCAACCGTCTGAATGATATGTAAATGATATTCGCTTTTAACGTGTGGGCCGAATTGGAAGAGGGCCGAGTCAAAAACAGCCCCTTTCTCGTTCAGCGCATCTGCTGGGTGTGCGTGCGTGTGCAGTCAACTAGACGTGATGACTAAGGGTGGCCACAAATTATGTTTCACATTTTTCTCTAGAATTAATTTTCTATAAAACATTTTTGTTTTCGTTAGAAGAATCCATTTTCTCCATGAAAAGCTCATGTTTTGCTGAAAACAAATGCACACACCTGAAAACAAACTTCTCAACCAACTGGAAATTGAGTCAAAATGACTCGTTTTTTACTACTTACTAATGCTCTGGTACGTCTCCAGACACGCTACGTCTTCCATGACGTGAGGAGATCTGACCCCAGCAGATCCTCCTAGGATGCTCCATGGTGGCTCAGCCACAGGGCAGCAAATTCTAGCATCCTAGCAACTCCACTGCCAACATCTGGAGAATGTTTGGAGTCTTTAGCACGAGTCCTTTGCCTGAAAGAGTCAAAACCGCTAGAAGACAAAGCCAAGCTCTATCTTCTCTTGTGTTTCAGCCCAGGATTATTTCCCCCAACTGAATACACCCACCGACTCAGGCTACGCTGAACGGCGTTGAGGAGAAACTAATGGAGAGACAAAGTTCTTGAAATGGGAACAACTGGGGAGAGAACTGTTTGCTCCTGGAGGGGAATGGAAAGCAGTAAACTCCAGAAGGAGTTAATTTGCAATAGCCGCGATTACAAGAAAATACATTTTATTTTTAAAACGCGGGTTGTGCTGGATTATTGACAGCTTAAAAAGCACATAAAAATTGAAGTACAAATCACTCCATTATCATTTTACCATTTCGTTCTGTTATTCGTGTTTGTACTTTTCAAATGCTTGATCAAGAACCAGGGAGAAGAGTCTCCAGACAGGTTGTTATTACTTTTATGCCAAAAGTATGACTGCCTACACTACTCCAACAGTACCTGAATTGTGATTTTTCAAAATTATTTGAAAAGTCTTTTATATTATTTTTTTTTCTTAAGACTTCTTGGGCGTACAACCTAAATCGAGTGCAAAATTCCTCAATATTTCCCTTTGAGCAGAAATCTATTCTGAAAAGCAAGTGTAAAACCAGAAGAGGTGCGAGAGCTGCAATGGCAGTTGGTAATCTGTGCCGTTCTTGGTCACTCCAAGCACACCATGACCAACACTCCCAACATCGACACCAGAACAGGGACCAGGCTTTCCAACTAAAATTCCAACCACATTTCAGACCTGGATAATCACAGGGATGGAATTAACCAAATTTCTTTAAAAATAAACCCAAACAAACCCAAGCAATCGCTTGCCACTCTTGTGCAATTTTGTCATTTCTGTCTTGACCATCTCTACAACCTTCCCGTAAAAGCACTGAATAGAAGCAAAAGCGGAAAGAAACAGGACACAAAGTGATGAAAAAGGACTTGAAACCTTGAAACACTTGAAACCACCACAGTTCTGCGCTATGTTTGGATAGAAAATCCAAACATATTTTGAGTGGTTTAAAATCTATACCCCAAAATAGCCTTCAGCAGAATACTTTAGATGTAGAAGAGAAAGTTTGCCCTGGACTGGATTTTGCTAGCCAGTAAAAAAAAAAAAAAAAAAAAGGCAGGTATCCCGAGAGCCGGCAAATCCCACACTGATGGGGCATCGGGTTTTTTTTACGACGCTTCAGATTTAGGTAATATGGCTGTACGTTCCTCACTGCCGGTCTCATTACATTCAGATCCCAGCACTATGCACGTTGTTAAGCATTGTAATTCTTTCTTTATTAGATTCAGGTATATAAATGGCATCCCAGGGAGCATGGTGAATTTTGATCATTATTTCTCTACTCGAGCTGTGTTCGTCTGCCTGCTGAGAGGATGATCACCAACTTACCCCACGCCCCTGCGGGACCCATTATTTACCTTATTACATTTTACAGTGCGGAGTAAATAAATAGCATTAAAGTGCTAAATTTATTCATCGAAATGGGTTGCATTCGCATACTGGAGCCATTTCTTAAATCAAGGAAATGCTGTTAATAGGCACTCTATGAAGATGTGCAAAGCATTCGTTTTAATGCGGCCGTAATAAAGCAAGACTGTTATGAACCGATGATGACATTTCACATGTGTGGAGAAGGACAGTGACACTTTAATATCTCCATTTTCTCAGCTCACTTCTATCACGTGCAGCCCAAGAGGGCTGTATTAATTATTTTGGTGTCACTTCTAAGAAATTCATTTCAGTCTTTATTACAGGATGCGCATTAAGCAACAGCCGCACGGCTGCTTGAGAGACGGCCTCGGAAAATCCTACACACTGGGAGGAAATATAAGCACGGTGATAACCAGGCACCAATACAACCATTTCCATCTCAACACATTTTGCAATCGTTATGCAATTAATCGCCGGGGAAGCCCGGGAGAAGCAGGTAGGACACGACACAATGGGCACCGGGCAGAGAGGCAAAGCAGAGGCAGCAAAGCCGGTTTGTGCTGAGGGTCCACATGGCAACAGTGGGACATCTGTGATTAAGACCTGGGAGGAGTAGGATCCCATTTTCTCTAATTAAAGTAACTGATTGACATCAAGTGGGTGCCTTATTTAAAAGTCGTTCTTATGAATTCAAAATAAACTAAGTTTCTCAAAACCGATCCAAAGCAATAATGCAGAGAGAGCGACATCTTGGCCCTTCTCTTGCATCAGACTTACTGCAAAGCAAATCTGAGGTCTCCTTTAACTACTCTTAAATTACACAAGTCACCAGGGTAAAATTTATACCCGAAACGGACTATTTAAAGCTCTACATGCCGTACATGAAGACATTACACAAATTATCTTCCTTTAAAGCAAATATTACTTCAACAAAAGTTGGTCTTCCAAGAAAAGGCACTGGGATGCCTATTTCTCTTCCCCCTCCACTCTACAGAATATAACATATTTACACCGTACAAGTGAAATTTCACTTTTTGTTCTAATTTTCTTTTTGATGTCTAAAAGCTAAGGGCCCAAGCCAACAAACAGAACAGGTTACTCCACAGAAATAGTCTTCCCACTGCTGTAGATGAGATGAGCTGTCCTCAGAGCAGCACGACACTGCCATCTCCTATGCTCTTTTTATTAATTTACATTATTAAAATGATTTTGAAGCCAAACCACTTAATACACAAGCCCCAAGAATGTCACCAGCAGATATGCAAATAAGCAGCAAGGAAAAAAGCAAGACAACGAACTGTGTCTTACCAAGTGATGGAAAGGAAAGGTTGTAATCATTTATTCCTCAGCCAACACTCGCCAAGTGGCTATTTGCCCTTCTTCACATTTAATCATGTGAGATATTTATAGACAGCAACAACATCATGTGGTTCAAACTTAGTTTTGCTTCCTAATTAAATTCGGGAAAGGAGGCAAGATGTGAAATTTAGAGTTTGGCATTACTGAGCCAAACCTGTTCAGAGTGGGCTCTTACTCTGCATCTCTCTTGTAGAAGAGGACTTCAGCTTAGAGCCAAAATACAGACAGGACGTCCCTGCGACGACTTGTCTTGCTTGCAGATGGATAGGATCATCCTAATACACCCACCCAGGTACCTCCATCACAAGTTGGCCACTCCAGGAAAACCCAAGGATAAAAATGGTCAAGGAAACCGTTCCTTCTTCCCAAATACATCAAAAAATCAACCAAAGTCTACGGATGGTTCACCTTCAATCTGTGCCAGGTGACGCCCACAGCGAGTAGATAATACAATAAAAACCCGTTTATTAAAGCTAATCTGCAAAGATCACCAAGTATAGACAAAATAAATGTGAAAGGGTAGATGAGACGAGGACAGTCAGCTTAGGACTGAAAAGGGAGGTGGTTTTAATATGTAGTTACACCCATGAGTGAAGCCATGCCATTGCAGAAGCATTCCTCCTGTCCAGCCGGAACAATTTCTCTCAACATGACACAGTGAAATAAAATTTATAAATGTTAATAAATTTTTTTTTAAAGGTCGGGTCAGTATTTTCTGTAACACATTGTCGAGGGGAACCAAATACATCTTGGCATCAGGTCACCATGGGACAGCATTGACATTCAAGAGAGGAGGAACTGCAACTCTTCTAGAAGTGAATTAGTCACTGAAACCAGATTTGCTTCCCCCTCCCTTTCGCTCTGGTCACTCAATGTGGCAGCAAAGTAACAGAAAGTTTAGAGAAACAAATTTGCAGTACAATCGTGATGCTGACCTGTACCAAAACGGTCAGAAAAGCTGAATAGCTCTTAAAAAAGAAAAGTAAGGCAAAAGCGTAGTGAAACTTCAGTGCTTTATGCATGATGCACAATGGCAGGGAAGGCAGGGAAGGAAAGGACTTCTTATTAAGGTGTGTTTCAAGTCAGGGATCAGACTGCCCTACTCTTTGAAGCTCGGCTATAAAAGAAAGGACAAGTAGCAGGGATTTTCAAGATTTGTCGCCTTGCGCACACATCGCAGGCTGAAAGGCTGTGATTGCGCCGCTCACCCTTCAGCGGCTTTGATTCACCTTCAACGAGGGAGTTATTTTTGTTGATCACTCAGTCATCGTTGCAGGGTGAAGATGACATGGACTGTCAGCGCAGGGTGTGCGATTGCTTAAACCTGAGGATCAGAGTTTGTAAGGCAAAAAAAAAACACCCACGTGGTGCAGATCTCCCCGACACTGCAAAGGCTTAGGACACTCAAATTCATTAGGGGAGGGGTAGAAACAGAGTTGGTGTTGCGATTTGTGCTGATTTTGACAATAGGTTTATCTTTTCAAAGCAAACGTCCTACCAGCCTTTAATAGCTACGCACAATTTGATCTCAAACTTAAAATCCTTTGCCATCCCCCATCTTCTCTTAGATGACTTCCATGTGGAATATTCATAGAATCACAGAATCACAGAATCGTCTAGGTTGGAAGAGACCCTTGGGATCATCAAGTCCAACCATCTACCCTACTCTACAAAGTTCTCCCCTACACCATATCCCCCAACACCACATCTAAACGTTTCTTAAACACATCCAGGGGTGGTGACTCAACCACCTCCCTGGGCAGCCTATTCCAATGCCCAACCACTCTTTCTGTGAAGAATTCTTTCCTAATGTTCAGTCTAAATCTACCCTGTTGGAGCTTGAAGCCATTCCCTCTTGTTCTGTCATTAATTACCTGTGAGAAGAGACCAGCACTCTACAGTGTCCTTTCAAATAGTTGTAGAGAGTGATGAGGTCTCCCCTCAGCCTCCTCCTCCTCAACGCTCTTCATATGATTTGTTTACCAGGCCCTTCACCAGCTTCGTTGCCCTCCGCTGCACTCACTCCAGCACCTTGATATCTCTCTTGTATTGAGGTACCCAAAACTGGACACAATACTCGAGGTGTGGCCTCACCAGTGCTGAGTACAGGGGCAAAATCACCTCCCTACTTCTGCTGGCCACGCTATTTCTAATACAAGCCAGGATGCCGTTGGCTTTCTTGGCCACCTGGGCACGCTGCCGGCTCATATTCAGATGGAAGATTCCAGTGGAAGATTCAAATGGAGGGGAAAGAGCATCCGGACTTAGATTAACCTAAGAGTGGTTGGTGGCTGAGCCCTACAGGCCACGGACAGCCCCCTCTTCCCAGAAGCAGCCTTGTTTTAATTACTTGTTGTGAAATGCAGCCAAGAGAAATAAGAATTGTCCACCCTCACCCCTAAGATGCAACTTAAAACATATTTATTTAAACATAAAAATAATGAGAATAATTATTCTAATAATAAATTATCCCAATAATTCTAGAAAATAGGGTCACTTAGTGTTTTTGGATACTCTAACACTTTGACCAGAGAAGTCTAAGGGATAGCTGTAAACTCAACAAGAGCGTTGTCAGTTCTGCCTTTAGAGATAAAACGCCTAATAGAGATTTTTACCTTTTCCTCTAAGTGCTTCTGTCCCCTCTCCTCCACAGACACACACATGTCAGTATATTTAAATGCCTTATAATGCAAAATGCCTTCTGAAAA
The DNA here is from genome assembly GCF_000708025.1 of Charadrius vociferus. Lineage (NCBI taxonomy): Eukaryota > Metazoa > Chordata > Aves > Charadriiformes > Charadriidae > Charadrius > Charadrius vociferus. The sequence goes on along the minus strand of NW_009647856.1, from coordinate 11,712,506 downwards.
AATTAATTGGCACTGAATGTAAGAGTCTTCAATGCAGTCTTGAAAGAGGACCGTAGCTTCCAGTAAAACCAGACATACAACGCTATGCCATGGCAAAATCAAACAAAATAAAAAAAAAATGCTTCTGTTTTCAAGGGTATTGAAAATTCTATGATGTAATAAAATTAATGACAAAGGGCCATTTGCCTTCCTGATGTCTGCTGCACTAATCCTTTGATGAGCTTATAAATAGCAATTCACAGCCCAAGAAGAGCGTCAGATCTATATAAACAACATAAACTCACGATTCGAAGCAACGCCTGTAAATACAATGCACACAATCTCAAGACACCATAAATGTTATTACATCCATTAAATGCCAAGCCTCCTCCAATTTCTTACCCATTTTCAAAGCTCCTTTGCCTACAATTAACGTTTCAGTTTATAATGTCCGGCCCTTAGCAGAGTGGCTTTATTTTTTGCCCTTGAGCTACAGCATCAACTTGGAGTTGAGGCACCAAAAGAAGTGACAGAGTAAGAAATGGGATTAAGAAGTTGGAGGAAAATGCTATATATCTATTAATGTTTCACTTGGGACTTTAAACTCTGGGACTGACACAGTCTGAGCTTAACCAAAGAGACTTTTTTGAAGTTTATCAATATAGAAATCTTTGATTCTTTACCTCAGAGACAGTATTTGCATGTCATCACATAATTATAATACACATACTTACTTCATCGCCCTCTTCGGTGAATACTGAAATTATGGAAATTCTAGGATCAATGACAAAAATCAGGGGTTTTGAAAACCACCCACAAAGCTGAAAGACTTCATGTAGATGGAAAATGGGAAGAAAGATAATTAGGTCACGTCCTTTCTGACATTTATTTCAGTAAGCAGAGGATCAGACAGAGCACTCTCCTCTATACGCAATTCAGAAGGTGAAAAAGTATATTCAGAATGTACTTTTTTTAACTGCAGGAATAGATATTCCCATCTATTCCACATGCAAAGCAAGAGCAAATTTCTTGCCATAGTTATAATGTGTATATATATATATATATATAGTTTTCCTAAAGGAAAATGTGCAGATTTTGTTATCGGCTGAGCGTTGTCCTTGTGCACGAGACGAGGATGCAACTGTCCAGTAAATGGGTGGACAAGCCCTTGCTAAGGCTCATACCCACAGAGACACGTGTACCCAACTACTTGCCTTCAGATTCTGGACCCTCCTCTATGAGACACGAGAAGAATGAACAGGGTACGACGGCAAAGTCACTAAGAAAGGAAAAAACAACACAGCCCTAAATGGCTAAAAAACCCTCTATTAAAGCAGTGTTAGTCACCTGCTTCTTTAGGGTGAACAAGTCTTGTTTTGTGGCTATTTAAACAAAACTGCCCTTTCCCAGAACCTAAAATGGCATGTCCATCCTCTTAAGAGAAAACACACATCAACAAGGTTTTTCCTTTTTTTCGTGGAGTTAACAGGCAAGGCTCCATCGCACTGAAAATTAGGGGGATTGGGAAACAAACTCCCAAAGCATCAATGATCAGGTCTTACGGGCTACAAATAAGAGAGGAATTTAAGCTGTGTGTCTTACTTTGTAATCCGTAATGTTAAGAACATCGGTAGCATCTCAAGGGGAATAGATAGAAGAGAATCAACCCTCACATTTAATCTTTCCATGCAGAAATTAGACAGATCTAAGTGCAGACCTTCTCCTGGGCGTCTCGCTCCCACTCACACCTTCAGACCTAACTTTCTGTGGTCGCTCTTGCTGAGCTGGTTTTCTGATGCAGTTCTGCAGCAGCAATTGAATGGAGGAGAACACCATTGCTCTGCATCTGTTGGGTCACGGTCTCATTGAAGCCACCTCCGTCTTCTAACTGTAACTCTATTCCTGGGGGACCGATGATGCAGTGAAAAGAACCTGTTTGAGGACTCCAGGAAAAAGCTGGTTTGAGTCTCACACTAACAGAGCTCAGCACCTCCTCCCAACCCGTGAATATGTGTCCTTTTAATTCATCCTGCTCTAGATTTCATAAAAACAGACCAGATTGTATCAGTACTTAATTACTGCAGTGACTTGTGGTATAATAAAAATAAAAATAATAAAAAGAATCTGATAGTTCTTATGTTGTGTTTCAAAGACTTGACAGTGTCTTTAGTGCAACTGCACAATTTTTCTATAGAAATACACAAAAAAAGGGACAGTAACACGTGAAAAGAGGGGGCATCTTTTTGGGCCACGTGTCGCTGTGCTATTTGTTACACAGCACATAGTTAAACAAAGGAAAAAAAAAACCCCAAACTCTAAGCACGGAAGGTGAAGTACAGTGAATTGTGAAAGGCAGTGATTTTCCAGCTGAGGAACGCTGACCATCTCCACGGGCACCACAGGGAAGCCGCGATGATGCAAAAGCCTGAGGACACCATCCGCAGCACATCCCTCCCCACGCGCGCCGGGTGCACTCCAGCATGAGCCAACCCTCGCTCCTGCCCCAGAAGGTTCCCTTGAAGCACAGAGGCTTCATCTATTTCCATAAACCAACGTTCCCTATTAAAACCAAAGTGACACTGAAGCCACGCACCCCTTGCCAACAATTCGGTACAAGTGCCTTCTGGGCCAATAGTGTTTTCCAGATGCTACATGAGAGAGACAACCCCTGAGCTTCAAACTGCACTTCTTGCTATACCCCTTGGCCACCTCTGTACACCTCCTACATAAACATCAATGGAGCTGAACAAAGGAAAAAGCCACATTCCGCTTTGTAACGACGAACATTAATGGCCTGTGACACCACTGCCCTCTCTGGGGTGACTTGTCACAGAAGGTGGGAATTTTTCCCCCCAACTTTGTAATGACGTGGATATCAAAAATGTCAAAAAATTTACTGTTAACAGCACCTCCAGGCCAAGTTTAAGGTGATTTCCACGTTCTTGTTTTGGTTTTTTTTTTTCCTCTTCAATATATTTTGCCTCTAAAGGGGGAATACTACACACACAATTATAAACCAAAAGCCGCAAGGAGAGGACTCCTATATACCCCCCAATCACTCTGCTCCTCACGAAAGCAGCTGGTTCCATGTTCTCAGCATACCTGCAGCTGCACCGCGGTTCTCTATTTCTTTTTCTTGAGGGCATATACCTACCGGTTCTGTATCTTTCTAAAAATTACGCTGCATTTCTCATCGTACAATTATTTTGCAAAAGTTACGTATCAGTTCTAAAAAAGAGCAACGAGACGACAAGACACAGGAGATGGAAGAATTCAAACATATGCTTTAAATGTCACAAACAGCAAAGATTGGTACAGTAAAAGCCATCAGAAACTGGCAAAAACTGTAAAACTGCTAAATATAATTAGGTATTTAATTAGGGCACCAAAGCATTGCTAATATATCCTTTAAATTTTGGGAATTCAAAGCATATAAACGAAACAGGAACCTTTCTATTTCTGGATGACTATGTGCAAAAAAAATAATCTATAAAAGTAACTCCCTATGAACCACAGTTTCAACACCCTTTGGGTAGTGGCACCACTTTGTATCAGAAAATCTGGAGAAAAACCATCTAAATAAGACTCCCAAAATCCACCTCTCAGAGAAAGAAACAGAAAGGGAATATATTAAAAATACCCTCCTCTCAGTCTTTTGCTTCAGTGATTACTTTGGAGCAGCAAAGATCCTGGTGCAGATGGAATTAAGAGCGCTGTTGCAGTGTAGCTTCAACATGGACCTCGAGCAGAAGAGAGGACAGAAGGAAATCTTCGCCAGTGACTGCGGCTCTGAAGGGATTTTGCTACGACGGCTAAATTGAAAGGGTGAGGAAAACCCACATGTTGACAGAAGCTGTGCAGAAGCCTTTAAGGCTGGACCAAACTCTCACGCTCCAGGAGAGAACAAGTGATGAAGGACTTCTATCTGGACAGTGCTGGTTTAGAGACTTCATGACAAACCCTATACTAAAGATCATAGAATGGTTTAGGTTGGAAGGGACCTTGAAGATCACCCAGTTCCAACCCCCCTGCCATGGGCAGGGACACCTCCCACCAGACCAGGTTGCTCCAAGCCCCGTCCAACCTGGCCTTGAACACCTCCAGGGATGGGGCAGCCACAGCTTCTCAGGGCCACCTGTGCCAGGGGCTCACCACCCTCCGAGTAAGACACTAGAACAGCTTATTAAAAAAATATTAGGTTTTATATATATACATAAAAAAACAAGATATACAATGTATGTATATAACAAGACATTATGTCATTTACCTCCTATTTAATCAGTTTCATTTTCCCTTTGTCAAAACACGTCGATGAACAATCAAGAAGTTCCTAATTAGAAGCTAAGGAATAAGTCTGTGGAAAGGGCAGAGGCAAATACCAACATTTAGCACTGACTTGTTTAGTTTCACAACCAACAATGGGAACAGGACAACTACAGTCCTTCCTCGAGCAATTAATTTAAAATACTTTACTAAAATAACAGCGTTTGGAGACTACCTGAAAAAACAGAAGTGAAACAATGTAGAAACACAATGAATTAAAAGGTCCGACGTACTAAAGTTGTACATCCTAAATCAACAAGTTTCAGCAAAGCTTGTCTAGCCATACCCAAAAAGTCTCCATCTCTGATGAAATCAAGCTTCAAAACGTATCATCCTTGGGGATTTGGGTATAAAAAGAGTTACCAGAATTAGCAAAGGTTCTGGCAGAGCACAGAACTGAACCTCAAACTCCTAAATTCACCGTTTCTTTGCAGCCATAACCAAAAAAAGCTATGAATGGGTTAAATCCCGTCAGTTTTGTACAACATCCGATTGTCCTACTTTTTTGAAGTAGAAGAGAAAAAAAAATTTCATTCCATCAAAATTCCAAAGGGGGAATTCCAGTGTGAAGGTCTATGAAGTGACAACCACTAATGACTTTTGACAATTTGACTTTTTCCTGCGTTGAGCTGCTGGGACTTGCCACCAAACACAGGGAAGTCTTCGAAAATGCCCGTTAGCGACACTGACATCGTCTTCTCCCTGAGCCCGGCTCTTTATGCCTGATGCTGATTCCATCCAGAGAGAGATTTACGCCTATTAAGCTCAGCAAAAATCTACTGTCAGCCCCGGTTATCCCAGTTTGATTTTGTAGGAAAAGGAGAGGAAAACAACATATTTAAAATTGCCTTCAAAATTCAGCAGGCCACCTGGAGACAAGACACGTCTCTGACAAGATCTACCTGAGCTTCAGGAATTTGAAAGAATTATAAAGAAAGATTTTATTTCATCTTCTTTTTAGAAGAAGAAAAATGTCACTATTGTCACACCATTGGTCTTTTAATCATCTTGTTTTTGGTTTTTTTTGGTAACGTGTTAAATTAGAGGAACAATCATTTCTTAAATGCCATGGGCTAGGGGAAATTCTGGGTCACGATTTTAGAGGGTTTGCAATGATATGAGTCCCATCATGACACTACACATGTACACGCGTTTCCCTGCAGACCAAAGATAAAAAAATGCAATCAATTTAAACCTCTTAATTGAAAATCTAGGCAAAAAATATAGAATATATCCATGATGTTTTAATTCACCTTTCATGTGATGCTTTGTTACCCAAATACATTTCATATCTGAATGGGTGTGGAGTTAGACTTATCGATGCGGGACATACCTATCTCACACCGGGCTTTGCGATACCAAGGATGGAAAGAACGTGATAAGGTGACAGTTCACTGGTGTTAATCCTTATGAATCAAGAACATTGCTATGAATTAGAATTAATTTCTGCAGCAGTAACGGGACCATGGCACGTGGTTTCATCAAAATTCAACTTTGCTGATTAAACATCTTCAGGAATTCGGTTGTTCTACATCAAGATTATAACAGTAGGTAAAGGTCATTGGGAACCACACTTCTATTCATTAGACTTCAGATATTTTTTTTCTCTCCCTCCCCTTTTCTTTGCCAGACTAGGCACACGACCGAAGCAACTAAGCATACAAATTTGGTAGTTCAGCCTCCCCTGCTTCATTTGCATCTCTTGATTCATTTGTGCGCGTAGATAAGGTCAATGCAAATGGAAACCTCTGCCTTGTTAAAAAACTTTGCCCCATCTACCATTTAGCACGATCATTTCTCACACGGAATTAGGGGCGATGCTACCTAAGAAAGTGGGTTTTTTTTCTCTCCTACTAAAGCCAAAACCGAATAGTAATGCCTTTGGGTTGGAACACAAAGAGGCGTTCCGGATAGCGCTCGATGCGAGACGCACAATACTTTGCAAACGGGGCGTTGTGTGCAGGGAACTCTGAAAGAGCTTTTATTTATCAGCCCTCCAGGCACATTGCTTATTCTGCCAAATTTTCGGGAAGGTTTATGGGCATAGGAAGAATTTACGTAAAAAACCCCCACCACCCTCATTTTGTTTACCTAACTGACTTGATTGACAGTTTTAAATGATATTGTACTCTCAATAGCTATTGCCTTCAATTCAAAGAACTCAGCCACGTTACTTCAAAGATCGTATTTTTAACATTGTAAAACGCTTGATGGTAGGTAATTACAACACATTATCAGAATAACTCTCATCCTGCATATACTACATTACAAATGACAACCGGCAATTAAACCCGTTACTACCTTTCATCAAACTAACCAGAAAAAAAACACTTAACTATTGGCCTGGGCGTATATAAAACTGATAATAAGTACCCACTCTGCTTACTCGAACAATAGTTCTCCGTCCTTGACAATTTCTATTTGTTTTTTTAATACGGAAGAGGTGCCAAACATTTTCTTTAGGAGGCTTTTGGGGGATACGCATGGCAAGATTTCCTCTCATCAGACTGGGAAAAATGTGCGTTTCCCATGGCTGGAACAGATAAACCTCTTGTGTGGAAGACGAACCTCCACACCAGCGGTGGAGACATTGGGGCAAAAGGCAGATGGGGAGAGGTTGGATGAATTGTTTTATCAGCAGATTATATAGCCACAAGTCTGGCACCTCTTACACAGAAGAAAGATTGACCTGGATGAATGGGAAGCAGAAAATACTCCCAAATACTTTAAGAACAAGAAAGAACCTTTTTTTGGGAAGGAGAGGAAACAACAATTTAGGAGCCAGGCAAAGGAGAGAGAGAGAAATGCCAATGTTAAGAAAAGATAGTGTCTAGCAATCTAGAGATTCCTTGCAATTAATTAACTTCTATTACTTTTTAAGAACAATTTGCTTTCAGTTCAGATTAACGATTTACACACAGACCCAGTCTGATTTTCCAAGTGAACTACAAGCCCCATTTTCATTAAAATCCATTATACGGTATGTATCAAAAAGGGTGACTTTCCCAACAAGGAATGGACTGCAGTGATAAACTGCCCGGCCCTGTAAAATAAAACAAAGAATGATTCTAGGCTGAAGACCTGTCTCCGCCTTTCGTGAAGATGTAGCAAAAGAAAGAGGATGGGTTTATTTCCTCCCTGTAGTACTATAAAACTTGGGAGCACCTCAATTTTCCCACTCCGTGTAGCAGTTTTGATTTTCTGTGCTGTGATTTCTCCACTGTCTGACCACCCACTAGACCACAGTTCTCCATGGCTGTCCCTCACCCTCCTCTGAAAGCAGCAGAATGGTGACTTCTGAGAGCTCTGGAGACCTATTAGTAGAGAACCAAATCTGACACTTCCCAAAATTTCTCCCTCCTTGTTGTATTTAGCGTTATTTCTAGCAGGTCTCCAATTTTCCTTTGTATGTGGAACAATCACGTCTCGTGTCCACTGAACTAGCTACCTGGCTCAGGACTAAAAATTATCAACTTGTGTATCCCCAAACCAAAGAACAGACAATTTTTTGAGGGATCTGCTCGTGTTTAGCAATGTTATTTGACCTTACATCAAGTATAGATATGTTTTGTTTTGTTTTTTACTTTGAAAACACTCGCTCTCTCTGTCCGTTACTGCAGAGACAATGAGTTTACTGAAGAAAGTCACCAAAAATAAATAAAGCCACGATGAGCTTCAGTCAGAACCTGATCGTCATTACATCTCACAGTACACACAGCACTGCCAGCACACTGCCTTCTCTGTAGTCTTTTTATCCCATGACAAATCAGCGGGGGCAGCCAAAATAAAACCTAAATAAAAAGAAATGCTTTTGTGTTCAGAGGCATTATCACATCATTTAGCATCCCTGGTGCCACAACTCCATTAGTTTTAAGTATTATTGCAAGGATTGGTTCTTAAGTCACAATAAAGACTGGGAAAAAAAGCAATGCTGTTAGCTTCTGCTATTTTGTAACATTTGTTTTAGCATTTCCACAGCAAAAAAGCCCAGAAACCAACTGATCTGAGGGTACAGAATTAGGGTGATGGCCTTAACTGGTCCTACTGGGCTCCCAAAATCTCAAGTTGCCACTATCATGAGAAGTAATCGCATCTAAAGGTCTATTTCAAAAATTCAGTTCTAGGTGATACATCATTATCTGGGTTTTCTCCAGGAACAAAACTCTTTATTGGTCTTCATACACTCAAATAAACACCCATAAAGGTTAGACAAGCTCTGACTCGCTGGAGTCCACCTCGACAGAAATGCAGCTTCGTACTCTCCTTTTCCTGCCCTGTCCCTGAGCGCAGAAGCCCTTAACCGACCATAAAACCCCACACCACAAACCAGACACAGTCAGCTGTCCGAGAGCGCTGTTCATCTACAGATGACAAACTACTCAGCTGACGTGAGGAATGAGAGTTATCTCCATATTACAGAGAAAGAAGGGGAGGCAGAGGTCATTACACGGCATCAGACACTTGGTCCACTCAGCCTTGCTGCTGCCACGTGGGAGTGGGGACACCACCTCTGAGCTAAGAGGTTCCCAACATTTAATCCAGATTTCAGTCATAGTCTCCTGAAAAAAACATTCCCATTTTAAAAGCCAGCAGAAGAACCTGGCTTTAAGGAATGCAATGATGGGAAGAAGGCTGCTTGGAGCCTGCACAAGGCATTCATAGAATCATCTAGGTTGGAAGGGACCTTTAAGATCTAGTCCAACTGTCAGCCTAACACTGCCAAAACCACCACTAAACCATGTCCCTCAGCACCATGTCTACCTGTCTTTCAAATACTTCCAGGGATGGCGACTCCACCACTGCCCTGGGCAGCCTGTTCCAGTGCTTCACAACCCTTTTGGTGAATACATTTCTCCTAATATCCAATCCAAACCTCCCCTGGTGCAACTTGAGGCCGTTTCCTCTTGTTGTGTCGCTTGTTCCTCAGGAGAAGAGACCGACCCCCCCTCGCTACCCTCTCCTTTCAGGGAGCTGTAGAGAGCGATAAGGTCTCCCCTCAGCCTCCTCTTCTCCAGGCTGAACACCCCCAGTTCCCTCAGCCACTCCTCACCAGACGTGTGCTCCAGACCCCTCACCAGCTCCAGTGCCCTTCTCTGGACACGCTCCAGCACCTCAATGTTTTTCTTGTCATGACGAGCCCAAAACTCAACACAGCACTCGAGGTGGGGCCTCACCAGTGCCATGTACAGAGAGACGATCCCATTCATACCACCTCGTGCTGGATGTAGTCTTCAGAGTTGACTGACACACCCAAGGCAAAGTTAACTAAAGCACCCAGGTACGAGCAGGGAGCAGAGCCGTCGCTACCAGGCGACAGAAGGACTCTCAGAGCTAAACTAAGCTGTCAGAGACCTGTTTGCAGCCCCCCCAGAGCAAATCCCCTTATAAAAATACCATCAGGAGAGACAAAGTTACAATAAAATGGAAAATCTGAACCTTGATTAATAACAGTGGGGATTTATGACTTACAGTTACGTTCTGCCCATTCCCAACCTGCACAGAATTTATGACCGTTCAACTTCATCCATGACGACTTCATCCCTGGCAGTTGCGTAACGCACAGAGCAATTTCACACTGAGGTGTTAATGAATCGATGTCTCTGAAAAGCTTGGAAGTTATCAGATGAAAGGAGCTACCGGAATTCTCAGCAGTGGCATTACCCAATGTGCAATTACTGCTAATCCATCTGGTACTCAAAACACCTGGGACCCAGAAATGATCAAAATAAAGGCCAATTCCTTTCCTGCAAAATTTATTTATGGCTATTCTGCAGATCTCTAAAAATTAGCAGAGCTTAAAATTAAACTCTTCAGGAATACTCCACCAAAAAAAGTGTTCTGTGTATGACCTGGTGTCTGAAAAACATGCTCATCCGTGGGCTGACTTCCCTGCAAGACATCTACTCCAGCGCTACCAGGACTTTCCTTTCGCCATGCGCCTTCGGGGCAGCATGAAGACGCTGCAAGTGGTTGTGTAGCCACATCTGATGTGTCCGGACCAAAGAACCTCGTCTACATAACAGGAATAAATGAGGGTCCCGCACTGTAAAATTCACGACAGAATTTAGCTGAATGAAAAAATGCAGCTTACTGGTGAAGTTACTTCAAAACCATTATTCTTAGCTCTGTTCAGCAAACTGAAAAGGGTAATGGTTGAAATAAGCATTTCAGATTTCACTCCTTGAAATCATAGATGAAATTTAAATACTTTAAAAATCTCTTTTTTTCCCTTTTTCTATCTCTGGAGGAGACAGAAATTCACCTCTGTGCTCTAACTAGGACAACAGCTGTAGTTTCCCCAAATCACAAAATTTTAAATTGTACATCAGGTTTGCAAAAACCAAGCAAGAATGATCTAGCTAAAGCACGAAGCAGATTGTACTCCGACAGGAGTGGCCCAAACCAAAGAGAACTCCAGTTCAACACCAAAGGCTTTTCCCAGAAGACCTTTTAGCTAAACCACACAACATTTGTGTAAAAAAATAATTACGATAAAAAATTAACCCCCTTTCCTTTCAGATGTGCGTTCCTCTGATTGCTTGAGGGGGCAAACGGGGTCCAAAAAGCACTGTGTCATTCTGGGCTTTCTATCTTGGCTTTTAACAGCAAATACAAGATACAGAAATCGACTTTTTCATAGAATCCATGGAACGGTTTAGGTTGGAAGGGACCTTCAAGATCATCCAGTTCCAACCCCCCTGCCATGGGCAGGGACACCTCCCACCAGCCCAGGTTGCTCCAAGCCCCATCCAACCTGGCCTTGAACACCCTCAGGGATGGGGCAGCCACAGCTTCTCTGGGCAACCTGGGACAGGGGCTCGTCACCCTCACAACAAAGAAGTTCTTCCTAATATCTAATCTAAATCTCCCCTCTTCCAGTTTGAAGCCATTCCCCCTCGTCCCATCACTACATGCCCTTGTAAAAAGTCCCTCTCCAGCTTTCTTGTAGGTGCTCTTCAGATACTGGAAGGGGCTCTAAGGTCTCCCCAGAGCCTTCTCTTCTCCAGGCTGAATGCCCCCAACTCTCTCAGCCTCTCCTCACAGCAGAGGGGCTCCAGCCCTCACAGCATCTCTGTGGCCCCTTTTGTTCTCATCAAGCAACAGCTCTCCCGTATTTCAATCAAAAATTCATAAAGCTTTACGGAAGTAACCACATGCAGTCTCCGAAGTTTTTCAGGGCCATAATACAGTAACATGGTCTCGCGCCACAGAAGGTTTTCATCCTTGGATTTCCCCTGTTCCATACAGGGAAAGCCCTCACTAACGTATTTTCTGAACAGCTTCCATAGACAGATCACAAACTCAGAATTTGTCAAGCTTTCTTCCTCCCTTTTCCTCCACACCAAAAGCGAAGGATGCTTTTCTATTTTTGCCCTGTGCGTTTTTCCTCATCTTTTTTTTTTTTTTTTTTTTTTCAGCAGAGCAGTACTTGATCTACTTGAAATGAGAGCTGCTGTTATTACAGCACATTTTAGCTGCTGTGGCACTTCATTCCCCAACACCAACCGAGCTGCTGGAAAAGCACCAGCTCCTGCCCGGCAGCATCTCACCTTCAGATTGAAGGGATTTATAGCATCTGATAAGCCCAAGCATTAAACGTGGATCTCAGTGTGCAACTCGGGCTCCTTAAAGCATCCTAAGACTAAGCCGTTTTGTACTTAAGATGGTTAAATTAAATAAATGGATCCATTCTTCCCTTCCAGCTTTGCTAAACGCTCTTCTGACCAACAGGTTTTTGAGTGCCACAATACTCATGCTTCCTGTGGGGGGGATAAAAAAAGGAAAAGAAAAAGAAAAAAGAAAATCTATAAACTTCAATGCATCTAAGACCCATTTCAATCATATTTAATCTCTCATTTAGTGAATACAACACCTACAAACATTTGCAGAACGATCCATATAACAGGTTATCATGGAACTAATAAAAATTCAAAAAAATTAAAGTAAGCGTGGGGTTTTCTTGGCCCATGCTTCTACTACACCAGCTCCTTTCCTTCACTCTGAGTTGCCATCTGAAAAGATGACCTTCTGCTAACAAAGGAAGGTCGCTCGCCATCTCTAATCAACTTGTTGCACCCCTGTTCTGCTAACGAGGCACCACCGGGCGATGGCAATTCACAGCCAGTTCGAGTTCACAGAAGATTCCAAGTTGCCTTGGAAAGCAGGCGACGCGTTTCACAAGCCCCGTGTCCCCTCGCAGATCCCCGTTACAATAACCTGAACCAATCCGTTTGTCCGCCCGGGTAAAACGCGGGCAGCAGATCAGTCAGTCAACACGGCTGCCTGTAAGTTGGCTTTGGAGAGGTGGATTAATAGAAAAAAAATAACTTTTTCCCATATTTTTTTTTTAAATTCTGCTAAACAATTTGCAACCATCATAGGAAGATTTACAAAAGATATTCTAACTGAGTGCACCCTTGTAAAATTGTAGAATTAGGTAGATGTTAGCTAATAAACACAGCTTTACATGGAAACGGAGCTAAAAAAAGCCAAAAATTTCAAGTATACTAGATTGTCTTAAGAAAAAACACACTATTTTTGTTGGGTTTATGTTTTCAGGCCTGGAAAGCACGGTAGCGGAATTGGCTGATGGGTAAGATGTAAAATTATTTGGTTCGGTGACACGATGTGAGAAATAGAAGTGGAATTCCCCAGAGTACCTGCCACACCTGGCACCGGGCGAGACCCGCTAAAATTGAAATTCCTCAAATTTATCATCTTCCTTCTTAGGACTGCTCCAAAGATTCCTCAGCTTGGAAGAGCCTTGGAAGAGTGGAGTAGCTTCTTGCGGTGTGTTAGCCAGACCCCCCCCACTCAGCCGTTCTCTCACTCAACAGGACAGGGGGCAGAAAATAAGATGGAAATGGTTGCAAGTCAAGAAAAAGACATGGAGATCACTCAACAATTACCATCACAGGCAGAATAGACTCAACTATATTATTTTTTAATTAAATTATTAAAGAGAATTAACAATAACCTGATAACCTGCTCTATAAATCCACATTTTTATAATTCTACTGTCATTTCACCGTAAGTGTACTTATTAACAAAAGTTCTACTTTAGACTTCATAGAACACCAGTTAGATAAACAATACATTCCCAGGTCCATACACAAGATGTGCTGACTTTTGTCCATGTTAAAATTTTGTGTAACACTACGGCAAGCTCAAGAAAAATCAAAAATAACTATCTTCCAGTCCAACATCAACTCCTCAAATGGCAGGAAAACCCATGCTTATTCTTTGCCCAGTATGAAATCAGCACTTTTTGCCAACTTCTTAACCCACATCCACCAGCCATGCTCACCATCTCTTTGGAAAAGAGCCAGATGAGCAGATCTACACCAGGTCTGCTGGCGTATCTCAAGAGGAAACGGCCTCAAGTTGCGCCAGGGCGGGTTTACATTGGATGTTAGGAAAAAAATTTTCATGGAAAGGGTTGTCAAGCACTGGAACAGGCTGCCCAGGGAAGGGGTTGAGTCACCATCCCTGGAGGGATTTAAAAGACATGTAGATGCGGCGCTGAGGGACATGGCTTAGTGGTAACTTGGCAGTGTTAGGTTGGCAGTGGGACATGATGACCTTAAAGGTCTTTTCCAACCTAGACAATTCTACAATTCTACAATAAGACTTGCTGTCGTTCCCGCTGTATTTAACATTTAGCGTGACCTCACCGTGAGTACCGTGTGCAGTTCTGGGTTCCACCGTTTAAGACAGATGTTCAGTTCCTTGAATGCATCCAGACAAGGACAACAAAGCTGGTAGAAGGGCTGGAAGGAATGTCCTGCGAGGAGCGGCTGAGGACACTGGGATTGTCTAGTTTGGAGAAGAGGAGGCTGAGGGGTGACCTCATTGCTTCTACAGCTTGTTGAGGAGGGGAAGTGGAGAGGGAGGGGCTGAGCTCTTCTCCCTGGGATCCTGTGATAGGACACGTGGGAATGGTTCAAAGCTGTGCCAAGGGAGGTTCAGACTGGACATTAGGAAGCATATCTTTACCGAGAAGGTGGTCAAACACTGGAACAAGCTTCCTAGAGAGGTGGTTGATGCCCCAAGCCTGGCAGTGTTTAGGAGGCATTTGGACAATGTCCTTAATAACATGTTTTCCCTTTTGGTCAGCCCTGAAATTGTTAGGCAGCTGCACGAGATGATCGTTGTAGGTCCCTTCCAACTGAACTGTTCTATTCTAAAACACAACTCAGGTCTTGTGATGCAATACTCAAAAAGAATAAATAAGTCACTGAAAACTCATATGACATCATAAATCTCTGCTTATACTCTAACAGAAATAATAGTGTTCAGCAATATGGGGAATCTTCAACATGCTCCATGAGAACATGGGTTAAATACAAGAACTAAACTTAAGCAGCGCTTCCATTAAGAAATGAGCTAAAACAACTTTGTTGGCTTGATGAACATAACACAAGTTAGAAGTACTTCATTATCATGGAATGGAATTAACACTGTTCTCAGCTATTCAGCGTAAGTTCTTGCAAATGTCAAAATTTTTATGTTCCTTCAGGTTGTATTTGAACCGAAGGAAAGGAGGAGCTGGAGACATGTGAAATTTCTGACAGGCTGTTGATTTCCCGTATGGATGAAGCATGTTTGAAAACTCAAAACTTGACTGATCTGCTGAAGCACATTCTCTGACAGACAATATAAAATCAATGCATCGCATATTAAGAGTTTTTGTGGCGTGTAAGAGTTTTTGTTTGCGTGGGAGGTAGGGGGGGCAGAGGGGGGATTGCTTTATTTTCTGTCATCGAAAATGAACAGCCTTACCTTAAGGTTTTTATAAACTGTCATCTTTAATCAGACACACACACAGTGAGATTGTCAGTTCTCATAAAGCATCGAGGGGGGTGGGGGGGAACCAAAACACAAAAGGCACAAAATGTGAAGCTGTTCCCCATCCCTTTCCCGTACCGGTGCCCCGCTTCCGCGACGGCCTCAGTCACAACCAACCCCTTCCCTCAGCAGTGTCACAACAAGAAGCTTTTCTGAAATGTGTCTTTATCATTCAGCGACGCCGACTTTATGAGAGCTTGTCAAAGAGGAAAGAGTTAGGATTCGCCTGCAAGAAACATTCATTCCCGCTGTTGACAGATATAAAGTACTAAATGTCAACAGCAAGGGACTCGTCAGCTAAATGTCTTCTAAACACTCATTAAACTGAGGCGGAGTGAGGGGGAGGGGAGAAAAAAATTCAGGAGGTGGGTGTCAAATTGCTCCCTTAAGATTTCGATTCAGGTCAACTGAAGTAAACAGCGAGTGTATGAAAAGTTGCATCAAGCATCTGTCACGCTCAAGGATGAGTGAGTATTAATGATTCCCAAATAAAGATGGGAATATTAAGCACGGTGCTGACTACCGGCACTGGAACGAGAAGCAGGAGGAGCGATGTCCCCCGGTCCGAGTGCCGGCCGGCCGGCCACAGCGCCGAGCCTGCGGAGAGGCACCGTCTCCCTGCCTGGGCAGTCTCCCTCACAAGGGAAGACATCGCCTCCCTTGCAAAAGCACGATTTACATTAACTACGCGATTATTTTTCCCTTCTCTTTGAAGAGAAAGGATATGCCCGAATGTAAGACTTAAAAACCTGAATTTATAAAATCTGGATGGTTATATTTTTAAGGGGTCACTGACTTTAAAAGTTTGCAAATAATGTTTTCCTGCATATGTAACAGCATCTCAGACTTTTTCTTTTACTTAACTGCTTATCCTCTGGGTATTATTCAACAATTATATTATTATTATATTATTAGTATTATACAAACTTTAAGCAGTTAATATTACTAAGTTCCCTCTCCCAGCTTGAGCCAGTTTTATGAATTTCTGCAAAAACAAGCATTTTAGGTTTGATTTCAAAAAGCTCTCATTATTTAGCACTATCTTTGCCTTAAGATTATTTGCCATTTTCCCTGTACTTTAATAATAACATATACCCCTTAGACTGATAAAATACCGCATAATTTTCTTTACATACTCGGTATCATTTAACATACTCTAAACACACTAAATGTAACTAACAATAATCTAATTTTTTTTTGCTTCCCCAACACCACATTCCCCATATTATCAAATATTCATTTGATAGTACACAACTACAAGATATTGCAGCATATTTTACAATCAAATTAGTGGTTTATTATTACAGCTGTACAAATATACTATTAAAAGGGATGATCAGCGAGGTACAGAGGGGTTCTTAGTTATAGACACAGTTTTGTATCAATTAGTGTTATGTAGTTACGAACAGCGCTGAGCTGCAGCGGCAGTTGATGCTCGCAAAGCCCAAAGGACTCAGATGTTCCACAGGAACCGAGGACAACTCTGCCATCCCCTCCCAACATTTCAAAGAGAAACAGTGGATTTAAATTCTACGTACAGTACCTTTTGTCTTGCCATATCCTGAATTAAATAGAAGCTTGACATGATTATTCCCAAAGCATGGAAAGCTAAACCATCCCTGCGTGGATGTAGCTACTCTGGACGTTGTGTACCTCCCTCCCAAGGACAGGTTACCAGTGGGGTCTGAAACTTGACCTTCAGCAGCTCAGAGCTGATTGCCACCAGTTGGTGAGGAACACGCTGCTATCAACAGGCAGCAAAACTAAATTGCTAGCCTCCTTGATTAGTCCCGAAAGCATTTATTTTATTTCTTAAAAGAGCAATCACTCTTTCCTTAGCATTAACAAAACTGGAAGAGAAACAGGAAATTCCAAAAATGCTATCAAGTAAAAAGCGACTGCTTCAAATGACGGAGACCAGTATAAATTAACATAATCACTTAACTATTAAATTAAAATGGCAAATCATTACCTGCTCGTTCCCCCCCACTCCGACCAACCTGAAATACCAAGAACCAGCAAACACTGCCGTGCCTTGGGACCACGCGCACACCGCAGCGGGAAACTTTAGTCTTTGCATCTCAAACAACACCAGCAGAGCCAAATCAGTACGTCTGCCTTTTTTTTTTCTTTTTTTTTTTTTTTTTTTTGTGGTACTCTGATAAATCAACACTTTGTTTTTCTCTTTCTTACTCTCAAGACTTTGGAATGGAAGGCAGTGATTAGAGCGCTTCTTCCCAGCCAGGATGCTGCAGGACAGACACTGCCCGGTCAGTAGAGGGGTAATGGTGCTGAGTCAATGTAGCCTCTATGGTCCACTTCTTCGCAAGGACACGATCTTGCTTAGAAGCGAATCAATGAACACTCTGTTTTCTCTTCCATCCTACAACCTTTTTAATTGCTGCTTGATCTTAATGAAGTGTGGCTGACATTAATAAATGGATACCCTCGTGACCTTAACACCCAATAGCCAAACAACATTCAACCGAGCTAGCACCAGCCATGCTTTCACGATTCCAAACGCCATCATCCCCTCCATCTCCGGTCCCTCCTGCCCCTCCCCCTGAAGCCTCAAGACTGCAGACATCTGTTCTTCAATTGTCTGGTAATAAACATACTCTATAAAGCATATGTAAGATGATTATTACCCTCAAGAGCCAAGTGCCTTTCAAATGCCAGCTGCAACAAATAAACAACAACAACAACAACAACAAAATCCCCACCAAACAAATGTTACAACAGACATCACTCAGGCTGTTCCATATTCCACAACGTAAGGGCTTCGGTATCGGTCCCGCGCGTTCCCTTGCTCCAACGGGAGACGTTAGTCCGCAGCCCCGTAACACCGGCGCTTTCAGGATCCACACAGGCGCTGGTTAGCAGCGAAGGATGAAGAAAGCAACTGGACTCTTTTGGTAACTTTTATACTTTGACACCTCCCGCAATATGTAATTAAGGAAGATCAGATGTGTATTCCTCTTCAATTTGTAAGTGCAATTAGTTTTCATATGTAGTTAGTAAAATCTATTCCCAGGAATCATCTCCGCTAGAATACCCACTTGCCTTCCAAAAATTCACTCTTCATTTATTACGTGTGCGGTGGTGTCATTAAGTCCTGGTAATTAATCTGGGGCTTGGTGCGTCTCAATTGTCCTAGTGGAAATTAGGGACCCACATCCCAAACGGTGCAACATCTCACTTCCCAACTCTGGCTCGTTGCTCTGAATGAATCTGAGGGCAAAAAAACTTTGAAAACCCTTCGTATGTATTTGCCCTTACACTCTCCACGGTTGTAGGTTCAGAGTTTCTCGAAACAAACCGTCGTTACTGGAGATCCGGGGGTTAATTTACAGCCCCTGAAAGCCTGCTGACTCTGTGTGCTTCAAAAAGATCTGGAGCCAAGCTTAGTCTCAATTTTTAAATTAAAAACGATTAAAAAAAGAGGCTATTATAACCAATAAACTGAAGAGTGTGATTGTGCAACTCTCTGATGTGATAGACAGTGACACTTTTCATATCAGTAGTATAAAAGAGAGAAACTCAGACTGATGCATATGAATGCTCTGGTTACGACTCCCCACCTAACCTTACTCTGCTGAATTACATTTGAAAGCCATCACTTCATGCGATGCTTAGGCTTTAAATCATCACGCCAGTGTCTGCTTTCTCAGCGATCCAGTTAGCTTAATACTTTCAGAAGCACTCAGCTTCCTAATAAAATCAGCCGGGCCATACAGCGCTAAAACTTATCTGTCAACGTGTTTATGTGAACTTGATAAAAATAAGAAAAAAAAAAAAAAAAAAAGCCTTCAAAATAAAATATTGATCATCTTGAATTCCAAACAGATTCATTTTAAGCCTGTACGAGTGACATCGACAAACGATGATTGAGGCAGCCCATAAAGAACCTCGACAACAAACGGAAAATAAAGCAAAGTCGGAACTTCACACCTCTGCAGCAATTACCTCCTCGAGAGCTTGACACTGAGTACAACAACGTCCAGAAAAGGGCAACAAAGATCTAACCAACAAGGAACGCACATATAAAATGATGTGCTAGAAATTATTGCAAACATCAGTATTTTAGCAAATCCACCATATTCGGCATTTTGCAGCCACAGCCAGCATCGCACAGCCAGCGTTAGCAGGAGTCAATGGGCGAAGCCAGTTTGCTGGTAGGACTGGTCATTGCTATCAACTCCCATCAGAACAGAATTCCTTGTCGGGAATTATTATCAGCAAAAGAAATCCAGTCCTACGGTCATCCCAGATACACTGCATCCCACACATGCCAGAGTTGAGGATCATGAGTTCAGAGAATCATAGAATGGTTTAGGTTGGAAGGGACCTTCACAATCATCGAGTTCCAACCCCCCTGCCATGGGCAGGGACACCTCCCACCAGACCAGGTTGCTCCAAGCCCCGTCCAACCTGGCCTTGAACACCTCCAGGGATGGGGCAGCCACAGCTTCTCGGGGCAGCCTGCGCCAGGGGCTCACCACCCTCAGGGTGAAAAATTTCTTCCTAATATCTAACCTAAATCTCCCCTCTTCCAGTTTGAAGCCATCCCTCCTTGTCCTATCATTACATCTAAGATAGCATGGACTCACACATTTACTCCGTCGATCGCTACAGTAAAAGCACATTAAAAAAAGTTTCTACAGTCTTCACTGACACCCAAACTCACCCCATTCCGCAGCAAGGACAGGGTAAGTTGGGTCACGGCGTATTTTCATTCTCTCGATGCAGTTATTGATGAACTACTCAACGCAAGGAAGTTAAGATGCTGCAGATGGTTGGCACGAAAAAGATATTGTACGCAGATACCTTAATCTTGATGCAATTATTTTTTATGAAGCAAATTATTTCCACTGCCTATCTTGCAAGCTGGTAATGAAAGTGAAGTGTTTGCGAGAAGTGCTATTTAAAGCAGAGCACTCATGTTTGACTCGGATGGCAGAAAAGGGGGAAAAATTAAGCAGGAAGGCAAACAGAAAGAAAGAAGTATTTTCACCAGTTTCTAAATCGATGTGAAGTACCTCATCAATAAAAATAAGAGCATCACCACTCCCTCGTGTGCTTGACAGAAACCTCTAAATTCATTAAAGATGAACATGCTGAAGCCCATGTCAGAGTGGTCATACTCTGAATACCATACTGCATCTTAGCCAGCGGCCACCTTTTCTCATAATAAAACGGCTGAAAACTAGAAATTATGCCCTAGCAAATTTATTTTTAGCACATTTCTTCCATTTTAGAAGAGAGAGAGGTTGAGACAAAACGTGCTTATGAAATTACCCATTTCATTACGGGCACCCAGCAATAAATGAAGAGCAGACAACGTACGCAACCCTTTTTTTCAAGGAAAGATGTGAAAAACCGTAACAAATTTTAATATGTCCTCACAATTGGTGCTGTTCTGAAGATTATTCCAATAGCTACTGTCACGACATCAGGAATTTACATTCGGAGGAATTTACGTACTTTCCTCCTGCATTTTTACATCCTGAGAAGTCACAAATGACCACAGCTCTCAGCTACCAAGATGGCAGTCAGAATATTCCTTCATCTGGGGATGACATTCCAATTACTTTTTTATTACTATTTTATTCTTGCTTGTGGCCTGTTGCCTAAGTGACTCACGATTGTGAGTAATACAAACAGAGACAAGCTGGGAACCGCTCTTTCAAAGGTGCTGCCACTGAATGGGGAGTGACACGTCTGACGAGAAGGGAAAACCCTACAAGGAAAAAGCAGAGGTGGAAGACTGACATAAACCGAGAAAAACACCTTATTATTGAATTCCGGCAAAACTAAGGAGACCAACTGTTAGACTGCAATGTAAAAAGAGCAAAATTAAAGTAGCAGAGGTGAGCGACTCGGTGAGAAGAGGCTTATTATAGACTTGCTCTGTTTTAAAGTCCCAGCAGTCCTCGATGAGCTGTGAAGTTTTTAGTAATCGGCACGGCGCTTTAGATCGGGCGTTTCGTTTTCTGTCTGTCCATACTTCTTTTATCGAAGAATGAACTTACCTCGCAGTTCATAAAGTATCCTTCTGACTTCTTAATAAGCATAACAGACAGTCAGCCATAAACAATTGGTGACAGGGGGCAACTAAATTTTTCCCAACTTGGGTCAATGACTAATTACGCCGTTCAATAAAAAGGGGACACCGCTTGCAATGCCATCCCACTCGGCGCGCCAGTTAATTTTGAAAAAAAAGATTAAAGAGCGTCAGCAACAAGCTCAACTAGTGGTTATTTTTAACACGTGCACACATCAACACCTTTACAGCAAACCCATTGCTGTGGGACGTTATCTCAGAAGTGGCAGTGTGCCCATAAAGACAGTAAGTTAATTCTATTTATTCTAATTATTTGCACCTGTAGAAATACGTAGAAAAGCTTTACTTACCTGAGGAGGGGATGAAAGATGATGGTAATGTTTCTGGCTCCTGGTTTGCAGACAAACTTGGATCCGCCACCTTCAATTAAGTTATCATCTGGTCCCCCTGGAAAATAACACAAAACAAGGTGTCTAACGGGCCTGAACACGCCTGGAATTTTAGATAGTAAGTGATAATTAAACATTAGGTCTGTCTGTAAATGCTTAATTTCTGGTGAAGGATCAGTAATTAACATAAAGATTTTTTTTCTCTTTCTATTTTCCTTCTGCTCAGAGACTGTACTCCTAACGCACTGGGAACAGTACAGACAGTATTACACATCGCTTTAAGCCCCTCTTTCCACAGTTAGCGACAGTATTGCAGGAAGACTGGGAAGCACAGGTCCCCTACGGCACAGGACCCAGTTTCAACTGCAGAAGAGTTTCCCAACCATATGGGATGAATTTCCCAGGTTGGCTGAAGTCCAATATACTGGACTGGAGGTGCTAATACCATACCCATCACACAGACCAGAGGTTCCAGATACCAGTAAGAGACTTGAGCCTCACGGTTCTTTGAAGTGTCACCCCACTGACAAATCACAGAATCATAGAATGTTTTAAGTTGGAAGGGACCTTCAAGATCATTGAGTTCCAACCCCCTGCGATGGGCAGGGACACCTCCCACCAGACCAGGTTGCTCCAAGCCCCATCCAACCTGGCCTTGAACACCTCCAGGGATGGGGCAGACACAGCTTCTCTGGGAAACCTGTGCCAGGGCCTCACCACTCTCAAAGTGAAAAATTTCTTCCTAATATCTAATCTAAACCTCCCCTCTTCCAGTCTATAGCCATTCCGACATGTCCTATCAGTACATACCCTTGTAAAAAGTCCTTCCCCAGCTCTCCTGTAGGCCCCCTTTAGGTACTGGAAGGCCACAACAAGGTCTCCCCAGAGCCTTCTCTTCTCCAGGCTGAACAACCCCAACTCTCTCAGCCTCTCCTCATAGGAGAGGTGCTCCAGCCCTCGGATCACCTTCGTGGCTCTCCTCTGGCCCCACTCCAACAGGTCCATGTTTACCCTATGTTGGAGGCTCCAGAGCTGGAGGCAGTACTCCAAGTGGGGTCTCACCAGAGCAGAGCAGAGGGGCAGAATCACCTCCCTGGAGCTGGTGGCCACACTTCTTCTGACGCAGCCCAGGATACAGCAGGCTTTCTGGGCTGTGAGCGTGCATTGCCAGCTCACATTGAGCTTCTCATCAATCAGCACCCCCAAGTCCTTCTTCCTGGGGGTCCTGGGGACCTCCAGCCTGAAGTTTCAGTGACTTCAGCAGCTTTTGGAACAGCCCAAACCCAAAGAAACAGCTCTGAAATTGCACACGAGCACTCACTTAAATTATCCTTTCTCAAAAGCACAAGGGCCTTCACCTTGTGTAACAAACACCCAAGGCCTTGGCCACATGGACGAGATGTATTTTGAAGCACATCATGCTTGGAAAGGTTTTTAAGAGCAGCGCTTCACTGAATTTTGCTGCTTCCATACTACTGTATGGAAGGCTCCAACGCCTCTGATGATGCCACCATTCAATCCCTTGGAAGGTAGCTAAACTTTGATTGCCAGTGACATGACATTTTAACTTATTTATTACATTTAACACTATTGGGTCTCTCAGGAGTCCATGTCCTATCCAGAATCTTGTCGTTTACCGGTAGAATTCTCTGTTGCCCGAGTTCCAGTTGCTTACAAACAGGCTCTCAGCTACGTGAAAAATAAACTTGCTGAGTTTGGCCCACTCCTTGGGAGTAAAACACAAGCTCAGAGAGCATAATTTATACACCTCAGGCCCAGACTGAACAACTTTGAACATGAAAAACACCCACCTATGAGTCATTACATCAGAACCAAAGATACTTCCATAGGCAGCTCCGAACACCAAAATACTTTAAATCAGGATATTAAGAGAGAAAAAAGGGGGGAGGGCAAATCTCAGTTTCGTGAAACCCATTCTATAATTTCCTGACAGTAACAAAGTCCACTTGTTACCCTTCCAGAAGAAAACATGTTTAGAAGAACAAGCCAGATGTCCCACACATAAGAAAAGGACACCTTTAGAAAAAAAAAATCTCATTTTCAAATCAGCAGCAATTCCGCACATAATCCCTTGCATTTCGGTCGAGCTCCCTTGTCACAAAGTGCAGACCATGATCTTAATGGTATCATTTGACAAGTAACCCCCTCAAGTATGTTTTTTGGGCTAAAAACATCAAATAATCCCATATACGAACTTGGGCAAAGTCTTTATATCCCAAATGTTATCAAGTCCTTCTCATCTTGCATGTGAACTCTCCTTAATGATTGAATAATAATAAATACAGAACCTAATCACATTATTACGATAGCTTTATAGGCAGGAAAATGACAAAGTACTTGAAATCAAAACACCACCAGCAGATTATTGAATTTTTTGACCCTGACGTCTGCCTGCCTCCAAACTAGAAGAAGAATGTCTCCAAATTAGAAAGTGCAGGAGGAGGAACCCAACCAATGAGTACGTGACTCCAATCTTCTTTTCAAAGTGAAGTTTACGTTCTTTAAGCCATTACCTGCAACCAATTTACATCAAGAAAAAAAAAAAAAAAAAAAAAAAGGTCTTTGATGACTGATTTAATTGACCCTCCTGTGAGCAACCTCACAGCAACGCACAAGGATCAAGCAGGTGACCAAGGCCAGTTCTTCCATACCCTAAACGGTCCCTCAAGGTCACAGAATCCCAGACTGGTGAGGGTTGGAAGGGCCCTCTGGAGCTCCCCCAGTCCCACCCCCTGCCAGAGCAGGGGCACCTCCAGCAGTTGCACAGGACGGCGTCCAGGCGGGTTTGGGATGGCTCCAGAGTGGGAGACTCCCCCACCTCTCTGGGCAGCCTGTGCCACTGCTCTGCCACCCTCACAGAAAAGAAGTACCTCCTCAGGTTTACATGGAACTTCCTATGGTCAAGTTTGTGCCCGTCTCCTCTTGCCCTGTCACTGGGCACCACTGAAAAAAGACTATTCCCATCCCCCTGGCACCCTCCCTTTAAAGATTTATGAGCACGGAGAAGATCCCCCCTCAGTCTTCTCTTCTCCAGACTAAAAGGCCCCAAGTCCCTCAGCCTTTCCTCGTAAGAAAGATGCTCCAGTTCCTCATCATCTCTGTAGCCCTTTGCTGGACCCTCTCCAGCAGTTCCCTGTCCTTCTTGAACTGGGGAGTCCAGAACTGGACACAATACTCCAGATGCAGGAGCGTTCTGTACAAGAATTGACCGCAGTGGGGTAGATTCCCCAGTAAAAGGGACAACTGGAGCTGGAAATCCATGCAAACTCCGGATATCTGCATCCATGGAATTTCCACATGCTGACTCAGCTCCCCAAATGCACTGTTAGGACACAGAGCTCAACAGATCCTACAGTACCATAAGGGACTCGCGAATCACAAAGAAGCGGCTCAGAACAGAGTTTATAAAACTTCACTCACTGTAATTAGAAAGAGGCAGCTGTTAAAAAAAAAAACTCAACACGCAAACAGTTCAGGAACTTCATTTTGCATTTGAAAAAGTGAACTCGAACCATGTGACAATTTAATCGGGGGGGGAAGAGGAGCAACTTCTAGGAAAAGAAAATTATTCATTTCCCCTATTAATGTCAGACCCTGCAATTTCCAGTGGGGTCTGTGTCTTAACTGACTTATTGAAGAATTCATCCAAGCATGAACTACTGAGGCATGAACCGGGAAATCCAGGCTCAAATTAAGAAAGGGGCGTTATTCTCGTTACATCAAGTCACCCTGCGCTAATCAATATTATTGACTGGGACGAACTCCGTGCCAAGGAATAAAACGAGCTGTCTTACCTGCTTGGCCAAATCGTGTGAGATTCGGGGAGAAAACACCAGCGCCGAGAGAAAAATATGCTTTTACGTCTTCTCCGCTCTTAGCTTTCAATTAATACTAATGAATGCTCTGCACGTAGGTGTAAGCTATGAGGAAACGTAATTTTGTTTGTATTTAAACACTTTACCTTGAAAAATAGACTCAGATGTAAGTCTTATTCCTGGTGATGCCCTGTACATGCCAATAACAACTCAGCACTGCAACAGCTTCTTCTACTCCCAGCAGTGCGCACGGCACCTTCACGTCTCTCCCACCCCTTCGGAGCCTGAGCCAAACTGCCATCACCCAACACCAGCGCAGCTCCACTGCTTCACGGCCACAGCACACACGAGCAAATGCTGCCGTTCACCACAGTGTACGACACAGTAGTTTTGGAGAAAAGCCCAAACTGGAGCCAGAGAGACCTTTGCCTGGATGTTCCAGTGCAACTATCTAGTGGGGACTCTCCATGGCTACATCAACGTGCAAATGTGCATTTATCCTCACCGGTAAATATGACACCTCCACTGCAGATGATGCCCTGTGCTGGAGAGACAACAGGTATCTCCATGAAAACACACCATGAATATCCCTTCATCCTCATTGATCCCTACCAAGAGCATCTGTTGGCGGTGTTCAGCCTGGAGAAGAGAAGGCTCCGGGGAGACCTTAGAGCCCCTTCCAGTCCCTAAAGGGGCTCCAGGAGAGCTGGGGAGGGACTCTTGATCAAGGAGGGGAGCGATGGGACAAGGGGGAAAGGTTTTAAACTGGAAGAGAGGAGATTAGATGAAATATTAGGAAGAAATTTTTCACTCTGAGGGTGGTGACGCACTGGCACAGGTTGCCCAGAGAAGCTGTGGCTGCCCCATCCCTGGAGGTGTTCAAGGCCAGGTTGGACAGGGCTTGGAGCAACCTGGGCTGGTGGGAGGTGTCCCTGCCCAGGGCAGGGGGGGTGGAACTGGATGATCTTCAA
This sequence comes from Charadrius vociferus, assembly GCF_000708025.1. Lineage (NCBI taxonomy): Eukaryota > Metazoa > Chordata > Aves > Charadriiformes > Charadriidae > Charadrius > Charadrius vociferus. The sequence continues at coordinate 11,686,096 of NW_009647856.1, read as the reverse complement.
GGTCCCTTCCAACCAAAGCCATTCTATGATTCTATGATTCTCTGATCTCTTCCAGGGCGGTGAATGATCATTCATCTGAAGAAACCAATACCAGGCAGCTCCACAGAAAACAGGGAGGAGATGGAGAAGGAGCGCAAAAAATGCCGGTTGTGGAGTTGTTTTTTTTCCCTCCTCATAAAGATGATTATCAGAGAAGCACTTTGCATAGTCTCTCCAACAAGAACTACACGTGGAAATACTGTACCGCTGGGCTGTCTCAAACATGCTCCACATCCACATGAGCAGACTCAGGGAGAAGAAATCTCTTCGCCTTATCAGGGAGAAGGAGGTGTAAAGCCGAATTCCCAGTGAGCACTGAAGATTTTCAACTGTATGTAAGTGCTCAACTTCATTGCCATGACAGCTCCCTACAAGCACCGACTACGGGACCGACAATCCACGCTCACTGAAGCACAAGAGCACTCCAGTAACCATCTGGACTGAGCGTACGTCAGTGCTTCAGCAACACCACATTACAGAAATGTTTCATTTGGGTTGCACAGTTTGGGGGATTTTGTAGGTTTTTTCACAGAATCTCAGAATGGTGGGGGTTGGAAGGGACCTCTGGAGCTCCCCCAGTCCCACCCCCTGCCAGAGCAGGGGCACCTCCAGCAGTGGCACAGGACGGCGTCCAGGCGGGTTTGGGATGGCTCCAGAGGGGGAGACTCCCCCACCTCTCTGGGCAATAGCAGTTCTCTGGAAACCAAGTTTAATTAATTCCAGAATTAATTAACTATTTAGTTAGTTCAACAGAACGGCTTGATTCCGAAATGTTGTTATGTTTGGCAGACATAATGAAAAGTCACCAGCCTTTTGCAACATGCTTAAATCATTGCGGGGGGATATTTGTTACTTTTGTTCAGTATTGTTTCCAGACTCTCGGAAAAACACATTTATGGAAAGATTTCCATAAAATTGAAAAAAAAATTGTCAGTCTTTAGGTTGGAGTGACTAAACAGTGAAACCTCATCACCCTCTACAACTACCTGAAAGGAGGTTGTAGAGAGGTGGGGGCTGAGCTCTTCTCCCTGGTGACAAGTGATAGGACGAGAGGAAATGGGTTCAAGTTATGCCAGGGGAGGTTTAGATTGGGTATTAGGAAACATTTTTTCACTGAAAGGGTTATTAAACATTGGAATAGGCTGCCCAGGGAGGGGATGGATTCGCCATCTCTGGAAGTGTTTAAAAAAAGGGTAGATGTGGTATGTGGGGACATGGTTTAGAGGTGGTTTTTCAGGGTAGGTTGATGGTTTGACTTGATGATCTTAAAGGTCCCTTCCAAGCTCAGTGATTCTATGATTCTATGTGGTCTCACCAGGGCAGAGCAGAGGGGGAGGATGACCTCCCTCGACCTGCTGGCCACACTCTTCTTGATGCATTCCAGGATGCCATTGGCCTTCTTGGCCACCGGGGCACATTGCTGGCTCATGGGCACATTGCTGGTTCATTTTTGTTTTACTGTAAGGGAAGAAACTATAATAGCCACATTTCACAGGCACAAGGAGAAAACCTCAAACTTTCACAGCTGTCACAAAGTCCTATTGTAGCAGTTCCTTCTTGAGAGCACCGGCTTGCTGATTTAATCTGTCTCGTAATAAATTATGAAGGGGGAAAAAAAAAAGAAAAAAAAAGAAAAAGAAAAACTTTGAGGTGAAGTGAAATTTGTCATACAGTTAATGATATCCTCACGCTGTGCTGGCAATGAAGTGTGCCCACCTGAACACCGCTGCGAGTGGGAGTCAGCGACGGGTCCATTAGTAACGCAGATGAATGTTTCTGAAATGGAGCCTAAAATGTCATGCTTCAATATGAAAAAGCGTTAGATTACCGAGCAAGCGAGAATCTCTGCACGCATTTAAAGTCTGAACAAATGTTAAGAGGGCTTCAAGTTTTCTATTCAGCCTACTAGTTTAAAAATCTAAATATTGGCCGTGGATACCCCAGTTTTACCACTGATGTCCCATTATCTACATACACAGGAGGTCTCAGAAGGATGATGGCAAGCTGGAGCGGGGCCAGAGGAAAGCCACGAGGATGATACAAGGGCTGAAGCACCTCTCCTATGAGGAGAGGCTGAGAGAGTTGGGGCTGTTCAGTCTGGAGAAGAGAAGGCTCCAGGGAGATCTTATTGCCGCCTTCCAGTACCTAAAGGGGCTCCAGGAGAGCTGGGGAGGGACTTTTTACTGGGGCATGTAGTGATAGGATGACAGGGAATGGCTTCAAAACGGAAGAAGGGAGCATTAGACTAGATACTAGGCAGAAATTTTTCACTCTGAGGGTGGTGAGGCACTGGCTCCGGTTGCCCAGAGAGGTTGTTGAGGCCCCATCCCTGGAGGTGTTCAAGGCCAGGCTGGACGTGGCCTTGGGCAACCTGGGCTGGTGGGAGGTATCCCTGCCCATGGCAGGGGGGTCGGAACTCGATGATCTTCAAGGTCCTTTCCAACCTAAACCATTCTATGATTCTATGATTTCTTCTCCCAGAAGGGATCTCCCCAGAAAAAAAGGAGTTTCTTCTGCTGTGAAGTAACTCAAGTTCAAAGTTGCACACCAGAATGTGAGCTATACCTGGACTTCCCTAAATTACTCCATATGGAACACACACGGAAGCACATGATAGAAGTGTGAAGGATTAGCATTCTTCATAAAGTGCTTTGAGAATGAATTAAACTTCTTCTCGCTATTCCTATACCTATTTTGTGTACTGAAACCGCACCAAAGGCAAACTTTCAGTTACATACACGCCATCACACAACTCATGGCTCCTCACTTAGAGACAAAAACCTGTAACACACCACAAGGAGTCTCCCGATCCATCATTTTGCAATTAAGGCAATGCTGGTTACTTTCTATAACCAAGCACTGCCACGTCTACAGAAAAAAACTTGATCCTATTTTGTAAAGAAAGATCACACTGAGAAATATCCCGTGATTTCCTCGTTTATCAAGGTAACTTCTCTACCACTAAATTAAAAAAACCCCAACAACCAACCAACCCCTCAAAAACAGAGGCAATACCAGCGTTTATATTTCTTTTTCCTCGATTATTGCGGTTTTGCTTAAATTTGAAATTTTGGTTGGGGTTTTGTTTTGTTTTGTTGTTTTTTTTTAATTAAAACAATTTTCTCCATAAATGTTCAAGATTTAAACGGAATGTTTATATGAAGGAGGTGAAGACATCAGAGAGGTGGCAGCTCAGTATCTTGTAAGAGGCTCCCTGTACCTTTTAAAATCATAGTAAGCAATAAAGTAATATATTTTTTAAACAACAATGTAAGGAAAGTTCTCTTTGTTTCTAATCAGAGTACTCTTAAAAGGTGACATTTCTTACACTGTCACCTCAGAGCACCATAACACATTACCTAATTGTTTCAGAGCTGTATTTGTCTTAATGCCTTTCATCCTCAGCCCAGATATGCTTTAAATCCTATCAGACAGAAAGATATTTGGCTAAGAAGTAAAGCCCTTTCCAAAACAGCCAAGAATTATTAATTTAGCCTCAACGGAAACTGCAAACACCTCCAAACCATGAGGACCGGAGGCAATCCTGTACTTGCTCTCTTCCCCTCCCGTCCCCTCTCTGAGCACAGGACAATGTCATTAATCTCTCCGTGAACGCAAATTTATCAGCAAAGCAGGTTCCAGGCATGTAAGGAGCAATTCCTCGGCACCTCTCTGTGATCAAAGCGCCTTTCCTAGAGAGCCACTCTGCGTTAATCTACACAATCATAAAAAGAATAAAGAAAACGGGATTTGAAGCCACAACAATCGAGCAATCAACACGGCTTGATAATTAATGCCACCTCCTCTGCTCTGAGCATCGGAGCAAACCTATAGGAGAAAAGGAACCTGGTTAGATGTTATGGCCCTTCCCAAAAGTTCTTGATTATGTGGAGAACAACAGCATAGCTATTACCTGTATACCATCCTCAAGGTATGGAAGTACAAATTTTCATTGAGAAGGAAAGGGAAGAAAGCAACAGCTGCCCGAGGAGAGCAAAGCAGGTTATTATAAAACGGAGCTCAACAGAAAAGAGCGATTGATCTGTGCTATGACGGAACAGCAACTATGGGCATTACGATAGAAGTCTCCTGATTTTTCATGTTTCTGTACATCAGGACTCTACTGTCTTACAATGGCACCTGCTTAAACAAAGCCACACAAAACACAAGCATCAAGTCCTCGTTATACTATGCTGATTCGCAGCACTGATTCAACGTATCGCCTTACACATTTAAGTTCTTTTTGTAAAGAAACAGACATAATTGATCTTCTCTAAATTTTTCTGCATGCATGTCTTGAATCATCAAACGTAACTGCATTCAGGCCGTTTTCCAAACCGCTCTGGTACCTGCTTTAGTAGAGCCCCCATGGTGCAGCCCATGCTTGAATTAAGGGCTCAGCAACCATCTCTCCTGGCATGTGCTCTCCCCTACACCATCAGACCTCAGCAGGGAAGGGACGGGGAAGGATCTGGTCCACTCTCCAGACTGGTCTCCACTGGGGAACAAAGCACATATGGAATCCAACACCCTGCACGTAAAACTAGCTTTTGACCTTAACCTTAGAGAGGCAGCCCTAGAATCACAGAATGGTTTAGGTTGGCAGGGACCTTGAAGATCATCGAGTCCCAACCCCCCTGCCATGGGCAGGGACGCCTCCCACTAGACCAGGTTGCTCCAAGCCCCGTCCAACCTGGCCTTGCACACCTCCAGGGACGGGGCAGACACAGTTTCTCCGGGCACCCTGTTCCAGTGCCTCACCCCCCTCAGAGTGAAAAATTTCTTCCTACTATCTATTCTAAATCTCCCCTCTTCCAGTTTGAAGCCATTCCCCCTCAGCCTATCACTACATGCCCTTGTCAAAAGTCCTCCCCCAGCTCTCCTGTAGCCCCTTTTAGGTACTAGAAGGCTCCAATAAGGTCTCCCTGGAGCCTTCTCTTCTCCAGGCTGAACAGCCCCAACTCTCCCAGCCTGTCCTCACAGTAGAGGTGCTCCAGCGCTCCCATCATCTTCGTGGCCCTCCTCTGGCCCTGCTCCAACAGGTCGACGTCCTTATGTTGGGGGCTCCAGAGCTGGACGCAGTAGGAGCAGCGCGACAGAACCTCGGTAGGTCCTCCCTGAAGCTGAGTTGTTTATCCAGGTGAACAAACATAATAGAAGCCGCAGAAGTGTCCAGCCCTGTGTTCCAACCAGCCCGTGTCTGCAGGCCAGCTCCACAGAAGATAATCGTTAAACTTCCAAATCCATAGACCCTTCCTTTTGAACAAACACCATCTTTGAAGACTCACACTTTTATTAAGAATCCTGTTTGGCAGACACTGCACTTTTCCCCTGGTGCAGGTCAACTCTGGGTTAATAACTTTCTGTTTCTGAGCCATGTCCTCTTCCCTTCTTACTGGACTCCTACAAACCACGTGTGGGAGCTCTTATGGGCCTGCCCATGCAACTGGAACTCAGCACTCCAACTAAGATGGTAAAGCAAAGGTTATTTATAAGTGAATGATACAAAATTCTTCCAGAAAACCCTTCTAACACCAAACAATTTAGGACTCCATGGACTAGATGAGAGAGTTCTCATCTTCTAGTGTCATTTAGTGAACTATGTAGCAATGATGTTCCCTCTGTCCTCTTCACCCACAAACCGCAGTAGAATCATAGAATCATCTAGGTTGGAAGGGACCTTTAAGATCATCAAGGCCAACCATTAACCTGACACTTCCAAATTACCACTAAACCATGTCCCTCAGCACCACAGCTACACATCTTTTAAATCCCTCCAGGGATGGCGACTCCACCACTTCCCTGGGCAGCCTGTTCCAGCACTTGACAACCCTTTTGGTGAAGACATTTCTCCTAATACCCAATCTAAACCTCCCCTGGTGCAACTTGAGGCCATTTCCTCTTGTCCCATCACCTGTTTCCTGGGAGAAGAGACCAAACTCCCCTCGCTATCCCCTCCTTTCCGGGAGCTGTAGAGAACGAGAAGGTCTCCCCTCAGCCTTCTTTTCTACAAGCTGAACACCCCCAGGTCCCTCAGCCGCTCCTCATCAGACGTGTCCTCCAGACCCCTCATCAGCTCTGTTGCCCTTCTCTGGACACACTCCAGCGCCTCAATGTCCTTCTTGTCGTGAGGGGCCCAAAACTGAACACAGTACTCGAGGTGGGGCCTCACCAGTGCTGAGTACAGGTGGACCATCACTGCCCTGGTCCTGCCAGGGACAAGGGAACGTGTAGACCAAGCCCTACACAGCTGCTCTTTCTGGCAATGACCCACCTCCTGCTGACGCAGCACGTGGGACTCCTGTTCCCTCTCTTGCAACAGGAGGGAGGGAGGCAAGATGTACCAGCCAAAAAAAAAAATAAAAAAAAATCCACATGTTATCAAGATAGACAAGAATAAGCTCCGGCCAATACTTGATTACTTCCTTGCTTGAGGGGAGAAGCAATTTAGCAAAGGTTTCTGACAGAGGAAAGATTGCATTTCTTGTTTGCTTCTCTTAATCACACGCTCTTTTTTTTAATCATGGAAACTGCAAATTTATAGATCAGCCTGTCAGGAACGAGGGACTGATGTTGAGAAACACACAGGCACCCAACCTTCAACCCAGACCAACAGAGATCAGAGAGACGATGACATTGGCACTACAAGAGACCCCAAATCAACAGGAATTAGGTGGCTAACTACTTGTAAAATACAGGCTGTCAGTCCTGGGGGCGAGGGCTCTGCCGTGGCAGGAAGGGAGCTCTGAGATGATGAACTGTCTCAAAGGGCAGCAGACTGTTCCCAGTTCCCAGTCTGTCCGTCACTTGTCACCAGCACTGAACTCCGCACAGGAGATGCCACCACTGCTGCGGCCAAGTACAAGTACACCCTCAATCCACACAGACTACGTGCTTCCATCTGTTCAGATGGTTTCTAAGTACTTTTCTTCTTTGACAGAGAGGTAGGGGGGCAACTAACACAAAAGAGATGTGAAGTGAGGGGAAAAAAAAAAAAACAACGAGGAAGCCGACCTTTAAGGTTATAAAGTACATCCCATTTCATCTCTGTAATATTTCCTTAGGCGAAAAAAAATCTCAGCAATTCTCCCAGAAGCAGCGTTTGGGGTGATGCCCCCTAACACAAGTTGCAGAGCAGCTTTCCAACCTAAAAAATTTTCACTGGAAAACACACAAACGCGCAGAAATTCCGGCAGGGCTCCTCGCTGATTCTCAGTTCGCCTCCTGGAGCAACGGGGCTGTTGTGCTGGGGGACCAGTACAAGACACAGGAGTCCAGAGCTTCCAAAAGATGCACCAGCCCCTGTTGGGTTTGGGGCTGGGACCATGTCAGTCACCACAGTGACCTAAAATTCCCAGCTGAAGTCACGTCAGGTCTGATGGCCGGACCATCACAAATCACAGAATCCCAGACTGGTGGGGGTTGGAAGGGCCCTCTGGAGCTCCCCCAGTACCACCCCCTGCCCAGAGCAGGGGCACCTCCAGCAGTTGCACAGGACGGCGTCCAGGCGGGTTTGGGATGGCTCCAGAGTGGGAGACTCTACAACCTCTCTGGTCAGGTTATGCCTTCCAGGTATAAAACTGGGGAAGAGGCTGTAGCTCGTGTTCAAGTTTGTAGAGCACATGCTCAGCTTCAAACCATGGAAAAACGATCTCCAAAAGCAGGAGAGGCGATACCACCACCAGTGGCCTCTCTGCTCAAAGGGACCACAAGCCCCATGGTGACAGCAGCGTGGCATTTTGTTCCGTACAGGTACAGCGTTCCCAGCCACGAGAACAGACATCACTATCAAAATCTTAAATATCAACCCAGAAGCCACCAGGCAGCCGACGTGGATCGTGTGACCCAGACGTCGTAGGAAAGTTTTTGCTAGTGCAGATCTGGATTCAAGTCATGGGTCTGATACGGCCTCTGTGACCCCGATCAGCTTTCTGTGTTGCTCTTTCCCAAAAGGGGAATTGAAATAGCGACTCCAACCTTCCCCCGGTAAAGCTATTTTGAGAAACGCTGTAGACAAAAAGGAACAAAAGGCTTTAGTCACTGTTCTTAAATTCATGCTTCGACTTCAGCTTTCCATTTCACACCGAACGCGGCTCCAACTTACCGAACTGACCACCTATTCTAATCGCTGCCCGAAATTCCTGCCCGAAACAGCTCCTCCGGATTGTTTTTGACTGGCTGTCATTACCCGTCCTTTACCGCACAGCGGGACCGCAGCACAAGGAGCTGATTTGGATGCAGTCACATAGCCCGTGCGCAGACATATTGTTCTGCTGATGTTCCCATGCCCAATCCTTTTACGCTCTCCTATACTGTCTTGTCTGCGATCCAACACCATATGCATTTAAATAAGTTGCTCTTTAATGTTTCAAAACCTGATTTATTAGTTGCTCACACTCCATCTGCCTTGAAAAACGGCAGCGTGCCTTCACTTTCGCAGGCTGTACAAAAGGTTGAGGTTCAGTTTGACTCCACTTTATCATTTGATCAGCGTGTCAGCCACACATGTAAAGTCTCCTTTCAGCTACAGAATTTGTTTAAAACGCATACTTTTCTTTCTCCTCTTTATTTTTCCCCCCTTTCCCAGGCCACGCGACTCAGCAGCAGGCGCTTTGATTAATGGATTTGTCAGCTTGCATATTTACTATTTTGTTGGTTTCCCTAAAACCACTGTGTACAGATGTAAGCTCTTCCAAAGCACGGCTGCAGCAGAAATCCTTATCCGAAGGCAGAAAACACGCTAGAGCTAATGAACTGTGATTACTTACACACCACATTCACTTTTCAACTGTTTTCTTCTCGAAGCTTTCCTTCTTTATCTTATCTCCTGTAGTGGCAAATGGCTCCTACCTGAATCTTTTATATTCCTGACATGTATTCTATTCAGTTTTAATGTCAGAAGAAGAAAAAAAACCCAGTGAGCAAACAGAGAAAGCAAGTGAAATAAGACAAAGATATTCCTTGACATACAGTCATTTATGGTTTTATATTCTTACAAACTGTTTAACTCTCAAACTTCCCACATCTCATCTTCCTTTTTAATACTTACAAGCTCACGGCCATTTTAGACAAAGGAATTGGTAGTTACAGTAAGAGGGATCTGGGGAGCTCGTGGCGTGAGGACACGAGAGCATCTCCACTCACCCGCTTCTGCCGTGGGGCAGGTTTGCCACAGCCCCTCTTATGGGCCCCGGTGTGAGAAATAAAGAAATAAAAAGGTGTAAAAAGTTGTACGGTCTTCTAGAAGCAGTACACATTTACAGAAATACTTAATTTTTTACCATGAGCACACAGGAAGAAAACAGGATTTGGGAAGCGTACACAGCTGGGATTACAGTAACCATCAGGCAGTCCAAGAAAGCTGTCATAGACTTGTTTTCCATGTATTAATGAATGCACCCCTTCTAATGAAGATAAATTTGCCAATCTTTTGACAAGTCTTGAAAACGTAACAGATCTGGCACGTAAAACAAGACAAAATAAAACCTACTTGGTTATTCAACACCGTGATGCCTCTAGAAATGTATAACCAACAAAAGAATGTCCTCACTCCTCATCTGTGCGCGCACCAGTGTGAATTAATTCATTTTCTGGCAATATGCAGAATGATCCCTACTAATAACAAGGGTTTTCCCCAAGGGCACTGAAACGGATTGTCCACGCCGGCGCACAAAATGCACAAACCAACTCCCTGCGCCGACAGAAATTATCGGATCGCTCGGAGTATGACCTGTCAGGCAGCATTTTTCAACCTGTTCATCCATAATCTCTTTTAGATGGGTTTCCCCACCTCCTTATCCTCCTTGCTTTGTTTTGCCTGAAATTCAATCAAAGATGAATTAGACTTTAGAAAACAACCACCACCGGGGCTATTTAAGTCGTGCTGGAAATTCCAGACCCCCGCGTTAATTTTGCTACAGCTTTTCCTTCTTGCATTTTAATGCAAAACTGGTTCTCCCCCCCGGAGACCGTCCCCGATATTGGCACGAAATCGCACGGGGCTGTAAGAGAAACTCAAGCGCCAATAAAAAGGAGGGTAACTCAACCCTCAGCAGACATTAGCAATTGCAGGAAAACAGCCAGAACTTTAATCACAATTCTTTCAAATACAGCCAGGGATTTAGAAACTCTGTTATTCGAGGATATGACCTTAATACAGTGCTTAATCAAAGCCGTTGCCAGCCCCAGAATAACCTGACGACTTTAATAAACCCCCATTTCATCGGAGCCAATGTGTCAGAACCACACTGTAACTAATATAACAAACTCTAGAACAAAGAATGACCAATCCTTTCCATATATGTTTCTCTACATTTCTACAGACAGAGAAACTTCAGGTTTCTCCTACACAATGACCAAGAACTCTCACGAGCTCTATTTTATGGAAATTTCTTAAGAGAGTTTAAATTATAGTTTTCCCCTTGTTGGTACTGCTGCGCAGGTATCAAGGATAAGAAAAGCTCAAAAGGTACATGTTGAAAAAAAATGTTCAGGTACTGACGATTTTCTTATTTTAAATTTTACCTAAAAGCAATTCGACACTCACAGGCTAAAGCAGCCAAAATTTGAATGTTTCAGCTTCATCATTAAAAAAAAAAATAAAATTTGCGGTTTCTGCTGATTCAGCAGGCTCTACCAACAGCAGCTCGATAGAGTCTTACCTACATCTTCGAATACTTTGTATTCTAATTTCACAATTAAAAGAAATACGTGCTCTTTCGTTCGACCACAAGAAGCAGAAGCACGCACGTTGGTACAGAGCAGCTAGAAACCGCACAAGCAAAAATTCAACTTGGCATCAAGTGCAATACTTTCGAAGAAGTCACAGGAACGGGCACAAACCAAAGTTATTCCTCCGCCTCGGAGTACCGTTCCCTCAGCGTGGAAGTTTCCTCTTGCAGCAACGCCGAAAAGCCCGGACAAGGGTATCTCCGAGCTGTGTCGTACCACCTGTAACCGCAGTCTGCAAATCCAGAGTTCTCTCTTTAAAAATAGATGTAAGCCGTTCTGCATCTGAAAGGAGTACCGAGTTCAGAGGTCCCCCTCTGCTGTGGTCCTAACCTTTCCGCTTCAAACAGCCACAAAACTTACTTTGAAAACTACTGCTCATCAAGAAAAAACCCGAAGCAGAAGAAGCCTTCTCTGATGGAGAGAGTATTGAGAGCGCTCCCCCCCCTCCATCTTCCCCCTCCGTTGGCTACTTACAACTGAGGAAAGCGGCCAAACTACAACACAGGAAAAGAGTTGTGTTATTCGGAGCGCCACTCGGTAATACAAAGGGTCCCACAACACAGGAGAAGCTGCAGATCTAAAAGGCTTCCCACCTCCCACCAAATTTGAAGCTGCGTCTCATACTCCCAGGGCAAGGCGCCGCGGCGCGGGGAACGGAGAGAGAAGTTATCGACTGGCGCCGAGCAGCGGGAGGGCACCGATCCTCGGTGTACGCGGCACCCGCCCCACCAGCACCTCCTCGGCAATCCCGACAACCACGCTTCAACCTCTATAATCAGACAGGAATTAAAACAACAAAAGTATAAGCAAAAAGCAGTTTGTTCTTTCATAAGGAGGAATTTATACCCTTCGTAATAATGAGGGTTTTTTGGAGGGTTGACCATGTTTTTTTTGGTGGTTTTTTTTTCAGAGCAGTGAAAATCAAAGGATTTAGGCATCAAGATGACTCTGTGCCTCTCACCATCAGCTGAGGGTGAAAAGATTTTCCCAGCACTACAAAAAATAAAAAAATAAAAAAATCTGTCACACTTGACCAGGTGAAATATTACGAGGAATCAAAATCAAAGAATAATAGAATGGTTAGAGAAGAAAGGGACTTTAAAGATCATCTCCTTCCAACACCCCTGCCATGGGCAGGGACACCTCCCACCAGCCCAGGTTGCTCCAAGCCCCGTCCAACCTGGCCTTGAACACCTCCAGGGATGGGGCAGACACAGCTTCTCAGGGCAAGCTGTGCCAGGGGCTCACACCCTCAGAGTGAAAAATTTCTCCCTGATATCTATTCTAAATCTTCCCTCTTCCAGTTTGAAGCCATTTCCCCTCGTCCCATCACTACATGCCCTTCCAAAAAGTCCCTCTCCAGCTTTCTTGTAGGTGCCCTTCAGATACTGGAAGGGGCTCGAAGGTCTTCCTGGAGCGTTTTTTTTCTCCAGGCTGAACCCCCCCAACTCTCCCAGCCTGTCCTCCCAGCAGAGGGGCTCCAGCCCTCCCAGCATCTCCGGGGCCTCCTCTGGCCCCGCTCCACCAGGTCCATGTCCCTCCTGTGCTGAGGCCCCCGAGCTGGAGGCAGCACTGCAGGGGGGTCTCCCCAGAGCAGAGCGCAGCAGAGGGGCACAATCCCCCCCTCGCCCTGCTGGCCACGCTGCTGGGGATGCAGCCCGGGATGACGGGGGCTTGCTGGGCCACCAGCACACATTGCTGGCTCATGTAGAGCTGCTCATCACCCAACACCTCCAGGTTCTTCTCCTCAGGGCTGCTCTCCATCCATTCTTCAACCTGAAATAAGGCTGGAAACTACCCAGTCTCAAATGATGACCTCTATCCAATGTAAAATAGTTTTATATCATTAAAGCAAAGCGAGCCACGCAATAACTGGATAAATCTATATCTTTGCCTGTAGAGCTGTGATTACAGCGGGGACTTTGGTTGTAGAAGACAAGACTCCCAAAACATCCCTAACCGACATCGTGGTGCTGGCAGAAAGCTGCGAATAGGTGGAACGCTGTAAGCTCTGCCAGGAGACTGTTGCCCATTACCAGAAGACAACGTGACGTGCCTTTCATGGGATCATCGCAGATGAAGGTGGAAAAATATCTACTCTGTTCCCCTGCGAATAAATGACAAAGCCTTCCGATGCATGAGATGAGCTGGCTCGCTATGCTACCACTGAAAGACTGCAGAAAAGAACGAAGCAGCAGCTGAAATCAGAAAAACATTGCACCATTATTCTTAAATTAATGGGTTCCAGGAACAAAATTGTCTCCGGTGCTACTACTGATGTACTTAACGCACCTTAAGCCAGACCTCTGAGTAACCCGTTACTATTTTTACATCTCTCTTTTTTACCACGTAACATCCTTTTCTCATGACAGTTTTAAAAGTACCCATGTACGAGGGACTATTGCCTCATTCTTTTTTTGGCAATAGATCACATGTCGCAGCGCTACACACTTACACGCCATAGCGTAGCCTCCTTTTCCAACCATCTGCTTGTTGAACTAATTCAAACTATTAACCAGTTTTACCAACAGGAAAAGACACTCCAGGCTTCAAGGAGACAGCTACAGTTTCACCAGGGGAACGGGAGGAGAGAGGAAAAAAAATAATAAAAAAAAGGCAGCACAAAGAAGCTATTCTAACAATGAGAGAAATGTCAAGAAATAGAAATGTCAAATCCCTTAGGGTGGGGGGAAAAAAAATAAATTCCAACTCCATTTTGTCTCCAAGCACTGTATTTTGTAATGAAATTACACTCTATAGTCTTCCCTCAGGGAAAACCTGCTCCAACTAATCAGACTGTTGTTTTTTTAAAGTTCAAAACAAATGCAAGAATGTCTGTGCAGCGTTCCTGCCCTAGATGTCAGGAACCACATTTAACTCTTTGCAAGCAAAAAGATCTGAATCTTGCTACCAAAACGTGCAAAATGGCTCAATATGGAAATAGTTCAAAATATCTCAATGTTCTCCTCGACACTGACCAGCTTACAGCAGCTTTCCCATGTTTTCTTAAATCATTCTTCAAAATCATAGAATCATAGAATGGTTTGGGTTGGAAGGCACCTTGAAGATCATCCAGTTCTACCCCCCCTGCCATGGGCAGGGACACCTCCCACCAGACCAGGTTGCTCCAAGCCCCGTCCAACCTGGCCTTGAACACCTCCAGGGATGGGGCAGACACAGCTTCTCTGGGCAACCTGCGCCAGGGGCTCACCACTCTCAAAGTGAAAAATTTCTTCCTAATATCTAATCTAAATCTCCCCTCTTCCAGTTTGAAGCCATTCCCCCTCATCCTATCACTACATGCCCTTGTCAAAAGGCCCTCCCCAGCTCTCCTGTAGGCCCCCTTTAGGTACTGGAAGGGCACTATAAGGTCTCCCCGGAGCCTTCTCTTCTCCAGGCTGAACAGACCCAACACTCTCAGCCTCTCCTCATAGGAGAGGTGCTCCAGCCCTCCCATCATCTTCATGGCCCTCCTCTGGCCCCGCTCCAACAGGTCCATGTCTTTTCCTATGTTGGGGGCTCCAGAGCTGGACGCAGTGCTCCAGGTGGGGTCTCACCAGATTAGAGTGGAGAGACAGCGTCACCTTCCTTGACCTGCTGGCCACACTTCTTCTGATGCAGCCAAGGACATGGTTGGCCTTCAGACCTAGGACAACCGGACGCTGATTTTCAGCTGCGATATTGAGGTGGGGATGTAAAACAAGTACACAGTAGTTGCTTCCCATCCCTCCAAACACTTCACTCCGGATACTATCAGCGGGAGATCACCTTCATTTCAAGCACGGTCAGATGCCTTCAGCACAGCTGGGGTACAAGGTGGGCGAAGCAGTCGTGGCTTGTTCTGCAGTGGCACGGCCAAGAGGTAACACAACAGGAATTTTCACAAGGATGGAGCTAGGCTCTCACACCACAAGAGTAAAACAGAGGAGATATCCCAAGAGCTCTTGGGCACAAACTCTTCTGCCGTTGCAGTGTTTGACACCATCCAAATCTACACCATAGGCAGTAATACCATAAAAAGTCAACACTGTCTTAAGAAGGGCAAGCACTTGCTCACTAGTTACGTCGTTTACACAAAACGCTATAGTCTTCAGTCATGTCATGCAATGAAATCCTTATAAAAGGCAAGATACTGGACAAGTTGGTGTTGACTCAACTGAAACGTATTTCTTTATGGGCATATCTACACGGATGAGTTCCTATGGATATTGCAGGAGGAAGGGGGTTATTAGCTCAGGCACAGAAGTGTGCGAGGCAGTAATGTGACATCCAGCAGGGAGCTGGCATTGCCTCCAGCAGCTCAGACCACGGGCAGAGTGTACACCATTATCCATTTGCATCTATAAAGACTTATCTCGATTTTCCACATACACTCTTGAGAAAAGGGGCTTTAACAAAAGTAAGAACACTCCTTTTTAGACAGAAATCTTGAACTTGTATATTCCAGTACTTAAGGGGGCCTACAGGAGAGCTGGGGAGGGACTTTTGACAAGGGCATGTAGTGAGAGGAAGAGGGGGAAAGGCTTCAAACTGGAAGAGGGGAGATTTAGATTAGATATCAGAAAGATATTGTTGCCTGTGCGGGTGGTGAGCCCCTGGGGCAGGTTGCCCAGAGAAGCTGTGGCTGTCCCATCCCTGGAGGTGTTCAAGGCCAAGTTGGACGGGTCTTGGAGCAACCTGGGCTGGTGGGAGGTGTCCCTGCTCAGGGCAGGGGGTTGGAACTGGGTGATCTTCAAGGTCCCTTTCAGCCTAAAGCATTCTATGATTCTATGATATTGGGTCTCTACAGAACAATGACCATAAAGGTTTCGAAGTTCAATGTCCCTCTTCTATGAGCAGGTGAGAAAACTGCTCCCATTCTGCCAGCCAAGGGATCTTTCTGGCTTGGTTTTCTGCCTGGCAGTACTGGCAAACTCAGTCAAATTCAAACAACAAATTTTTTGTTACAGTAGCATTGTCAGTGGTACACGTCTATATAACAATGCATAAGGCAATAAAGTTGTTCTTTTGTAAATAAAAGCATTGCCCACAAAAAGTAAATAAGATAAAATACAATTCTAAACCAAGTAGGTGTAAGAATTTGCTGCCCCTTATTAAAGCAAGAAGATATGTTTGATTCCAGATGTACTTCTCCTGCATCGGTCCTCGTAGCACATGGGCTTTTGCAACAGAGAGAGAGATGCAGATTCAACACAGGGAGTGGAGCTGCCGACCAACACATTCCAAATCCCAAACACACGCTGAGGTGTGCCCAATCTTCTGTGTTACAAATTCCTTTAAGACATTACGGTCGTCACTAAGCCTCTGAGATAACTCCAAATGGACCCGCCACGGATGCTGCAGCAGACCCAAGCGTGTTGCCTGTGGGGCCAGGAGAAGGCGCTCCTGCTTTCCAGCCCCTAACTCAAACACAGAAGAGCACATTTTCAGTTTTTTCTGCAGTATGCTTAGTTACACACAAAATAACAGCCAAAAGGCTTGTATCCATCCAGTTAATTGTTCACCCCGAACAGTTTAATTATCTTGGTTCATATAAACAGAATGTACGCCCTCCTCCCTGCTGATAAATAAATAATGCTGGATCTCTTCTTGTCTGGTTACACTTAAGGAATTGCTTTTTATTAGCAAAATGAGCTGTAAGGGTTAGCCGAATACTTTTGGAGCTACCTTTCCTTATGTGTTACTATTTCAAGATTTTCATTTTCTTCTTTGAAACTACTACCTACAAGTTGGAAATACTTACTAGCAGCCGCGATCGCATACACTTAGTTACCAATGAAACCTTCAGCTTCCTCAATTTAAAGCCAACAAGAGGGTTTAATTTAATTTCTTTGATAACACCAAGCACGCTCATTGTAATGACACTGAAGATATGAAATGGGCACAGCTGAAGAGACTACAGATCATAACCAGCCAAAAACTGCAAGAAAAAGCTGCCTTGTGCAGATATTGTAGGTAGAAGCAGTAACTTGCACCTATAGACTGAAAATGTGAGCAAAATGTGGAATTGCAGAATGGTTAGAGTTGGAAGGGACCTTCAAGATCCCCTAGTTCCAACCCCTCTGCCATGGGCAGGGACACCTCCCACCAGCCCAGGTTGCTCCAAGACCCATCCAACCTGGCCTTGAACACCTCCAGCGATGGGGCAGACATAACTTCTCTGGGCAACCTGCCCCAGGGGCTCACCACCCTCAGAGTGAAAAATTCCTTCCTAATGTCTCATCTAATCTCCCCTCTTCCAGTTTAAAACTGTTCCCCCTTGTCCCATCGCTCCCCTCCCTGATCAAGAGTACCTCCTCAGCTCTCCTGGAGCCCCTTTAGGGACTGAAAGGGGCTCTGAGGTCTCCCCGGAGCCTTCTCTTCTCCAGGCTGAACCCCCCCAACTCCTTCAGCCTGTCCTCCCAGCAGAGGTGCCCCAGCCCTCAGAGCATCTTCCTGGCCTCCTCTGGCCCCGCTCCAACATCACTGTAATCTGTTTGACGGTTGTTTCAGGTGTGCATTTAAGGGTAGATCAGTTCCCCATGCCCTCAGCCAGGCTGGGGGATGCCGTCGGAGCAGCAAGCGGCTCCAGCCAGATGTGGGGGAGCAGCAGAGGTACCCACAAGACTCTTTTCAAAAACTAGCAGACAGCAAACGCAGAGCAAATAACATCCTCCTGTCTTCAAGGAGAACACCAGCCTCTCTGCAACCTGAAAACAGAAAGGCAATTTCTTTTCGACCTCCACTCTTCATTGCATTTAAATAAAACTGTTTATGGGTGTTTGGAGACCTAAAAACCAAAGTCTCAGCCTGCCATTAATATTTTAATTAAGGGCATGAATATTCATGACCATTTTGTTTCTTTAGAGGACAAGATACGATAATTAAATAATTCTAATATGTAAATGTGTTCCTGTCATGACACCTTGCCTTCATCTACATTACAAAACCAAGGCATTTTTAGCTCTTTCATTATTTATGTAATTCTGTTTCTTTCAGCTTTTATTTTTTTATTTTTTTTTCCTCTAGACTAACTAGGGCTCTTGAATGCAGACAGCACCTTCTCAGTTACAGGCTCAATAATTATGGACTATTTCAAAGTCATCTGTCTCTCTTGACTTCGGCAGTTTCAGAGGATTTTTATTTGGGGGCTGTTTTGGTACGATACATCTTCTGTTTCCAAGCTAATTTCAAGAGCACCGCAAACACCTGATATTTGCCACAAGCCCAGGAGAACGGAGGCAAGCACAAAGTTATTAAAGATTTCATCATTTCTCAGACTTCGAGAACGCTTCAGTAACAACAAAAACCTATTGGTTTCTACGAGAGACAACAGCAGTAGCTGTTTTCGAAAATAAATACAACATTTCTTTCATTTGCAGCTATAACCGACGACAGAAAACTCTGGCTGATTCCAGCAAGTGTTCCCTGTAATTGCTTTGAAATCCCTCCATTTAAATACAAACCGAACTAAAAACCCGAAGCATGTCAAACGCGGACAAAAAAACTGGAAAGGATTTCCAGGGTCATTAAGTTCACCCTCAGCTCCTCCGAATACAACCTCCTGCATCTCCCCTTTCGTACCCATCTCAAGCTCAAACCAAGTTTCTCGCCTTCGCTGTTCAGACCTCGCTTCTCTACTTGTTTGAAACCTTTTTCCAATTTCCGGATTAAATTGCCTTTTGGCCAGTTTATTCCTATCTGTGGCAACACCAGTTCTCAACCAACAGCTCTTTACCACCCCTTCAAGGTGCCCGATACCTTTTGTAGGCAATTGTATCACCTTTCAGCCTACTTTACTCGAGCACGAAACAGTCTTCCCCCCTCAATATAAGCAGCCAGAAACTGCATCCAGTATTTCAGACGACTTCTAACCAGCCACTTGTACGGTGACATTAATACTTTCCAGTCTCTGCTGGAAATACCCTGCCTGGGTCGCGTTTGCCTTTTTCCGAGCAGCACCGCTTTGGCAGCTCACGGTCATTCCGGCATCAACTAGTACCACTTCTTATCCTCTGCCATTTCCAACTGATTCACTCCCTAGTTTAGAGCTGAAATTTCTGTTATCATTCCCCAGGTGTGTGACCCTGCATTTAGTGCTCCTGAATTCCATCCCCTTTCTTTTACTCTGGTTCCTGAGGTCATCCGGCTTCTGTAGGTTATTTCATCATCGCCACCACAGCGGCCACTGCTATAAGGAATCACAGAATCTCCTAGATTGGAAAAGACCCGTAAAACCATCCAGTCCAATCATTAACCCAACACTGACCAGCCCACCACTAAACCACGTCCCTGAGCACTATATCTACACGACCCTTAAATCCCTCCAGGGATGGGGACTCCACCACTGCCCTGGGTAACGCGTTCCAGTGCCCGATGACCCTTTCAGTAACGAAATTCTTCCAAATATCCAATCTAAACCGCCCTTGGCGTAACTTGAAGCCATTTCCTCTTCTTCTGTCACCTGTTACTTGACAGAAGAGGTTGACTCCCACCTCTCTGCAACCTCCTTTCAGATAGCTGTAGAGCAATATGGAATGAGAGTCATTAAAGTACTTACCAAAACTAACATAATGAGAAAGCAGAGTCCCGGATGGCAGTGAAAGGCAGCAGGTAACAGACTGCCAATTAAACACTAGCATAGTTTGAGAACAATATTTGACATAACTTCTACTAATTTTGCACAACGCGATCTCTTATAGAACTGCAGACTCCAAACACCACAGCAAAGGGAAGACCAATTCGGCATCTCAGATACGAGCGGGCAGCTGCTGACAGAAGGAACCCATTCCCAAAAATACACCACCCCTGCGAAAAGCTCAAGCAACAGTTGCAAAGTACTTCTGCTTTTAAAATCAGATAAGTTTGGTAACAACAAATCCATGAGTAAAACCCAGTACTGCTGTGAAAAGAGCATCTACCCCCTCCCAGCAGAGAGCTCCACGTTCCACGTGGAGAAAATAAGATGCTTAAAAGCTTTACGTTCCCCTGGGCTCACCTGAACCTGACCTTCCTACATAGAATATTTTCTGTGCAAACCACTCAGCCACTGAGATACAAGTGACAGTCATGGTGGCTGCTAAACACCTGAAGCAGTTGATTTTTAACTTCGGTCCGGTGTTATTGGACTTTCCCGACATGGGTTGAGCACGGCAGTCTTTGACAACGCTGACGTGCTGCTGGGTAAACCAGATGGCTACGTTCTTTCCTTCTCCTTGGCTTTATTCAAGCCATTTCAATAGAAAGGGGGGGAAAAAGTAACTTTTTAAAGTAATTAATCTCTCCAGTTATCTTAGAAAATGATGAGTGGTGTGCTGAAAGAGAGCAGCCTTTGCTGGAAGTCTGACTTTATTGCAGAGCCATCAGTCCTACGATTGACTATCCAAAACAGTGGATCAACTAACCTGGAGCAGCTACGCTGGGGAAGAAAAGAGCATCACAAGCACTTGAGGCGGTCAAACCACTGAAGGTTTCCCAGTGGTGTTCAGAGAGCTTTCAAGTCTCCTCCAACACAAAGATGCTTTAACGTGGATACCATGGAAAGAGGCCAACAGCTGCTGCGTATTTCTGCCGCCTTGCCAATATCTGCGATCATCGCTGACGCTGGCACACTCAGATGTTTCCTGGTGAGCTTCATCGTGTCTGGTTTGGCTTTCCCAATCAGTACCACAACAATAGATCCCTCCCGGCGTGTATCAAACAAGCATTGGATTCAACACCCGCATCAGGTTTATTCAAAATGAGTATTTTTATACAT
This sequence comes from Charadrius vociferus, assembly GCF_000708025.1. Taxonomy (NCBI): domain Eukaryota; kingdom Metazoa; phylum Chordata; class Aves; order Charadriiformes; family Charadriidae; genus Charadrius; species Charadrius vociferus. The sequence goes on along the minus strand of NW_009647856.1, from coordinate 11,665,590 downwards.
CACTTCTTTCCCTGAAGGTGAATATCATCTTTGATAATCCCAGCACATAGACGAGTCTTGGAGGAAGCGATGAAAATAGTCTTTTGAGTTACTCAGCCTTTTAGCGAAGGAGGTTGTGCGAACGCGAGTTATGGTATATCTGTACTACTGAAGTCAGCTGGGTACAGAGATGCCCCAAAAGGTATCGAGCAACTTGGATCTGCAGGAAAGAAGCAGGATGGTCATCCACAGCCCACACTATTCTCCAGATCTGCCCAAGCAAGGTTGTCTCTGCCTGGCTGTGCTTTGCCATGCCAACACGCTGCTCTACCGAGGAGCATCTCAATAGCACGCTTTACTCCCTAACAAGGGAAAGCTCTCATACTTTTAAGTGTTCTGATCAAAAAAAGGTGTGAAACACCAGGAAAACACAAAAAGATTTTTGATCTCCCAGCTGGGGACGTATTTCAGTGTGTTTAATTCCAAGCTAACATCAGCAAGATTTCCTTCAGGTCATGCATTTGCTGTTGATTTAAGGATCCAGTTCTGGGACTGAGGCACTTGTCCAGGAGCCATTTTGAAATCTAAATCCTTAACTTCCAAAATATAGCTTTAAAGAAGAAAAAAAAAAAACAAAAAAAAAAAAGCAGGCAAGAGAAACACCGAAGAACACCAAAGATTGCTTCCACGTGCTCCAATATTTTCCCATTAAATAAATGCAGGGACTGAAAATTCCAAGTCAAGGATGAGGAGTAGCAGCACTGAGGAAGTCATCAATGAAATCAAGTGAGGAACAGAGAAACGGAGCCACAGGTCTTTTCAAAACAGCAAAATGCCACAACATACACGCAGAGGAAAAGCAGTGCGAGCTGCCGATGCACTCCGGTCAGAGCCATCTCGAGCTGTGAACCCACCTGCATCTCCCGCTGACAGATGCTGCAGACGGAGCCAAACCTACCCAACTTCTGGCTCGTTCCCCTCATGTATCTCAGGCGATCACACAGTCCAGCCATATTGAATTATTCCCCCAAATACACACATATATATACACACACACGCACACATCAGTTCCGTTTTTTTCCCCTAATTAAATCTAGCACATTACGCAACCATAACAAGATGTTGATTAATTTACTGATTTGATTTAAATGTATCCTTGCTGCGTCAATCTCCTCCCTCTAGATCTTCAGAACAACCTTCATTCCTTTACATAAGGCCGGGGATGTAATCATTTCCTTCTCCTCTTCACATATGCAGATAGGACAATTATCCAGACATCCATCAGCATGGCTCGCAACAGCAAGCAACTCATTTTAAAGCCAGTTCGCCGCGTACACTTGCTGAATACACAAATCTGATCCAACGCGATAAATTTGCTGTAGATTATCACAGCCCTCACCGCAACGCAAGATAAAAAAAAAAAAGAGCAAGAAAAAAAATCTGAAATAGCAGCAAAAAGGATTTGTCCGTCCTGGTCCACACTCACTGGTTGACGCTCTCCCTTTTGCAGCAGATGCTATGCCAGAACCTGGATGTGTTTTTAAAGACCATCAAAAGTTTTTTATGAACATAAACCATGTCATACTGCTGATGTGTAGGAATGGTACACGAATCCAGTTGTACGGGGCCAGAAATGTGCCACAAAACCACATCACTTATCACAAGAAGATGCGAATGAAGGAATCTGCAGAAAGCAAAATATGCTATTTTGCTTTCAGAGTTTGTGGGATCGAAAAGCTACCTAGAAAGGACAATGATGTTAAATGTTTCAAAGTAGGAAAAAAATAGAAATAAGCATATAAGCATGTCTTCCTTACAAGATGTTTTTGCAAGTCTCGTAAAAAAATGATGCAGTGTACAGTAGAAAAAGTATCAAACTCACACCCCGCAGGCCAGGCAACCCACCCTAACCCAAGGTCTGCAGGCAATTTGTGGTCCGTGAAATTCAGATGGGTCACATAAGCTGACTTACGTTGTTTGCAGCTACTAAACTGCAATAAGGGGATGCCATAAATAAATTGGCGCCTTTCCCCCCGCCTTTTTTTTTTTTTTTTTTTTTTTTTTTTTTCAATTCTGGAGCTGTCACAGGACTGTTAAATGATTGAAGACCATCACTTTGGGGGAAAAAAAAATATTGAGAAGTCCTTCCAGATAAAAATAAAAATGAAATTTATGACTGACCCAAACACTATTTCTTCTAAGACAGTATCTGCCAGCCTTCACAAAGACTACATACCCTAATATTTCCGCTCTGGGCCATATGTGCCATTCTCAGGCAAAAATAAATTTGTTAACAAGTCTGCGAGAGCAGTTGGCACTTACTTATGCCAGTCTGTACTAACATCTTGAGACTTTCTTTAATAAGAAAAAAACAGAAAAAGAGAATGTTTCAGGAAAGTACAAACCCAGCAAAACATGCCTAAGACATTGGGGGAAAAATAGTAATTCAAGGAAACATTTTAAATTCTTCTGCTAATAGACAACAGAAATGTTGGCAAAGTTTGTGGTTCATAAGCTTAGGGATCATCCAGGGGTCTCGAACATTTTAAACATTCAGTGTGACCATCTGTCATTGACATAGTCACCGAACAGAACGAGCAATTACCAAAGCCCTTCTCAGACATAATCTGTCAACCACATCCAGTTTGGCTGCCAAGAGAAATCAAGCTGAGGGCTACGAAAGCAGATCGCCCTTATGGGAAACGGGAGCGCTCCACCTGAGAAGGTGAGCAGTGGCTGGGAAACAACCAGCGTCCAAAAAAATCCTGCGACAGTCCCCCGGTGCTCATCAGGTTGTGCACCACGGTTTTAAACATGCTGGTGTCTCATGCCCCATGCCCTGTTCTGCAGAGCGAGAGAGGACAACCGTATCCTGGGCTGCATCAGAAGTGTGGCCAGCAGGTCAAGGGAGGTGATTCTGCCCCTCTACCCCACTCTCGTGAGACCCCACCTGGAGTGCTGCGTCCAGTTCTGGAGTCCTCAACATAAGAAAGACATGGACCTCTTGGAGCAGGGCCAGAGAAGGGCCACAAAGATGATCAGAGGGCTGGAGCACCTCTGCTATAAGGACAGGCTGAGAGAGTTGGGACTGTTCAGCCTGGAGAAGAGAAGGCTCCGGGGAGACCTTATAGCGGCCTTCCAGTACCTGAAGTGGCTACAGGAGAGCTGGGGAGGGACTTTTTACTAGGGCATGTAGTGATAGGACGAGGGGGAATGGCTTCAAACTGGAAGAGGAGGGATTTAGATTAGATATTAGGAACAAATTTTTCACTGTGAGGGTGGTGAGGCACTGTCCCAGGTTGCCCAGAGAAGCTGTGGCTGCCCCATCCCTGGAGGTGTTCAAGGCCAGGTTGGACGGGGCTTGGAGCAACCTGGTCTGGTGGGAGGTGTCCCTGCCCATAGCAGGGGCGGGGGTAGAACTTGATGATCTTTAAGGTGCCTTCCAACCCAAATCATTCTATGATTCTACGACAAGCAAACCACGCCAATTCAAAAGGCAAAGCTAAAGACCATTTTAGAGACGGTGTCAATAAGGACTCGGTCAGCATTTATAAAGGTGTTGGCAGGTCACCCGGGAGCAGCAAAAGCAGCAGAACACTCAGCAGTTTCACGCTGAACTTATCTTAAGGACTGCAAGAACATTACCCATCAGAATCATGTCCAGATAGAGGATGGCTCTGCCTCACCTTCAGCACAACTACGCTGATACACTCAGGGACGTGTTGCAACTACAGAGAACTGTCAAATCTTCTAATAAGAAGAATGAGCACTGCTGACGTTCCTAATTGCTTTTAATTTTTGTCTCATCAGCCTGAACTGCAGCACAGCAGGAGAAAAAAAATGCAGACTATAGAATAATCCTTTAAAATAACTCCTGAACTCCTACAGAACAAAAATCCCAAACATTTCCTAATGGAAACTCATGAAATTAAACATATTCACAGAGCTTAGAGCTGGAAGGCATCATAGGGCAACGAAGCTGGTAAGGGGTCTGGAGGACAAGTCTGATGAGGAACAACTGAGGGAACTGGGGGTGTTTAGCCTGGAGAAGAGGAGGCTGAGGGGAGACCTTATCACCCTCTACAACTACCTGAAAGGAGGGTGTAGAGAGGTGGGGGCTGAGCTCTTCTCCCTGGTGACAAGTGGTAGGATGAGAGGAAATGGGTTCAAGTTATGCCAGGGGAGGTTTAGATTGGATATTAGGAAACATTTTTTCGCTGAAAGGGTTATTAAACATTGGAATAGGCTGCCCAGGGAGGGGGTGGATTCGCCATCCCTAGAGGTGTTTTAAAAAAGGGTAGATGTGGTATGTGGGGATGTGGTTTAGAAATGGTTTCATCACGTTAGGTTAATGGTTGGACTCGATGATCTTAAAGGTCCCTTCCAACCTCAACAATTCTATGATTCCATGATTAGACCATTTGGACTCTCCTCTTATCTATAAGAGTCCATACAGTCTTACTCAACAACTTGTTTTTAACTAGAGGTCTAGGTAGCATCTAGAGACGACTCGAGCAGCCAGAGCACCTGTCTCTCCCCTTACTCCTTCATTGTCGTGCTACATCAGCTCACATTTAAAGACTGCATCTGGTTTGAATATATCTCACTTTAGCTTCGAGCTACTGCTTTTTCTTACATCTTTGTACACCAAAGAAAGAAACAGCCCTTCAGCACTCAGTATTTTCTCCCTTTGAAGGTACTTCACCTTCTTTTCATTATTTTTTTTCCCCCCGGAGACAATAGAGAGACTGCATTTTCTGTATTCTTTAACCATAATTAGCTCTCCTCCATACCTGTCCAATTTTTCACCATTATTTAAAGACTGCCATCTAGGCATAGGATCAGTATGACCGCTCAAGTCTTCTCCAGAGTGCTGCTTCCAGGAAACAGTGGTTTAACCTCAGTCCTCCCACATGCAAAATTTTGTTATTGGTTGCACAAACCCTATGTCAGAACAGACAACAGTTCACAAAGGTGCCAAATCTTTCTGCATAATGGTGTAGCCACTTCCCACTCTGTAAATCTTAACACCCACAGCAAATTTTTTATCAGTAGCCACTTTATACTTTACAAAGACAGAGAAGTAAATAGAAAATTGCCTAAGCGCACTTATTAATCATTGAGTAGTTCTACAGAAGCTTTGATTCTCAGGAACTAAGGCTAAAACTCTTAATGGGAGAATCTAGTAGGTTACACCAGCACAAACTATCCAGCTGCCCAGAAAAGCTTTCCCTGGTGATTACTAGAATCCATTCCTAGGGTTTTGTTGAAGAATTTGTCATGGATTTTCAGAAACATTACGCTCCTCCTCCTGTGGTTTGCACAAAACTTAGCTAGAAAGAGAAGAACTTCAAATCGGCGCTCCCCCTCATATATGACTCCTCTCAGAAGAAAGAGTAAGAGGCAAAGTCACGATCTGCAGGAAGGGAAATTCTGATTGAATTTGGGGGTGGAGACGGGGAGAGATCTCAGAGTGGTGAAGCACTGGAGTCTCCACCCTTGGAGATCTCAAAAACTCAACTGGACAAAGTCAGAGCAACCTCATCTAACCTGAATGTGACCCTATGTTGAACAGGGTGCAGGACCAAAGCCCTCTAGAAGGCCCCTCCAGCCTCAATAACTATGAAAGAAAGGTTGAGCACAGTCCTAAGAACTCCCATACTGAATCAAGACAACAAGAGGTCCATGTGGTCCCTAGGATGCTCCACTCTACAAACCATGAGAGGACACAAAGGACATGGAGCTCTTTCTGAAGGCCTGTGCTGGCAAGGTTACTGGACTGGCCATCCAGTAACTTCAGTGAATAAATTACTTAAACACGAGGCACAAAATACACACCGTGATCAACTACACCCTGTACTAATCCGCAATAAAGAACTTGCCAAAGATCTATGTCCTCATTAATTATTTGGTGTAACAACACACCTTGCTCTGAAGGAACTACCAGCACTGCTGTGAAGGGCCAGAAGAGGTGCTGCAAGAAGCTGATGTTACTGTGAAGTCTCTGAAATCAAGTTTTGGGGAACAAAGGACCCAAAACTGAAAGAATTCAGTGGCAAAATTTCTGAAAACTCATACTCAATCCACGTTTCTTAAAAAATACATTTAATGGACCTAATAGCTATAACAAAAGTACACAGTGATAAAGGAAACTGCCAAGGTGGAGAATGTGGAAATTGGTAACCTGACTGTTTGGTGGTTAATAAACTAAAGGAAAAAAAAAATATAATTACTTATACTGAAAGAACTTCTGAATTGCAAAAAGTTTACTAATAAAAATCCTTTAGGACGAGTTTAGGAGATATTCCTACTTACTCACACTGCACACAAGTGATATTCCTACTTAATCACAACTGCACACAAGTTAACGTGCAAAAACCAGTTCCTGATGAAACCAGAGATGGAATTTATTACCAACACACAGGAGAAACCAAAACTTTACACCTTGACCACTGGAGGAAGAGAATATAATTTGATACTGCATATTTCAATGCTTTCAGGTGCTAATAATTTTTCCTACAAGATAGGGACTGCATGGCTTGAAATCTCAGAAGAGAAATTCCAGTATATCCATCAATCACAGAAGGACCACGGGCCACCCGGAGGATGCAGCTGTAAAAGCAAACACAACCCAATATACAGCAGGTGTACTATTGCCAGTAAGGTCAGGAGGGGAATACTGTGAATATTTAAGGAACTGGTGAGGCACCATCTGGAATACAAATTCGAAATGAGGAGAAACCAGGAGAGAGACAGAAAGGCTGCTCAGATGGCAGGAGAACGATCAGTACCTCTTACAAGAAAAAAAAAAATTGATAGTTCAGTTAATTAAATAAAAAGATCAGGAAAGTAAACACAAGGGAAGAGAAGAAATTGTTTAGAGACAGCATTAAAAAATGAAATGTAATTTGACCCTGATAAAACCCAGATGGGATATCAAAGTAACATCTATAAACGTCAAAGTAGTGAAGTTCTGGACTGTTTCTCAGTAGGAGGACAAAGAAAAACTATGTCTTGATAAATGTGTTCCTCTACTTGCACGGTTCATTGACAGCAATGACTGGAGGAGGACTGGATAACTCAAGCAGCCTCTCCAATCCCGTCTTCTTGTATTTAGAGATGATTAATGGAAATACTAAATAGTCTCTATTCAACCTCATTCTTGCAGAACTTCGCTACATCTCTCCAAGCTAACACTCTTTAACAACTATTATGACACATCAGCTATAAATATCAGCTATCAAAATATTGTCAGGAGCTTGGCAAACACTAAATAAGAAATAATGCTTTTTAATTAAGTAATTAAAAACTGTAGTATCAATATCTAGGAGTCTAGATGTCGATCAGAACATTAGTGCGCTCGTCGCTGCATAATGACAAAAACAGGCGCGATCCCACCGGAGTTTACAAAGGAGATGTAATTTAAGGCAAGAACAGATGGATGCAGAGTAGAAAGGATGAACACGGTAACTCTCAACCGCTTCGCATGATAGGTGGGGGGCTCGGAACAACACACATCCAGCAATTTCCAATGACTTTTTTTTGTGGCACCTGATACATCTTCTAAATTGGCTCATTTATTACGGAATCAACTTTAAAACAACTTTCAAACTCTTTTTTTTTTTTTTCCCCCCAAAGAGACTTGCATTTTCTCACTGCTAAACTGCCTTATGGAACTTGGATTTTAACTGAAAAGTACATCAGTAAATTGGCATCCCCTACTGAGAGAGATAAGAGGTTCAGTCACTGAATAAAGATGCTGAAACAGTGACAGGTATTTCTGAAAGCTCTTTTGAAAATTCCTTTATAAACAGTATTTATTTGGCTAAAATACCTGATCAGTGCAGCACTTCTGTAATATGAGTGTTTGCAAAGTGCTTTAGTTCTTTAGATAAAAGGTGCTACAGAACTATTAGTATCATCTGGAGAATGAGTTTCCACGTTCGTGTCAAAGGCATTTGTCCCCAGCGAGGTCTAATTTCACAGCATTTGGGCTTATTTTGAAATCTTTATTCTCGAGTGAACCAGGTACACACAAGGCACATGTGAAAAAAAAATTAAAAAACCACATTCGGTTGGAAGCAAATCTCCAAAGCGACAGAAAATCTTTGTGACGGAAAAGCCGACGCCATTAACTACATTTGGACGGACCCGTTGACAACGAGACTAATAGTTTATCAGAAGAAAGCACCGCAGAAGTACACACATAATTTCCCCTCCTTCACGTGCAATCATCCGCCCGGTCTTTGTTACCGGGGTATTTACAGCCGTGCTTATTCCGCAAAGCGGTTTCCACCAGGTTGTGTTTCTCCTACCGGAGGCTCAGCGTTTCAACTATTAAAGAGTTAACAAGTCTTCACCAAATAATATCTCTGCAGGTGTCAACTCCTTGGAAGCAGATAGGTCCAAAGGGCAGACACATCGTTATAATGAGAGAAAGATTAAGAGGGGGAGAGAAAAGGAGCCAGCATGAGGCATAAGAAGTGCTTTGATGAATGATATAGCCCAGCATTAATGAGATCTGGTAATTTTACATTTCCAGAAAGCTATGGTAGTTAGGACAACGAGGATCATCGTTTTATTCAACTGGAACAGAGAAAAGTTTAGGACAAAGCCGGCTCATCAAGAAATCCGTCTCCTCCTTTGAGTTAACCCAGCTGTGATTTGCAGCGTCTCCCGTCTCCGCCAGTACCCGGCATTTGTTTGGTTGCTCTTTTCAAAACACACCAGCTGCTGCTGCTGCCCTCAACAGAGCAGACACAGGTTACCTAATAACTGTCCAAACGGGTTTTACCTCTCTTAAAAAGGGAAAAAAAATAAGTGTCATAGTCTTCCCTGGCTGGAATACTGTCTCTGAGCATCTCCCATCAGCCAAACTCACATAATCCCAGACTGGTGGGGGTTGGAAGGGACCTCTGGAGCTCCCCCAGTCCCACCCCCTGCCAGAGCAGGGGCACCTCCAGCAGTGGCACAGGACGGCGTCCAGGCGGGTTTGGGATGGCTCCAGAGTGGGAGGCTCCCCCACCTCTCTGGGCAGCCTCTGCCACTGCTCTGCCATCCTCACAGCAAAGAAGTTCCTCCTTGTGTTAAGATGGAACTTCCCATGTTCAAGTTTGTGCCCGTTACCTCTTGTCCTGTCACTGGACCCCACTGAAACAAGACTGTTCCCACCCCCTGGCACCCTCCCTTTAAGGATTTATAAGCGTTGATAAGATCCCCCCTCAGTCTTCTTTCCTCTAGAGTAAAAAGCCCCAAGTCCCTCAGCCTTTCCTCATCTGAAAAATGCTCCACTCCCCTCATCATCTCTGTAGCCCTTTGCTGGACCCTCTCCAGCAGTTCCCTGTCCTTCTTGAGCCCAGACAGAGTACTCCAGATGTGGCCTCATCGGGGCAGAGTAGAGGGGGAGGATGACCTCCCTCAACCTGCTGACCACACTCTTCTTGATGCCCCCCAGGATGCCATTGGCCTTCTTGGCCACCAGGGCACATTGCTGGCTCATGGTCATCCTGTTGTCCACCAGGACTCCCAGGTCCCTCTCCACAGAGCTGCTCTCCAGGAGGTCACCCCCAACCTGTACTGGTGCATGGGGTTATTCCTCCCCAGGTGCAGGACCCTACACTTGCCCTTGTTGAACTTCATAAGGTTCCTGCAGCCTTTCGCTCATCTGGCCCAAAATTCTGAATTCTCTACCATTTCAAGGTCCAAACAGTCCAAAGAGCTCAATATCAAGTTGGGGTTTTTTTCTCCAAAAGCTTGGTGTAATTTGATTTTCAGTTCCATAGTTTACTCCCGTAAAAGTTGTGCTGTAAACCACAGCAAACACACAGGAGCAGATGCAACACACTATGGGTCAATCATACAAAATCCACATAAATATGACTTTAAAGGTTTGTGGAAGAGGTGACAATGCTTTTTGCTGCTTTTTCAGCAGCGAAAACAAGATCTATGGTTATAAAGGGATTTGTGTGCTTAACTACCTCCAAATACTCTGATGGGTTTTTAGGTTCTGAAAAAAACAAAAACAACGAACCTGCAGAACTTTTGCAGCATCCAAGAGCTTAACAAAAGCTTTAGTCCTGTTGAGGCTGGGAAACCCGCGTAATCTCCGCATCTACACCTACTGGTCAGAACGGCTGAATTTGGGAAAACATATAGGATAGAAACGGACTTTAACACAAACAACGAGCCAAGATCAAAATCCAGTTCCCCAAACTGTAACCCCTTAAATACCCTGTTGGCCCAGGGCAAAGCAGAGCCCCTGTGACATCTTTGGGGAATCCTTTGAATCTGTATTCCAGCCACTGTGAATTCCATATTATGCCTATTCTCATAAAAAAAAAAAAAGATTTTTTTTTTTTCTTTTTTTGTCAGCCACGACACTATACAACAAACCAGTCTGATCAATTTGGAAGCCATTGTCTTCCATTTCTGCTCCATTTCACACTCCATTTCTTCTGGAGTGCGTCCAGAGGAGAGCCACAAGGATGATCCGAGGGCTGGAGCACCTCTCCTATGAGGAGAGGCTGAGAGAGTTGGGGCTGTTCAGCCTGGAGAAGAGAAGGCTCCGGGGAGATCTTATTGCCGCCTTCCAGTCCCTAAAGGGGCTCCAGGAGAGCTGGGGAAGGACTTTTTACTGGGGTATGTAGTGATAGGACGAGGGGGAATGGCTTTGAACTGGAAGAGGGCAGGTTTAGATTAAACATTAGGAAGAAGTTTTTCACTTTGAGGGTGGTGAGGCACTGGAACACGTTGCCCAGAGAGGTTGTTGAGGCCCCATCCCTGGAGGTGTTCAAGGCCAGGCTGGACGTGGCTTTGGGCAACCTGGGCTGGTGGGAGGTGTCCCTGCCCATGGCAGGGGGGGTGGAACTCGATGATCTTCAAGGTCCTTTCCAACCTAAAACATTCTATGATTTCCAACTGTCTTCCATTTCCAGCCCTTTCCCCCCCCATTTTCTCTCCATTCAAGAAAGCACTGAGCTGACGGTCCGCTCTCTGGAGTAGCTCCCACCACATGCCACCCTCACACGTCTTCACAGAAGTGACGCTACAACACTTGGTACTAACCACAAGTAGTCCTTTAAAAAAAAAAAAACCACGGAAAAAAAAGCCCTTTAACAAACCTTGATGCTTTTTTTCTTGCCCTCAACTCGCTTCTAACGTGAGATTCATTCTGAATGATCCACCTTTTTATGAATTTAAATCATCTTGAACAAATCTGGGTGTTTTGATTGACACAACGCCTTCCGAGATGGCTTTGCTCCCTCACTAGCACCATTCCTCCTCATAAATATTTAGACACGATTTTCAGTTTTTAACGAATTCCAAATATTCATACTTATTTTAGTTAGAACTTCCCCATATCTTTAAAAATATTTTTTTGCTCAACGTGTTTGTTTTGCCACAGCACACGGATAATGATGTTCACCATTGAGGAACAACAGCGAATAAGAGTCCTCTGTCCTCCACATCTCCAGTCATCTAACACGGATCTGCTCCGACACTCCCATAATTGCAGCTAACAAAACCCCGTAGTTTATAAAATGTTAAAATAAAACACAGAAAAAGCAGATACTACCAAAAAATATATCAGTTAAAATAATTTCTCTCTCCACACCCCCCACCCCCCCTCCGTGCTTAGAATATTGGAAAGTTGTAATTTTTCCTTTGGCAATAATTCCAAACCAAACCCAAGAAAAATCTAATTATTACAAAAGGTTTAAGTTGATTTCTGTTTCCCACAGGCTGGCTCAGCTCCCATCCCACATTTCACACTTCTCAATGTGGTCCTGTCGGAGTTTAGCCAGATTTCAGAAATATGCAACATCTGATCACCTGTTCTCACGTATCCTTCCTTTTTTGTATGTTCTTCTGCCTCCTTTAAGAGTTGTTTTCCTTCTCTGACATCTGTTCCACCACCTTCCTTTCATAACGTCAAGCTAAATCACTTCTATGATGATTTGCTAAATATAAAACTCATTCTTATTTATATTCTACCTTCTTTCCCAAAACTCTCCACCTTCTCCTGATGGGGGGAGCTCAAAAAACATCTGTATATATCAAAACACATTTTACGGCCTCTCTTCTCCAGAATGCTCCTCTGCGTCATTTTTATTCCCTTGACTTCATCCCACAGTCATTCCTCTCCTCCCTTTCAAATTCATTTCACAAGCCCGTGCCTCACCAGTCACTGCTTTCGCAGCAGCCACTTCACGCTGACTTTTCATTCCTTTATCCTCCCCTTAAAAGAAACGCACGGCCCAGAAAAAGCCCAAACATTAACCAAATCTCAACTTTCTTTCCTTTTTCCCCCCTCCAATTTTTATTTTTGTAATTTCTTTCATTTTCATCTAACTAGTCTGCCCCACTTCAAAGCTGTAAATATCTGCCAGACCTTTCTGGTCTCCTAATTAGACATGACACCAGTCACTCTCCTACCAACACCGGCTGCGACTAACCCAAACACCCCAAAATTAAGCACGAACCTCCATCGCGCGGGGGGAATTTCTTCAGAGATCACAGGAACCAGCAACCGCCGTGACCCAGCTGCTGGAGGGGTCACCGCTGTCCCACCTCAGTGACCATCTACCATTTAGACCAGCGGTCTCCCAGCACATTGGACTCACTAATCCGATACCTTCAAACCGCTTCCTCCACTGAAGTCACGCCAGCTTCCTCTCCATTTCAGTTTATCTACTCCAGCCTGGATCATCACCCGCCGGTTCCAAAGAAAAAGCACCAGCTGTTCTCCATCCCTCCCACAAACAGCTTAATCCTTCCTGGCAGAAGAACAAGCTGGTAGGAAAACCGGTCATTAACAAGTTTCAGCTGGAAACGAGAAAACAGCTTCTCCCCATCAGGAGCACCATTACTCTTCCGACTAAACAAGGAGGACAAACAGCCCGGCTACCGCCCAGTTTGACCAGTTTACGAGCCAAAGGGAAAAATAGCGCCGCCTAAGAAACACGTGGGAGCTGGATGGGGTGCCGCAGGCAGCCCTCCAAATCCTCTAGTCTTCACTGGAAATATCAGTCTCTAGGAGAGAAGCCAGTTAATATTTTATATAATATTATATTCTACTCCATCATGCAATTATATTCCCACCTCGAAATGCACAGGACTCTGTTTTTATTTTCTAAAAGTAAATATTTTGGCAAAACAATGCCACACACTTCACCAGCTGTGCCATCAAATGTTATTAAGTATTTTAGGTGCTTTTTAAAAATATTATATGTAAATACATATTTGGCTTGCTCTCTGCACAGCTTTCCCCCCAGCTTTTTCTCTCCACCCACCCTCTCTAAAAATAATATTTCTCATAATTATAGGTGCTTCTTGCTAAATTTTCTAATTCAGGGTTTGCAAAATCCAGGACAGATGATATGATTTTAACAACGTTAACACATGGTAATGTATCTAGCTCTTTTCTACTATAAAGTGCATCTTTACCTAGGGGGAAAAAAAAAAAAAAGCAAAAAAATCTAAATCTGCAGAGCCAGTTTTAACGTTTTAAGTTCAACAAATGGTAAAAATGAATGGTTAGTTAATTAGTAGCCAAGAAAAATGAGCAGTGGCTCTGGGTAGAAAATAATAATAATAATAAAAAAAAAAGTTAGGCCATTCAGATCAATTTAGGCCATAGTCGCACCTCAGAGCATCCTGTTGTCATCTAATTCTGCTCTCTCTGCCAGTGGACAATACTGAGAAAATGACAACCAAATGCGTTCGTTATATCATTTCTAAGGGACTACGAGGAGAGAAGCAGTACTAAAAACCCCACTGTTACATTCACATCTCAGCCGGAGAAAAGAAAAGTCAGCTGAAAAGCGTCTGTCCTTTCCCTTCTTACTGTGCAAAGATGAGTTCTGCTACAGAAACCATCCACCACTGCCTGCTGACTCCTTCCAATAAAAAAAAAAAAGACTGGAAAGAATCTAAATATGGGCAAAACCACAATGTAAAGCAACCAAATCCAACAAACCAAGTTCCCAAACCCCTTTCACACCCAGCCTCCATCCCCACAAGCAGCTGGAACCCCTCGATGCTCAGGCAGTAAGAGGTGCCTACAAAAGGATGCTCTACCAGAGAACTCCACTTCTCTTCACGGCTCTTTGAAGGAGATGTGTATGTGTTATCATTGACATTTTAACATTCAGAAAAAAAAAATAAAAAACACCACCCAAAAATCCCCACAAATGACACCAGGAAACCATAGGGAAAAGGAAATGAGATACTAAGTAAAAGGGAAAAAATAAATCCCCCCCAAGCTAGAACGAGAGCCAGCTGTAGGGCAATTAAACTCAACAGTTTACAGATGTTCACAGGAGAATACTCATTCACAATTTAACTAAATTGATCCACTTTCTTAAAAACTCTTGGGACACAAAGCTTACTTTTCTTCAGGGCTCTCGAAATAAAGTTTAGAGCCCCTTTTACCCTAACGTATGGCAGCAAAACACTCCCTGGAAAAGAGGAGATCAAACGTCGTGTTTAACCCTTCACTGGCGGCCCCTCTGTGACTCCTCTCCCACCGCTCCTGGGCAGAGTTTTGAGAAGTTCAGCCGAAACTCCAGAAATCATTTCTTTCTCCTTCACGTCAGTCTCGACCATCCTCTCTCCCAGCAGAACAACACACCTCACTAATGATTCTTTCTATTATTAAATTTAATTAGGAAGGTATTTGGTTAGGCCACAGGGGGCCAGCAAGCAAAAAAAAAAAAAAAATTTAAAAAAAAGAAAAGAAAAAGAGGGATGAGTCAAGGAATTAAAGTTAAAAGCGCCTATTAAGAGCCGTAACAATTAATAATGGCACGCAAAGCTTTTATTTTTTTCCTGGACTCCCTACAGCGGTTAGATCAGTACGAGAATGGAGATGCAGCGTAACTTGCGCTATCTCAACTACTTTGTATAAATACAGATATTCTTCCCTTGGATTTCTCCCGCTTTAACTGACTTCCCCAGGATTATCTCAGTTTAACCCATAACTTGGGTTTAGGCTTTTTTCCTTCCCTCCCTCATAAGACTCTCTTACAGAAATGCTACAAGCGAGACCAACGTTTTCGTTCAAGTAAGAAGGAGACATTATTACTAAATATTACACTACGGAGCATTTCCCATGATTTCTAAGCATTAACTAATCAGTCTTCACAATCAGTGAGGTCTTATAAGTCATTAGCGTCATTATTTCTCTTCCACAGATAAGGAAATCATGGCTGAGGATACTTGAGCCATTTCTCTCAAAGGACAGTTAGAGAGGAGAGACGGGAAAGGTCAGCAACCGCCAAACCCCACACGTATTCCAGCAGACAACATTAGGACTTAAATACCAAAGTAGTCTACAGTCAACTTGCTTTGAGTCATGCTGGCTAACGAGGGGCGCCAAGTCAAAGCTGATGCTCCTTAAAACTCAAAATATTCTGCCCGCTGCAGCTTTTGTTTGCCTGATGTTTTCTGTCGCCAAAGCTTTTTTTTTTTTTTTTTTGCTGCCCTTATAAACACACGTAACAGTTGTAAAAGACTCGTCCTCCTCCACTCCGAACAAACATCGGAGCGGCGAGCGCCCGACGCAGCACTCTACCGACGTTCTCACCTCGGAGAAAACAGCACGGTTATTTCTGCACAGCTGTTCCTGCAACACCTCTTCTTGACTGCAGCCGGAAAGGCGGCAGATGAGCTACATACCTACGCACAGAGACAACGTGGAGCTGGAAGAACTCCGAAGAGGATCTAGGTTATGCCTAAACCATATTAAACAAGTACCCATTACTCACATTTACGCAGCCAGCAGGACACAAAATCTCGTTTAATGCCTCTCACCAGAGCTAATCCACCTCAGTACCACATTGTGCTAATTAACACAACTTTTGTCTTGTCCATACTCCACGTTAAGCTCTGCTCAAAGCAAAAAGGTAGTCTCAAAATAGTCCACGAAACGCTCCACTGATGCATATTTAAGGGTGCTGCAGTGGTGCTAAAAGCCCCCAAGATGCCCCCATCCTTCAAAGAATCATGGAATGGTTTAGGTAGGAAGGGACCGTTAAAGACTATCTAGTTCAACCCCTCTGCCATGGGCAGGGGCATCTTCAGCTAGACCAGGTTGCTCAAAGCCCCGTCCAACCTGACCTGGAATGCTTCCAGGGATGGGGCATCTACCAAAGAATGCCAGCAGGGCCTGCAGCCTCACCAGCCTTGGGGATGTTCACGTTAAGTCTCCTGAAATCAAGATCTCTGATCCTCAAGAAGCAAGAGTTATGTTTTATGTGCATATACAGCAAGAAATCATGGATGTGGGGTGGGAGAAAGAAGTAAGTATGAGGGAATTGATTTTGACTTGAGAAAAATAAAACTCCACCGTTTTCAGACATGCGGAACACTTGTACTGCTTGCTTTGAGTTTGCTTTGAGTATAGTGGAGGATGCTGAACATATGAAAAAATCAAGCCCAAAGTCTACAATAAAGATCCCCTGTAGAAACTAAATGCTACTTCCACTTCCAGTTCCAAAAAAACATTTAAGGATCAACAGTTAGAGAAACAGATGCGTTTCCTTTGTCCCTTCAGCTTCCCACACTGCAATATCCACAAATCTCCGTACGTTCCCTACAACGTTTGCCCAGGAGACACCATCAAACACGGGTGGTTTGAAGCTCTGTTTCTCACTCGTGGCCAGTGGCTTCTGCAGCCCAGAGCAGCCAAGTTTTACCTGCTTCTCCCTCGCCATTTTTCTCCTCTGTGACATCGCTAATAGTCACTACTTCTTTTCTCTCCCCAGGAACTGCATATGCCTTTGCATCTTCTGCTTCTTTCAGACTTGGCTGGTATCAATCACGTTAGTGGGGAGGGACAGACAGAACAATCATATAGAACTCATTTCCTTTATGATAGGACTCATTTCCTAGAAAATCAAGCTAAAACCATAATATAGCTGCTATCAACCGAATTTTAAATCTACATTCATCTTTTGGTAAGATAACATTCATTCCCCTCACTTCTAAAAAGACAGGGTTATTTTTTCCCAAATCAAGAGGATATTGAAGAAATTATCACTGATATAGCGGTGATCAAATACCTGAAAGCACAGCAACGATCAAGATATCAATTTCTCCCTTCTATCAGTCATCTTTCATGTAGCCGAAAATCATCGCTTCAGCAGCACTCTTAGAGCATTTCAGAGAGAGCACACAGTAAACTATGTATTTATGAAACAAAAGCATTCAAGAATACAAAACGATAAAGGAAAAAACTTGTATTCCATCAAGTCGCACTATAAAGAAGTGTTCCTCCGGTTCCTTGCACGAGATGTTCAAGTTGCATCACTTAATGCTTTTCTGGATACTCACACTCTGCAGAGACAAGGATTACTTGGAAAACAGAGTCAAGGAGAAAAGGAAACAAATCACATGTATACTAATCTGCATTGCTGGGAGAACGGTTTCCCTTTAACTACCCCTTAATTTCATAAATATTGAAGATGTGCAAAATTCAGCATCAATACGAAACAGATTGATGGTGGTAAAAATTTCCTCATGCTACAATTTACGCGATGTAAAACTTCACTAAACTTTCACAGCTTTGTAGTACATAGATAAAAGAGGATTTTCTGCCCTCTTTTCGGAGCGCCACTAAGTGTGTGCACCAATGCACAACATGGATAACGTACAAACTACCAATGCGATTTGCTTTGCGTACCTCCTCCCAAATCCTTAGGGATTTAAGATTCATGTCAGATGCAGAAGTCACCCATAAAACCTCCACAGACCTTCCCCAACTCTTTTATGGCAACAGGAGGGCGAGGGGGAGGCTTATGTCATTTCATGTCTCTGTTGATGAGTAAGGCTCATAAAATGATAAAAATCCATTAAAAATATCTCAGAGTAACATTTTGTCCTGTGGGTAAGTCAAGTACCTCATTTGCTTGAAGTTTTAACTCACTCTGCTTCCGTTTCCTCCATCTCTTCCTCTCTCCTCATTAGTCACAGAATCACAGAATCATTTAGGTTGGAAAAGACCTTTAAGATCAAGTCCAACCATCAACCTAACACTGGCAAGCCCACCACTAAACCATGTCCCTCAGCACCATGTCTACACGTCTTTTAAATACCTCCCGGGATGGTGACTCCACCACTTCCCTGGGCAGCCTGTTCCAATGCTTGACAACCCTTTCTGTGAAGAAATGTTTCCCAATCTCCAATCTAAACCTCCTCTGGTGCAACTTGAGGCCGTTTCCTCTTGTCCTGTCACTTGTCACCAGGGAGAAGAGCTCAGCCCCCACCTCTCTACCCCCTCCTTTCCGGGAGCTGTAGAGAGTGAGAAGGTCTCCCCTCAGCCTCCTCTTCTCCAGGCTGAACACCCCCAGGTCCCTCAGCCGCTCCTCATAAGACTTGTCCTCCACACCCCTCACCAGCTCCGCAGCCCTTCTCTGGACA